>NW_024412411.1:19674680-19749014 GCF_014898765.1 Herpailurus yagouaroundi | reverse complement strand
AAAGAAAGAAAGAAAGAAAGAAAGAAAGAAAGAAAGAAAGAAAGAAAAGAAAGAAAAGAAAGAGAGAGAAAGAAAGAAAGAAAGAAAGAAAGAAAGAAAGAAAGAAAGGGAGAAAGAAAGAAAGAAAGGGAGAAGGAGGGAGGAAGAAAAGGAGGAAGGAGGGAGGAAGGGACAGCAGAGGGAGGAAGGAAGGAAAGAAGGAAGAAAGGAAGGAAGAAGCAATGATGCCAGGGCAAGATTATTGTCATTGTTACAGAATTGGAATAACTTATGTTTGAAATGGAACTGTAGCTAATGGGTAGAATGGATCATGGTGTCATTCTCCAACCTCTGAATAGCACAGGAGAATGTGATAATAACTACTGAGAGTTAGCCCAGGCCCTGTCTCCTTTAATACAACTCTCTTCCTTGCACATATGATCCTTTGTAGCTAAGATATACCCTAAATAACTTCACCTTATTTACTTGAGAAGACAAAGCAGAGTATAATATAACTGACAGGATAGTATTTTAATACGATTGTATATAAATAGTTAACAAGCTAGAGTATATGACACATACTTTAATGGAAGTGTTAAGGGACCCTAAATATATAAAACTGTACATATGCAAAAAAAAATACTTATTCTAATGATGCTGCCATTGTTTGGAACATATTTTTAAAATTCAAATGTAGAAGTATATTCAGAGCTTAAGCTAAAATCTTTTAGATTTGTATGTATGAATTTCATTCCTCCTAATCCTTTATTTAAAAAAAAATGTTTATTTATTTTGAGAGAGAGAGAGTGAGAGAGACAGAGAGCAGGGGTGGGGGGGAGCAGAGAGAGAGGTAGACAGAGAATCCCAAGCAGGCTCTGCAGCTATAAGCGAAGAGCCCAGAGCAGGGCTCCAACTCACGAACCATGAGATCATGACCTCAGCCAAAACCAAATTGGATGCTTAACTGACTGAGCCATCAGATGCCCCTCTGCTATTAATCCTTTGAAACCCACAAATTGGGGATTGGGGGGTTTCTTTAAAACCCCTTCTCCAGAATTGTCTTATTAAGTTCTTCACATGCTTTTAAATGCCTCATTTTTCACTCTATTTGCTTTTATATCCCCAGTAGCAGTCTTGACTTGTGTTTGCCTCCCCAGTGTCTAATATAGTTTCTGATAAATAAATGTTTAATGGACACATTTTGATTAAATATTGTCATCAAAAATGGGCAACCATAACTCAAAACCTACATATAAAACTACTTTGTCTTTCAACCTGAATAATAAAATTATGTTTTTCTAATCAGGTGAAGTAAAGTTATAAAACAGATTTTCTTTTACAGCTTGTGATGGCAATTCCAAATATATGCTTCAAGTATATTTTGAGCACTGTTGGTTGCTGTATGTTGGGCTCTGTGGAGGTGAATGCTGACAGAGTTTAGGGTACATACTTAGTAGGCGTCAATACCTGTGAAATGGGGCACCTGGGTGGCTCAGTCGGTTAAGTATCTGACTCTTGATTTCAGCTCAGGTCACAACCTCACAGTTTCTGAGTTTGACCTCTGCTTTGGGCTCTGCACTGACAGTGTGGAGCCTGCTTGGGATTCTCTCTCTCCCTCTCTCTCTGCCCCTCCCCCACTCACTCTCTATCTCTGTCTCTCTCTCAAAAAAAAAAAAAATACCTGTGACAGGAAGTGGGGAGTCAGAGATGGCAGGATTGGGGCAGATTAAGATTTCAAACTCAGATGAAGGCCCACCAGAATCTTGGCCAAATGGGTGGAGGGCAGTGGAGAGATAATCATCCATTAGAGTGTCCCACATAAGGCTGAAAGGATCAGTAGACCCATCTTGCTCAGTCACAGAAGACAGGCTGGCCTTGGAAAGCCATAATCATGAGCTAGGCGAGTGTCTACAGCTGGGGCTGACCCAAAGGAGTTGACAGTGTGCTGATCTCACTCCCTATAGCTGGTCAACAAGTCCTTGCTTGTGAAGAAATCTGGGTAACTCATCTCCATGTCTCCCCCATTAACTTTATTTGGCCAGAGAGTGAGTGAATTATGAGGATTAAAGCAGAAAGCATATACAAAGTGCTCAGCATAGGGTCTACTTTAGTGAGCACTCCACGTTCTACCTATTATTATCATCAAAATCTACAGGTTGGTGAAAATAAATACTTTACTTCATCCCTTGAGTTGAATCTCATTTCACAAACCATTTAGATGTATCCTTTAGCACTGTATAGTGTCCATTACCTTGTGTCAACAACGTCCCCCACCTTCTAGATAACTGAGTTGGAAATGTACAGTCAGAGATTTGCTTCGGTTCTGCCACTTAATGAGAAGAGAGCTTTGGAAAGTTATTTTCTCTATTATTTTCTCTACATATCTCTTCTTGCATGGAAGGTACTTAGCACCTTTTTCTTAGGGTTATATTGATGATGAGAAATATATTTGAAAACCTAGTGTACGGCCAGGCAGATATTTTGTACCAATGAATGGAAAATATTTTAATGATCATCATTCTTATTTCAGGCATGTAATATCTGAAATATAATATAATACCAATATAATATCATCAACTATTTTTACTGTCCTAAAAATCCTCTGTGCTTTACCTATTCATCGCCTTTGATCCCTGGCAATGACTAATCTTTTTACTGGCTCCATAGATTTGCCTTTTCCAGAATGTCATTGAGTTGGAATTATACAATATGTAGCCTTTACAGAATGGCCTCTTTCACTTAGAAATATGCATTAATGGTTCCCCCATGTCTTCTCATGGCTTGATAGCTCATTTCTTTGTAGTGCTGAATGATATGCCATTCATTGTCTGGATGTGCCACAGTTTATTTCTTCATTCATCTACCGAAGGACATCATGGTTGCTTCCAAGTTTTGGTAATTACAAGTAAAGCTGCTGTAAACATCCACATGCAGCTTTTTGTGTGGATGTCAATTTTTAACTCCCTTGGGAAAATACCAAAGAATGTGACTGCTGGATGTTATGGTACAAATATGTTTAGTTTTATAAGAAACTGCCAAACTGTCTTGCAGAGTAGCTGTACCATTTTGCTTTCCCACCAGCAGTAAATGAGACTTCTTGTGGCTCCACATCATTGCCAGCATTTGGTATTGCCAGCATTCTGGAATTTGGCCATTCTAATGGAGTGCAGTGGTATCTCATTGTTGTTTTGATTTGCATTTCTCTGATGACATATGATGTAGAGTGTCTTTTCATATCCTCATTTGCCATCTGTATATCTTTGTTGGTAGATATGTCTGTTAAAGTCTTTGGCCCATTTTTTAATTAGATTTTTTTTGCCAGCCTCTTTTTATCTTTTATGATTTTCACAACAAACCTTTCAGTTAGAGATTATAATTATCTCTTCAAAGTGTCAAATATTTTTCCTAGTCACCGGAGTCTGAGTCAGTTTAACCCTTGCTCTTTTGAAGTTAAGCCCAAAGTTCTTTCCTCTATGTGCTGATAACTCTTAAAAGAAACTGACCAACAAAAGTGCCTTGAAGAGTACCATTTAGATTGGCCAAGCCTTTGCAAATTCTTGTTCTGATGTTTCATCCTCCATATACAATGAAGAAATTCTGGTCTGCTAGGAATCTTGTATTCTTGGCTCCTAGTGGGCTTTAATGATCCTTTTGCTCAGACTAGGAAGCACAAACATGCACACTGTGCTGTAAAAAAAAAAAAGCCACTGGGAGTCAGGCTGGAATTCGGTGCTTCCAGCAGAAGTAAAACAGTTGTTGCAAATCCTGCAGCTTGGGGCAGTGAAACAGAGTTATCAAAGCTGTCAGTGAGCCCCATGAGCTCTGCATTCATGGCCCCGCTTCCCACATTGTGCCTCCTGATCTCAGAGGCTTTATTATGATGATGATTCTATTTCTAGTGAGCCCAAAGAACAGAAGGGAGATTATTGTATGAGGCACTAAAGGTATATAGGACTTATCCCTCGGAGGACCATTTCAAAGGTTTTGAGTTTTGACCCTCCAGATGCTTTAAAAATAATCCAGGGATTTAGAAAGTCTGAAAACAGAGTTGTGTTCAAGATAACAGTATGGTACACAAAGTCCTCAATTTATCACAAGAGACAGCAAGAGGTCAGGGCATATTCTCACCTCAAAAGTACAGACTTGGATCTACCAAAGACAGTTTATGGCTGGGATTTTTGAAGTGTCTGGTGTCACAGAATCATTACATTTTAAAAGAGAGAGAGAGAGAGAGCACAAGCAAGAGAAAACTTTTAAAAAGAGTCTTGAGTCTCTATAGGGCTGTGAGTATCAGTTTAATGTTTTGGGTAAAATAATCTGCAATAAAACAAATTCATGGTATTTTTGCAATAAAAAAATAATTGTAATTGGCAATCTTTCTTAAGAATAAGAATAATGAGGGGCGCCTGGGTGGCGCAGTCGGTTGAGCGTCCAACTTCAGCCAGGTCACGATCTCGCGCTCCATGAGTTCGAGCCCCGCGTCAGGCTCTGGGCTGATGGCTCGGAGCCTGGAGCCTGTTTCCGATTCTGTGTCTCCCTCTCTCTCTCTGCCCCTCCCCCGTTCATGCTCTGTCTCTCTCTGTCCCCAAAATAAATAAACGTTGAAAAAAAAATTAAAAAAAAAAAAAAAAGAATAAGAATAATGAGGAAGTGTGCATGTAGTGGGTTTGAATGAATTGCTGAAGAAAGGTAGTCAATGTAATTTTTATGCAGTTAATATTTATCATTGTATTTTCTCCCAGTGAAGAACTTTCAGAATTATTGTTTTTATATGTAACTCTCAAAGGCATTTGGGATTCAATGTACAAAGATACGGTAAAGAAGAAAGTGTAATTTATTGATATAAAAAGAAAAAGTAAGAAATATTCTGATTTTTTAATTCACTTACACATTTATTAAAAATAATTATATTTTACCAAAACCTAGATCCTATCTTCACTAGTTAAATACCACCATGTCTCCAGAAAGCAAGTATTTAAAAACCTGGTTGTAGGTGCATATAATAAGTAGAAAGCAAGTAATGAAAAATAAGAAACTTACATGTAAAATATGTAAATATTGTGGCTATGGAGAGGAAAATTAATCCAAAATAGACTCCTAGAAATACATATTCCGAGAAGCATTCATACTGTAGAAGTTATAGGAAATTTCTTCCAAGAGATCTAAAATTTCAGTCAGGAAGTATACTTTGATATATCTAATAGATATGAATAACACACTTATTTTGTTTTAAGATATTTTTTGAAGTTTGCAGTATTTCATAGATTTCAAGTTTTAAATTCACAACAAAACAAACATTTCAGGCAAAAAAAAAAACAGAAAAAAGAGATAAGGAAGAAAATTCAAATTATTTGAAATCCAAACACCTAAAGGACATGACAGTAAATAAAAAAATGTACCATCAGATGAACTGCTGTATCCATCACACAGAAATCATAATTCATTCAGTCACGTTCCTAATCCTGAAATTGAGTTTGCACCATTTTGTTTCATTGCACTATAACAAACGTATGCATATGTACATACATATATTTGATCTCAGGTTTAATTATATTCTTCTCAACTTTTATTTTGAAAAAAAATTATATTGAAAAGTGTCAAAGTTACAAAGCATTTAAAAGAATAGTTCAATGTACACCAGTATGTATTCCCTTTACCTCGGTTCAATGATTATTAATAAATTGCTAGGTTTGCTTTATCTCTCATTCATTTTGTTATGTATATGTATTCATACTATTTTTTTCTAAACTACTTCAAAGTAAGTTGCAGACATGACACCTCACACCTAACTATTTCCGTGTGTATCTCCTAAGGAGAATATTCTCAGGGTACCTCGGTGGCTCAGTCAGTGAAGTGTCCAACTCTTGACCTCAGCTCTGGTCACGATCTCATCATTTGTGGGATTGATCCCCATGTCCAGCTCTGCACTGACAGCACAGAGCCTGCTGGGTATTCTCTCTTTCTCAAAATTAATCAATACACTTAAAAAAAAAGAATATTCTCATACATGACCACAATACAAGTATTAATTCATTAAGCCAAATCAAAAAGTCATATCAATTGTCCAAATAAAATCCTTAATGGCTTAAAAAAGTTGAAATACAATCAAAAGCATTAATTCAATTTATTCTCATCTCCTTCTAGCAGGAATTCTATATAGGTAGATGTATTCTTTTCAGCGCCTCATGTCAGAAGGCCTATGATTTCAGATTCTTCCATTCCTAGCAATATTACTTTGATCAGTTAATTAAAGTGATATCTGATATGTATGTGTATATTATATATATATTTTTCCATTTTAAAGATAGATTTTTCCATTTACAGTTTAAAAATGATCTGTAATACTTTGGAATATATAAATATCCGGTTGACCAACAAACTTCCACCATTGTAAAGGAGTTTAGTTATTTAAGGATAAATACTTACGTATTCCTCATGGATATTGTTAAAGTTCCCTCAACATGGGTTCATGCTATTTTGCACTCAAAGCAACAATTAGGAACACAGCCTCACAAACAAAGGATATTTGCAAGCTTTTGCATATTGGCGAATCTGATTAGTGAGAAATGGTTATCAGTGTAATTTCCAAGTATCAGCTTTATTGCTTGTAAAATCTGATTGAACTACGTGACTTGGGTCTGTAGCTAGTGCTGTGCTAGAGGGATTGGTTCCTAAGAACCAATAATACATCTCTTCCCAACTCTGCATTCAGTGACATCATTTTGGTAACTGGAAATTGGCCACAGCAGGACTACTTACTCTGTGGGATTTAGAAGATACTACAATTCAGAGCTCCCCTCATCCCAGAAATCCAGCTATTAAGTAGTTATTTGTTCACCATGTTTTGTGGCCCAAATTGGCTTTCTCATCCTCCTTAACTTTCACCCTCAGCCTAAAAGTTGAGACCTGCCTGTGGGGAGAATTGGGTCAGCAACCATCTGAGAAGAGAATAGTGAAGTGAGGCATATGAAGGTGAGAACAGAGAGCCCATGAGAGGAAGGGTCCCCTTTACAATTGATCTTTAGCATTTTATCCTCCCCACAATAGAAAAATGTGGATGACTATCAGTCTTTTGCCATTTTAGCAAGTAGATACATCATTCTTACTGCTGTGGGGAGAAGCCAGTGAAAAGTGGAGAGGGTAGTTAGTGGTTTCTACTGATTATCTTCAAGAGAAGAGAAGTTGCTATTTTACTAGATGCTGGGATCACAGAGAGAGCAAGTGTGCAGTTTTCCCTCCACTCTTTTATATTGTCCTTTTATCACATTTCCCTTTTCCAATACAACAGATGAAGAATCTGAGCTTCAGAAGAATTAAGTGACCATTTGAAAGCACATCAAATTAAGGGCCAATCTAGGGCTCAAATCTTGAGCTCCTGTACTGTAGGATGTCAGAGGTGGAAGAGAGTGGAGAGCTCTCTAGGTCAAACCCCTCATGTTAGATACAGAGCAAGTACGCCGCTGAGCTGACATGTTACTTTGCCCAAGAACAGACAGCAAGTAGGTGACAGAGCTAGAATTACAAACACAGGTCCTCTGACTTCCAGCTCAGTATCTATCTAGTGCCCCAAGGTATCACTGGTCTATACCTGTGATTTTTGTGCTCTTGGCATCTGAATGTGCTCTGGGAATCCCAATCCAGCATCTGTGAAGGAAAATTAAATAATAATAACTTTCCCTTGCATTCTTGTAAAAATCAAAAGAAAACAGAGTTTAAAAAACAAACATGGGGCACCTGGGTGGCGCAGTCGGTTAAGCGTCCGACTTCAGCCAGGTCACGATCTCGCGGTCCGTGAGTTCGAGCCCCGCGTCGGGCTCTGGGCTGATGGCTCGGAGCCTGGAGCCTGTTTCCGATTCTGTGTCTCCCTCTCTCTCTGCCCCTCCCCCGTTCATGCTCTGTCTCTCTCTGTCCCCAAAATAAATAAAAAACGTTGAAAAAAAAATTTAAAACAAACAAACAAACAAACAAACAAACAAACAAACAAAAAACTACTAAAAATACTACTAAATGCCTGGGCATTACACCCAGACTAATTAAGATGAAATATCTGAAAGGGAGAGTCCATCACTGATCTATTTTTTTTTATTTTAGTATATTTAACTCATCATTTTATTTTAATGGAGTAAAATTTACCTTTTTGATGAAGAGTTCTGTGGTTTTGACAAATTCATCCAATCGTGAAACTACTCACACAAACACTCATGATGTAACCTTTGAAAATCAACCACTACCAAAATTTCAGCCTCTGGCAACCACAGATTTATTTTCTGTAACTACAAATCTGCCTTTTACAGATATTATATGATGAAATCATGCAGTATGTAGCCTTTTGTGTCTAGCCTCTTTTACTTATAGTAACACATACTTATTGTGGCATAGATCAGTCATTTCCTATTTGTTGTTGAATGTGTGACTCAACTACATTTTCTTTATCCATTTATTAATGAAGGATATTTTGGGTTGTTTTCATTTGGGGGTCATTATGAATAAAACCATGATAAACATTCATAGACAAGTTATTCCTTTCATGTAAATACATAGCATGGGATTGCTGGATCATATGATAAGAAAAGGCTTAGCATTATATGACAATGCTAAATTGTTTTCCAAAATGTCTGTAGCATTTTGTATTCACACTGGTATGATGAGAGATTCTTCCTCAGCATTTTGTATTGTCACGTTTTTCTTTTTAATTTATCCATTCTAATAAGTTGCCTTCCCTTAGTGCTTAATGATGTGGAGACTGGGTAAAAGCCCTTTATCAGGTATGTGTTTGGTGAATATTTTCTCGTATTTGCTAGCCTTCCCTTTTCATTCCTTAATCATGTTTTCACAGGTACTTTTTATTTATTTGTTTGTTTGTTTGTTTATTTATTTATTTTTTATTTTTATTTTTGATTTAACTTTATTTTTTATTTTTAAAAATTTACATCCAATTAGTTAGTATTTAGTGAAGCAACGATTTCAGTAGATTCCTTAATGCCCCTTACCCATTTATCCCATCCCCCTCCCACAACCCCTCCAGCAACCCTCAGTTTGTTCTCCATATTTATGAGTCTCTTTTGTTTTGTCCTCCTCCCTGTTTTTATGTTATTTTTGTTTGCTTTCCCTTATGTTCATCTGTTTTGTCTCTTAAAGTCCTCATATGAGTGAAGTCATATGATTTTTGTCTTTCTCTGACTAATTTCATTTAGCATAATACCCTCCAGTTCCATCCACGTGGTTCCAAATGACAAGATTTCATTCTTTTTGATTGCTGAGTAATACTCCATTGTGTGTGTGTGTATATACATATATATATTTATATATATATACATATATACATATATGTATACATATACATATATACATATGTATACTTACATACATGTATATATACATATATACATATGTATACATACATACATGTATATATACATATGCATATATACATATGCATATGTATACATATATATACATATATACGTATATGTGTATATATATATACATATATATATGTGTATATATATATATGTATATATATATATATACATACTGCATTTTCTTTATCCAATCATCCATCGATGGACATTTGGGCTCTTTCCATACTTTGGCTATTGTTCATAGTGCTGCTATAAACATGGGGGTGCATGTGTCCCTTCAAAACAGCACACCTATATCCCTTGGATAAATGTCTAGTAGTGCAATTTCTGGGTCGCAGGGTGGTTCTATTTTTAGTTTTTTGAGAAACCTCCATACTGTTTTCCAGAGTGGCCGCACTAGCTTGCATTCCCACAGTGCAAAAGAGATCCTCTTTCTCCGCATCCTCGCCGACATCTGTTGTTGCCTGAGTTGTTAATGTTAGCCATTCTGACAGGTGTAAGCTGGTATCTCGTTGTGGTTTTGATTTGTATTTCCCTGATGATGAGTGATGTGGAGTGTTTTTTCATGTGTCGGTTGGCCATCTGGATGTCTTCTTTGGAGAAGTGTCTATTCATGTCTTGTGCCCATTTCTTCACTGGATTATTTGTTTTGTGGGTGTTGAGTTTGATACGTTCTTTGTAGATTTTGGATACTAACCCCTTATCTGATATGTCATTTGCAAGTATCTTCTCTCATTCTGTTGGTTGCCTTTTAGTTTTGCTGATTGTTTCCCCCTGCTGTGCAGAAGCTTTTTATTTTGAGGAGGTCCCAGTAGTTCATTTTTGCTTTTGTTTCCCTTGTCTCTGGAGATGTCTTGAGTAAGAAATTGCTGCAGGCACGATAAAAGAGGTTTTTGTCTGCTTTCTTTTTGAAGATTTTGATGGCTTCCTGTCTTACATTGAGGTCTTTCATCCACTTTAGTTTATTTTTGTGTATGGTGTAAGAAAGTGGTCCAGGTTCATTCTTGTGCATGGCGCTGACCAGTTTTGCTAGCACCATTTGCTGAAGAGACTGTCTTTATTCCATTGGATATTCTTTCCTGCTTTGTCAAAGATTAGTTGGCCATACATTTGTGGGTCCATTCTCGGTTCTCTATTCGGTTCCATTGATCTGAGTGTCTGTTCTTGTGCCAGTACCATACTGTCTTGATGATTAAAGCTTTGTAGTATAGCTTGAAGTCTGGGATTGGGATGCCTCCTGCTTTGGTTTTCTTTTTCAAGATTGGCTATTCGGGGTCTTTTCTGGTTCCTCACAGGTACTTTTTAAATTTTGATGAAGTCCAACTTATAAATTTTCTTTTCCTTTTATGGATTGTGATTTGGGTATCATATCCAAGAAATAGTTACCTAATCCAAAGTTACAAGTATTTTATCTTATGTTTTATTCCAGATTTTTGAGATTTTTAGGTTTTAGACTTTGGTCTATAATCAATGTTCAGTTAATTTTTTTATAAGGTGAGAAGTATGGATTGACTTTTTTGTTTATTCTTTCTTCCTTCCTCTCCTTCACTCCCTCCCCCCTTTACTCCCTTCCTTCCTTTCTTTCTCCCTCCCCCTTTATCTCTCTCCCTTCTCTCCCTCCCCTCCTTTCTCTCTCTCTCCCTTTCTCTCTCCTTCCTTCCTCCCTCCTTCTGTTTCTCTTTATTTCTTTTTCTTTCTTTCTTTATTTCTTTCTTTCTTTCTCTCTTTCCCCTTCCTTCCTTCCTTCCTTTCTTTTTTTTCTTTCTCACATAGCTCTCAAATTGGTCCAGCAAAATTTCTCAAAAAAGATTATCCTGTCTCCATTGAATTATCATCTTTTATTAACAATCAATTAACCCTATATGTGTGAGTCTATGACTGGAGTCTGTTCTGCCTTGTTTCAGTATGTATGTAGACTTCTGTAAATACCACACTATTGTAATTGTGAATATCATCATATTCAGTCTTTAAATAAGGTAGTTAAATCTTCCAAAATATTTATTTTTAAAGTTATTTTAGCTACTCTAGGATCTTTACTTTTCCAAATAAATTTTGTAATCATTTTATGCCCCTCACCCATAAAAGACTCCCTAGAAAATGGTTGGAATTATTTTGAATCTATAGACCAATTTGGGGGCTGTGGTGCTTAATTATATATGTCATCTTGGCTGGGCCACAATGTCCAGATATTTTGTCAAACATCATTAAAAATTTTCTTTTAATGTTTACTTATTTTTGAGAGAGAGAGAGAGAGAGAGAGAGAGAGGCAGAGTGCAAGCAGGGAGGGGTAGAGAGAAGGAGACACAGAATATGAAGCAGGCTCTAGGCTCCAAGCTGTCAGCACAGAGCCAGATGCAGGGCTGAAACCCATGAACTGAGAAATCATGACCTGAGCTGAAGTTGGACACTTAACAGACTGAGCCACCCAGGCGCCCTTGTAAATCATCAATTTATCATTTTGGATGTTTCTGTGAAGGTGTTTTTGGATGAGATTAACATTTAAATTGGTGGGCTTTGAGTAAAGCAAATTGTTCTCCCAAAGTGGATGGGCCTCATCTGATTAAGTAAAGGTCTGAGTAAAACAAAAACATGAATTCCCCTAAACAAGAAGGAATTCTGCCAACATTTAGTCTTTGGACTGGAACTGCAACAGTGGACTTTCCCTGGATCTCCAGAGTACCTACCCACCTTGTAGATTTTTGATTTGCCAGCCTCTATAATTACATGAGTCAACTTCTTTAAATAAGTCTCTCTCTCTCTCTCTCTCTCTCTCTCTCTCTCTCTCCACACACCCCCCCCCCCCCCCCACACTACTGGTTTGATTTCTTTGGAAAACACTGACTAATACAGGAAATTAACATCTTAAAAATATGATGTCTTATAATTTTGTTGATTCTAGTATTCATATCTGGCACATATTGTGTTAGATTCATAGCCAAGTATTTCATTGTTTTGGTACTATATTCAGTGGTATGCTTTCTTTAAGTTCAATTTCTAATTGTTTATTGCTAGTATGTAGAAAGACTATACATGTCTTGAATGTTGCAACCTAGATATATTATTCTATGAGGTGGGTTTTTTTGTTTTGTTTTGTTTTTGTTTGTTTGTTTTGGTAGATTCCGTGGGATTTTCTGAATAATCATGTGACCCATAAATAAAGATGTTTTTATTTCTCCATGTGGAAACTGCCTGCATTTTCGTTCTTTTTGTTGTCCTCATGCATGGCTAAGACTTTCAGTGAGATGTTGACTACAGGTGATGAAAAAAGATAACTTTGCTGGGGCATCTGGGTGGCTCAGTCCCTAAACTTCTGACTCAGGATTTCAGCTCAGGTCCAAGCGCTGCATGGGGGCTCCAGGCTTCATGTGGAGCCCCACATCAGGCTTCATGCTGAGTGTGAAGCCTGCTTAAGATTCTCTCTCCCTCTCCTTCTGTCCCTCCACTGCACGTGCTCTCTCTCTCTCAAAAACAAAAACAAACAAACAAAAGACCAAAACAAACAAACAAACAAACAAACAAACAAACAAGATAACCAGGTATCTTTGCCTTATTCCTTGTTTTAGGGGGATAACATTCAACATTTAACTATTAAACATCATATTAGCTATTAGATGTTGTGGATGTGTGTGTGTGTGTGTGTGTGTGTGTGTGTGTGTGTGTGTGTGTTTTAATTCCAGTAGAGTTAACATACAGTGCTATATTACCTTCAGATGTACAATATAGTGATTCAGTGATTCTATACATTACTCAGTGCTCATCATGATAAGTGCAGTCTTAATCCTCATCATGTGTTTCACCCATCCCCCCCCCACCCCGTAACTAACAGCTTGTTCTCTATAGATAACAGTCTGATTTTTGGTTTCTCTCTTTTTATGTTTGTTTTTTGCTTGTTTTGTTTCTTAAATTCCACATAAGAGTGAAATCATATGGTATTTGTCTTTCTCTGGCTGACTCATTTCACTTAGCATTATACCTTCTACTTCTACCCATGTTGTTGCAAATGGCAGGATTTCATTATGTGTGTGTGTGTGTGTGTGTGTGTGTGTGTGTGTGTGTGTACTCCATTGTGTGTGTATGTGTATATATGTATACATACCTACATAGCACACCATCTTTATCCATTCCTCTATCAGTGGACACTTTGGGCTGCTTCTGTGGTTTGGATATTGTAAATAATGCAATAAACATAAGGGTGCATATAACTTTTTGAATTATTGAGGATGTGTTTTAAAAGATTAAAGAAATTCTTTCCATTCTTATTCTACTAAGTGTGTGTGTATGTGTGTGTGTTATCATGAATGGATTTCATAAAGTGATATTTCTGTATGATGAAATGATTATAAATATACATTAACCTATTTGTAAGGTGAGTTACATTGATTGAGGTTGAAACAACCTCGCTTTCCTGGGAAAGCCCCATTTGGTCATGACATTAAAGTTATGTTTGTTGGATCATGTGCTAATATTAGGTTGAAGAAATTTGCCCTTTTATTCATGAGAGATTTGGGTATGCAGTTGGTGCACTTACTTTAATTGTTACGTTATGGCTGATTTTGGTGTCAGGAAAATAATGGCCTCACAAAATAAATTCGTAAATATTTTACTCTTTTCTGCTTTCCGGGTGAGTTTGGCATAATTGGTATTATTTTTTCCTTAAGTGTTTGGCAGATTTGCAAATAAAATCATCTAGGAATTTTCTTTGTCAGAATGTTTTTAAGTACAAATTCATTTTACTTAATATCTGTAGTATTATTCATATTATAAATCTTTTTCTGAATAAGTTTTTATAGGTTTTATCCTTCAAGAAACTGGCTCAGTTTATCTGTGTGAATTAATGGTCATGGAATTTTTCTTAGTATTTCTTAATCACCTTTTTAATGTCTGTGGGATGTCTTTTGACATTTCCTCTTTCATTCCTAAATTTGGTAATTGGCGTCTTCTCGCTTTTTTTTTTTTTTTTTTTTTTTTTTGACAGTCTGGCTCGAGGTTTATGAATTTTATCAATGTCTTCAAAATATTGTTTGGTTTCATTGATTTTCTCTCTTTATTTTTAGTTTTTAATTATATTATTTTCTATATATTATTTCAGTTCTGCTTGCTTTGCATTTAATTTGTCTTCTGTTTTCTAAAGTTTAAATTATTGATTTGAGACCTTTTGTCTTTTCTAATACAAGCAATTAATGCTATACATATCTCTTCAAGCACTGCTTAGGCTGCTTCCCACCATTTTGATATGTTCTATTCTCTCTCTCTTTTTTTTCAGTTTAAAATATTTTCTAATTTCCTTTGAGGCTATTTGATGCATGAGATTTTTAAGGAATGTACGTTTTAATTTCTAACTATTTGGAAAATGTTCAGATATTTTTTATGTTACTGATTTCTAGATAAATTATGCCATGATCAGAAATATACTTTACATAATTTCAATTCTTTTAAATTTGTTCAGGTTTGGATTATGGCCCCGAGTTATTGTCAGATTTGGTAACTATTCCAGGTGCACTTAAAAATAAGGTATAATCTGTGGGTGGAATGTTTTATAAGTATTAATGAGGACAAGGTGGTTGATAATTCTGCTTATGTGTTTTTATCCTGACTGATGTTCTGTCAACTTGTTGTATCTATTACCTAGAGAAGTGTGTATTTCTCCTTTGAGTTCTTTTGGCTTCATGTATTTTGAAACTCTGTTGTTAGGTACATATACATTCAGGATTATTGTGTTTTCTTGTTATACCGAACCCTTTATCAGTATGCAAAGTACCTCTTTATTGCTGGTAATATTCCTGTGCTGAAGTCTGCTTTACTTGATATTAATCTAGCCATTACAACTGTCTTTTGAATATTGTTTTCATGATATATTCACTTTTTTATTTTATTATTTAATTATCTCTTTAAGACAGATATATATAGATATAGATATTGTTTTTAATCCAATCTGACAATCTCTATTTTAATTGTTTTATTTAGAACACTTATATCTAATTTAATTTTTGATATAATTTAAAATTTTACTTCTTTTCTGTTTTCTCCAAATTTGATGGTTCTGTTTTCCTTTTTCTAACTTCTTTTTGAAAATTCGAGTGTTTTAGTACATTTTAATTTATTTGTTGGGTTTTGGCTATATCTATTTTTTTGTCACTGAGTGATGAATTACAATATACATGTTTAAACTTCCACAATCTATTTAGAGTTAACATTTTTATCAATTTTATCAATAAACTATAGATGCCTTATAACCTGTAAGTTTCCTAATATCCCCATGTTATAGTTGTCATATGTATTCCCCTTACATACTTAAAAAATGTTATAAGAAAGCGTTAATATTTATACATTCTGAACTCATCCATATTTTAAAGAAATTAAAGGGAGAAAATAGACTTTAATATTTATTCAGATATTAAGCATTTCTATTGCTTGCCTTTCATTTTTGATAGTCTTTGTTTCCCTCTTGCATCATTCCGTTTCAGTCTGAAGAACTTTCTTTAACATTTCCTTCAGAGCAGGCCTACTGGTTAAAAGTTCTCTTAATTTTCTGTCATCCAAGGATGTCTTGATTTTTTCCTTCATTCCCAAAAGATACTATCTTTGAGTACAGAATCCTGGGTTGACAACTTTTTCCCAGAACTTTAAAGATGTTATTACATGACTTCTAAGTTCTTGGTAAGAAATCCATAGTTTTAAAGTAGTCTTCCCCCATATGTAATATATTGCTTTTATCTAAGTGCTTTCAAGATATTTGTCTTTGTATTTGTTTTTCAGTGTTTAAGTGTATTTTTTAAAAAAAAATTTTAAGTTTATTTATTTGGAGAGAGAGAGAGAGAGAGAGAGAGAGAGAGAGAGAGGGCAAGCAGAGGAGAGGCAGAGAGAGAGGGAGAAAGAGAATCCCAAGCAGGCCCTGCACTGTCAGCACAAAGCCTAATGCTGTGCTCAAACTGAGCCCAAACCAAGAGATGTATGCTTAAATGACCGAGCCAACATATGTGCCCCTCAGTGTTTGAATTTAAAGTATCTGAGAAAAAGTTACTTCTTGTTGAGCTTACTATGTGTTGAGCTTCTTGAATCTTTAAATGTAGATCTTTCACTAAGTTTGAAATGTTTTCAAACATTATTTATTCACACATTTTTATGTACACCAATTTCTCCTTTCATTCTGGACATTAATGATACACTGCTATAGTTCCTTGGCTTTATTTATTTTCTAATATTTTCTCTATTCTTCAGATTGGACAATTCTATCCTACTTCCAATTTCATGGTGAGTTTCCTCTGTCATTTCAATTCTGTTATTTAAACCTGTACTATTATAATTTTTTGTTTTATTATATAAGAAATTGTACTTTTCAGTGTAAAATTTCTGATTGGTTCTTTTTCAAATAATTTTTATTCCTTTTAAGAACTTCTATTTTTCCCAATTATTTCAAATGTTTTTTCTTTTACTGCATGAAGTAAAGCTTTTGTGTAATTGTTATGGACTGAATTGAGTTTCCTCAAAATCCATCTATTCAATCCCTAACTCCCCCATGTGACTTTATTTGGGAATAGGCCTTTAGGGAACTAATTAAGTTAAACAAAATCTTAAGGGTGGGGGCCCTACTCTGATAGGACTAGTGTGCTGGTAATTAATAGGAAGATATACCAGAGATTTCTATGTCTCTGCATGCACACAGAAGAAAAACCACGTGGGGACACAGTGAAAACCAGCCATCTACAAGCCAGGAAGAGAATGCCTAGACACTAACTTTGACAGCACCTTGATCTTGGACTTCTAGGCTATGGAATTGTGAGTAAACAAACTGTTTAGTCTGCCCATGCTGTTATGAGAGTCCTAGCAGGCTGGTATGCTGATAATTCACCATTTGCATTATCTCAGGGTTAGCATCTGTTGATTGACTTTCCTTCAGGGAATTGGTAAAATATCTCTGGTTCTTCATGTGTCAACATTTTTTTATAATGTTTTCTGGACTTTTTGAAATTATGTTGTGTAGGCTTTGAAAACCTTTCACAATGCTCTAGAGAGTTTCATCATTCAGTAGTATGTTAAAAATTTCAATGTTGAACATACTTAGGTTTAATTATTATATTAGAAAAAGGCACCTAAGAAACTTGTCTTGACCTATATTATACAATTTTGCTTGATGTGGTTAAGTGAAGTTGATAGATATTTTAGGAAACAAAGACTCCTCCTGTATCCAAATTACCTTTCCTCCCCTTGCTGACATCTAGTAGATTGGGACCAAAGGAAGTTTCTATAATTTGAGATGAATAGACTTCACAATGACTTTTCAAAATCAGTTATTTTGATTAATTACTTTATTTTTATATGCATAGACTCCTTAAAGCGTAAGTAGAATTATATATTTATATATAATTTAGAAATCAATTCCTTTTGTGGTAAATAGCACAAATGTGCTTCTCAAAAATATGTTAAATTCTGTCATTTGCAGCAGCATAATGCTTATGATATATAATATGATATTTTTAATTTATATAGTAGAAAATATTTAAAAATCCTATAGGCTTTGAAAAATTCATTTCTTCTGTCAGCATTAATGATAAGCAGTGAATTTGAAAATTGATGTTGAGGGGCGCCTGGGTGGCGCAGTCGGTTAAGCGTCCGACTTCAGCCAGGTCACGATCTCGCGGTCCGTGAGTTCGAGACCCGCGTCGGGCTCTGGGCTGATGGCTCAGAGCCTGGAGCCTGTTTCCGATTCTGTGTCTCCCTCTCTCTCTGCCCCTCCCCCATTCATGCTCTGTCTCTCTCTGTCGCAAAAATAAATAAACGTTGAAAAAAAATTTTAAAAAAAAAGAAAATTGATGTTGATTTTATCTATTAAAATATCTAGAAAATAAGTTCTTTGATGTTAATAAAGTAAGCTTTTTTTTTTATTTAAAAAAAATTTTTTTTTCAACATTTATTTATTTTTGGGACAGAGAGAGACAGAGCATGAACGGGGGAGGGACAGAGAGAGAGGGAGACACAGAATCGGAAACAGGCTCCAGGCTCTGAGCCATCAGCCCAGAGCCCGACGCGGGGCTCGAACTCACGGACCGCGAGATCGTGACCTGGCTGAAGTCGGACGCCAACCGACTGCGCCACCCAGGCGCCCCTAAAGTAAGCTTTTTTTAGAAGAAATGGTATTTAAAAACATAGTTATTGAAAATAATAACTGGTTTTAATATAATTTTCCAAGGGTATAGGTTTCCTTCTGTAAATTAAAAGTTTAGTTTATTTATTTAAGTCTCTAGCACTTAATACATATCGAAATCTCAGCATTAGCTGCAGAGTTATGAGCGTAAAGTTCAGTAAGCTGCAACTAATTTCTTTGCTTGTAGTTAATATAAATTAATAATGACTAGGACAAGAACAAGTATTTAACACACAAATCCCCTACTATTCCATATTGCACTATATTCACAGAACATCAAATTGCAAATGCCAATTTATAGAGGTTTAAAGGCCAAATTGCCTACAGTCTGCAGAACTTATGCTATTGAAGACCCAGGCAGGATAAGCCTACTTGTACATTCAACAAAGTGGCTTAAGAATGACTGGATTGTGTGTGTGTGTGTGTGTGTGTGTGTGTGTGTGTGTGTGTGTGCATGCACGCATGTACATGCACCCGTGTAGAACAAAATAGGCAATCTCGTTCCATAGAATTCAATAAGCTTTTGGAATGCAAATTTCAACTGTCAAATCTTAATTAAAAAGTACCAGTCAGCACTATTTAAAAATTGGAAGAGAACTAAGTGGTGGGTTGTTGGAGAATGTGCAACTTGCCTTCTAAATAGAGTAGGTAGGCTGACAGGTATATAATTAACATCACATCAAGTGAAGGACAGGAAGCCCACTGTAGTTCCTTGAAGGGAGGAGCTTCAGCAATTTTCAAGGCAGGGAAAAGGTTCTTCAATCAGAGTTCATTTATAATTCCTTTCATTTCTGCAGAGAATCTACTTTTTTTGTGTTGAACTTCCCTGAACCTTAGAAAGCAGTGACATTTGCAGAGTTGAGGTTTTATTCTAAGAGGTTAATATTAACATAAACGTTTAGGCACCTTGTGTAAATTAGAACACTTTCCTAGTCTTATTAGACTTCTGGTATCTTTGGGCACCTTGAGGGTGCCCAACTCAACTCAACTTTTTTTTTTTTTTTTTTTTTGCTATATTGTTTCACTCATACATAAGAAGGTAAATTAGGCAGCTGTCATTTGGAAGAAAGAAACATTTCAGTGTTTAGTGTTCTCTCCTATGGAAATGTCTTGGAACAATTAAAATTCACAAGAACCAAAACACATTGATATTATTAACAGGAAAATGTAATGCTCCTAGGCTGAAACTGGTTTGGAGAAGACCCTAGAAAATTGCCTTGTTCATGATTTCCCTTACAATTGTTTCCTAGTGTGAAATTTTCCAATGAGAATATTCATGAGAAAAAGTTCTTCTGAATGAGATCAATAGTTAACCCACCATAGGAAGCAAGATTAAAATTATTTCTGTAAAAAGTCTTGCAACATGGATAGGGACTCCTTGGAAAAAGATTGGAAGAACTGGTTCACTTAAGAAAGTGAGTGGATTGGGATTCTAGCTTTGGAATCTTGACAGGAGGTGAGAATTGGAATAAGTAGGAACCGTACATGCACAGAGGAAGAAAGGGGTTATAACACTAAACACACTGATTTCTATTGGACACACTGGAAATTCAGGGTTCCTACAGGGTAGAATAATCCACAAATATCTATTTGAGGATAGTGCTTTTACTTTCTGACTTTAGTGTCTCTTTTTCCCACACATACAGAGAATTTTGAGAACCAGCAACTTAGATATACAAAATTTCAGTTTCTGGTTGCAAATTCACAGCGAAGGAAGGCACACCTTTTCTCACTTCTCTATGGCACATGCTGTTGATGTGGCACTTTCTGGTGATAGCACCTATTCAGTTATCCACCAACATGGAGTCACTCATGATAGTGCTGATCCTCATTGAACTAGGGAACTGAACTAACAACTGGGTTGCTTTATCTTTCCATTCCTCTTGCATTTAAAAAAAAATTAAAGCTTAAAGTAAAGCAAATAATAAATGACTCCTGTTTATTTTAAGCTCTTACTGTGGACAATGAGAGAGGAAAAAAATCACAGTGTGCTACCTCCAGCTGCTAATTCTTACACACTTCATTAATTACTCAGAATTCAGAGAAGCAGGATATTTAATTAGTTTCTCAAATGCAAAAAAATAACATTCAGCCATCATGCAAATACACATCATAGTTGTAGCAGGAACATTTTTGACAGGAACCCTGTGGACAGTAAAATGTCAAGTAAAGCAAATCTTCGACAAAATAAAACCAATGTGTATAACTGCCAATGCAACCTAAAATTGAGGAAGCTATCTATAGCAAAGAGCCATGTTTAGTAAAATATCATTTGATTTTGGGGATCCATTTGGACTTGCTCAGGCAGAGTCTGAGAGTAGCTACTATAGCTCCACTTATATATGGATGTCCATCCATCTGTCTCTGGGATAACAATGGGTGCCTCATTTTTTCCTATACAGCAGAGATTCTCAATGAGCAGATCAGGTAGCTCATTTGGTCCGCCTTTTCAAAAATTTCATGACCTCTGACTCTCAGGAAATTAATCATGCTCTGAGATGGCCAATGCTGTGGTAGAAAAAGAATGTTCTCAAACTTTTGTATTGAGGAAATGTTTTGGGATAAATTTGACATATGTCACTTTTCCAGTTGTAAATAGTTCTCCATAGTTTCTTGAAGTGAGCAGGGAAATGCAGGGCAGTTCATCCAGTCATTCATTCATTAAGCCAATCATTGATTCATTCAATAAATATTTACTAAATGCTTATGTGTGTTAGGCACTATGCTTGGTTCTAGTCAAAATGATGCAAGATAAAAATTGATCCTTGTCCTTGGATAGCTTAGAATTTTTTTAAAGGAAGAATAAATTGAGACATGATATATAGATTTCCAGGCAACTACAATGTATTATGAAAAATGCTATGAATATGTGAGGGTGCAATGATGCGGGATATTCTGAATACAAGGGAAGATACCTAACCCAGATTTGGGATGCAAAGGGTGTGTGTGTATGTGTATTATGAGGCTAGGTGTTGCTAAGGAGGGTTTTCAAAGATTAAGTCAGGGCCTTGGGGAAAAAGTAAGAAATAACCATTGCAGATGGAGGAGGAAGGAATGTGGTCCAGGCAGTGCAAATTCCATTTTTAATGACCTGAATGTAAAAGAAACTGTGATATGTTTATGCCAGTTTATACTCAGTAAAGTCAAATTTAGCTGATAACTAGATATATATTTAATAAAACTAAGACAAGTTAGCATTTAAAATGATAACAACAACAACAAAAATGCAATACCTATCAAAATAACACCAGTATTCTTCACAGACATAGAACAAATAATCATAAAATCTGTATGGAACAAGAAAAGACCCTGAATAGGCAAAGCAATCCTGGAAAAGAAAACCAAAGCTAGAGGCATCAGAATCCCAGACTTCAAGCTGTATTACAAAGCTGTAATCATCAAGACAGTATGTACTGGCACAAAAACAGACACACAGAACAATGGAACAGAATAGAGAGGGCAGAAATTGACCCAGAAACATATGGCCAACTAATCTTTAACAAAACAGGAAAGAATTTCCAATGGAATACAGACAGTCTCTTCAGCAAGTGGTGCTGAGAAAACTGGACAGCGACATGCAAAAGAATGAACCTGGACCACTTTCTTACACCATACACAAAAATAAACTCAAAATGGAGAAAAGACCTAAATGTAAGACAGGAAGCCATCAAAATCCTTGAGGAGAAAGCAGGCAAAGACCTCTTTTACCTTGGCAGCAGCAACTTCTTACTCAACATGTCTCCAGAGGCAAGGGAAACACAAGCAAAAATGAACTACTGGAACCTCATCAAGATAAAAAGCTTCTGCACAGCAAAAGAAACAATCAGCCAAACTAAAAGACAACCAATGGAATGAGAGAAGTTATTTGCAAATGACATATCAGAAAAAGGGTTAATATCCAAAATCTATAAAGAACTTATCAAAATCAACACCCAGAAAACAAATAATCCAGTGAAGAAATGGGCAAAAGACATGAATAGACACTTCTCCAAAGAAGACATCCAGATGGCTAACAGGCACATGAAAACATACTCAACATCACTCATCATCAGGGAAATGCAAATCAATACCACAATGAGATACCATCTCACACCCATCAGAATGGCTAAAATCAACCACTCAGGAAACAGTAGATGCATGTCATGTGAGCATGAGGAGAAAGAGGAATACTTTTGCACTGCTGGTGGGAATGCAAACTGGTGCAGCCACTCTGGAAAACAGTATGGAGGTTCCTCAAAAAATTAAAAACAGAATTACCCCATGACCCAGCAATTATACTACTAGGTATTTATCCAGTGGATACAGGAGTGCTGATTCGAAGGGGCACATACACTCCCAATATTTGTAGCAGTGCTATTGACAATAGCCAAAGTATGGAAAGAGCCAAAAGTCTATCAACTGATGAATGGATAAAGATGTGGTGTGTGTGTGTGTGTGTGTGTGTGTATATATATATATATGGTATATATATATGTATATGTATATATATACGCAATGGAATGTTACTCAGCAATCAAAAAGAATAAAACTTGCCATTTGCAACAACATGGATGGAACTAGAGTGTATTATGCTAAATGAAATAAGTCAGTCAGAGAAAGAGAGATGTCATATGATTTCACTCATATGTGGAATTTAAGATACAAAATAAATGAACATACGGGAAGGGAAGCAAAAATAATATAAAAACAGAGAGGGAGACAAACCATAAAAGACTCTTAAATACACAGAATAAACTGAGGGCTACTGGTGGGGTGTTGGGTGGGGGGATGGGCTAAATGGACAAAGGCACTAAGGAGAACACTTGCTGGAATGAGCATGTAAGTGATGTTATATGTAAGTGATGAATCACTAAATTCTATTCCTGAAATTATTATTACACTATATGTTAACTCACTTGGATTTAAATTAAAAAAAAAAAAGATTTTACAAAAAGGGGAAGAAAAAAGAAAACTGAGACAAAGCAGACGGAAATTGAGTTTTAAGGCAAGAGGTGGGGTTACATCTTGATAATTGTAATTGTCTGGGAAGGTTTTGGGGCAAGATCCAAAAGTAGCGATGCCCTTTTCTCAGGATTAGAAAGTATGTTTTGGAATTTGAAGGTTTAAAAAAAATCTTTTTACTGCTTTTCCTCCCTTTTCTCTTGCTGTCTGCACACCTCATTTCTAAACTCCAGTTCACTTTATCATTTGTCTTATTTATTGAGAGGAAGTTATAGAAGGCTTGTTGGTGGTGGTGATGTTAAACTGATTGAATTTCTTCACTTTACTGGTGATTGTTTAAACTCTCACAGTCCTTTTTTTTTTAAGTTTATTTATTTATTTTGAGAGAGAGAGATTGAGAGACAGAGAGAGAGAGAGAGAGAGAGAGAGAGAGAGAGTCCCAAGCAGGCTCCATGCTGTCAGCACAGAGCCCGATGCAGGGCTTGAACTGTGAGATCATGACCTGAATGGAAATCAAGAGTCAAGATGCCTGACTGAGCCCCCTAGGTGCCCCTCAACTCTCACAGTCTTAAACCATGCCAATGTCCTATTATCTCTTGAACTTTTCCTCCAAGCATTACACTTGTGAATGTATTTTTGTCTAATGGGGTCAAAACTGTTGTTCAGAATTTTTTCAGGCTGAAGATACGATATTATCTGTCCACAGACTGTGACTTTAGTTATACAGTTATACAGTTGCTTTTGTAACAACTTCTTTTTGGTAAATACATATCCAATGATGTCATGTTTATCATTTGTAATTTAATTATTGCTACAAGTGCCAGAAACTGAACAATATTCTTGGGAAAATGTTTTCTAACAAATGCTGTGAAACTTTTGATTATAATTGCTTTATCATTAAATTTTATTGTTTTGAAAGAAAAGAAGTAGTCTAAAAAATAAAATGATAATGAAAGAGCCCATGTTCTTCTAAAACATCTTGAAAAATGCCAACAGCTTTATGGAATATCTCCTGTGACCACTGAGTCCGGCATATATAAATTATTTCACGTATTTCAACTTCTAAAATTCCTCTTGACCTATTTCTTTGCCCATAATCCATCTTCCCTTTCTTTCCTTTAAAAACTTTCACTTTCTTCTCTTGCCCACTTACCTAAATAACTTTAGCCTTTCTAGACCTCTGTGGATTCCTTGTACTTAGATCCGTGAGCAAGTACCACAAATATAGACTTCTGAAATACTAGGAGAGAAAAAATAGAAATATGTACAGTAAGATATTCTGAACAGACTCATTCTTTTATGAGACTCTAATATTCTAGGGACATGGACTCATTTGGTCCTAGGATATTGAGTGCTGGTTTGCATGTCTACCAAGAGTTGCTCGTATTTATTCCCAAAACTTTAATATTAATTGTATTGTAATTACATAATTCAGTTGGCAAGAGGATTTATTAATTTATTTATTTTAATAAGGAATGACAAGTGATCATCTAATTTACTAATAAGATGTTGTTTCATATCAGTGTTGAGAATGAGCACCAGATTGTAGTCAGTTCATGCCTGACTGCCAGATCAGGGAGCAGAGACTGTGAGAATAAACAACTTCTAGAGTGTTTCTTTTTTGAAATCCAGTATTTTTAATTTTATTATTTAGTTTGCATCTTGGTGACCTGCTAAGAGATAGCATTTGAAGATATGAGTCATGGGGCGCCTGGGTGGCTCAGTCGGTTAAGCGTCCGACTTCAGCCAGGTCACGATCTCGCGGTCCGTGAGTTCGAGACCCGCGTCGGGCTCTGGGCTGATGGCTCAGAGCCTGGAGCCTGTTTCCGATTCTGTGTCTCCCTCTCTCTCTGCCCCTCCCCCGTTCATGCTCTGTCTCTCTCTGTCCCAAAAATAAATAAAAAACGTTGAAAAAAAATTAAAAAAAAAAGATATGAGTCATTTCTACTTTAGCATAATAATTATTATAGATCAAGTTTTTAATTTGGGTTAGGTGAGAAGGTTACTTGGTTCATGAAAAAAGTAGTACCTCTGAATGGGAGAAAATGTTAGAAAATGGGTAAACTAGATGTTTAAGACAATTCCTTCCTACAGAGTCCTGAAGACACTTCAGTAGCAACACAGGCCTAGAGAGAAGACAAAAAAATGAAGAAAAAAGTACAAAATAGTTCATATTACTTTTATCTACAATTTTATGAAATTTAAAAAAGGCATTATAATTTTTCCTCAGTATTTCATTCATACTGGTTTCAAAATGCTAATTGACTTATGTGCCAACATCGGGCATATATGAACTCACCTCTTCTAAAGTAGGCATAGTTATTCTCACTTTGCTTACTTTAACGATGGGATGAACAGGATTCTGGAAGGTAAGATGCCATGCCTAAAGTCACCCAGGTAGTCAGTAGAGAGCCCTGTATTCACACTAAGACCTCTCAATGGCATACTCTTTTCTTCTACTATCACAAGTTTGTTTTCTATATCTGAGTGTCAAAAATAGGTAGTTTCTGTTGGTGATACCAAAGAATTATTGGTATTGAATTATCTCAATACAGTTCTAGCCTCAGGAAGATGAGGGCACATTACTTACCAAAATATTACTTTCTAGAGGAGTCTTGGGATCAAGTTTGAAAAATAGAGAAGCTAAGATAATGTTTTGTTTTTATAAGCAATTGGGAAAGTGAAATGTCTTTTATTTTTTATTTATTTATTTATTTTTAATTTTTTTTAACGTTTATTTATTTTTGGGACAGATTGAGACAGAGCATGAACGGGGGAGGGGTAGAGAGAGAGGGAGAGACAGAATTGGAAGCAGGCTTCAGGCTCTGAGCCATCAGCCCAGAGCCCCACACGGGGCTCGAACTCATGAACGGTGAGATTGTGACCTGAGGTGAAGTCGGGCGCTCAACCGACTGACCCACCCAGGCGCCCCTGAAACGTCTCTTAAAAAGGAGTTTTCTTGGCGCTCCTGCGTGGCTTGAGTGTCCAACTCTTGATATCAGCTCAGATCATCATCCCTGCATTGCGAGATCAAGCCTGGTGTTGGGCTCCATAATCAACGTGGAGCCTGCTTAAGATTCTCTCTGTTTTTCCCTTTGCCCTTCTCCCCTGTGTGCTCTCTTGTGCTCTCTCTCTCTCTCTCTCTCAAAAAAAAGAGTTTTCTGGTTTAATAAGTTTTAAGCATTTTTTTCTTTCCTAGAAAAATTCAGGCAAGACAAAATACAGTTCTCATAGACTTGGAATGTGTGTGTGTGTGTGTGTGTGTGTGTGTGTGTGTGTTTGTTACAGAAACTATTTTCAAATTCATATCCTATCTGAAAAATAAAACTTTGCATTTAGTCATTATTCAGTAATATTTTAATTGACTCATAAATACTAAAATAACTATTAGGTTGTTCTACCTTAAAGCACAACACAGACAAAAGTGTCTGTAAAGTTACCAGATCACTAAAAATTCACAAGACAAACGATGAAATAAAAGTGTAGTTTTAGGATATTTGATTTTTCCTACACCAAACGCTTAGACAATTAGAAAATTTTGGAAATTAATAAAACTTACTTTTAATAAAGCTTGTTTAATTGTGTAAATAAGAAACAATGAAAGACTCCCCCCCCCCCCCCACTACCCCTTATTTCTTGAGCTAAGTGACCTGGAAACAAGCTGGCCTGGAAAAAGAAAAAGAAAAAAAAGAGGCTATCTCTCAGTAAATTCAAATGAATTACTCAAAGACATAGATTCAGCTGCATGTAAAAGTCTTTGGGAGAATTAGAGACCCTCGGTCTCACATGTGCTAAATTGCCTTTCATGGGTAAAAAAATTAATGTATTTACAGAGTCAGTATGCTTTCATACTCAGTCATTAAGTAGCAATTAGTTTATGATAGGCCTATACTTATGAGAACCAAGAAAATCAGGTAATGATGTGAATAAATCTCTTAAATGAGTGTTCTCTACATTTTGGGCTTCTGGATTATTCATTGCCCTTGTACCAGAGTCCTCTGAAGTAGCCTCCTCATCACTGTGTCCTGTAGTGACAGGCTCCCAGCATCTTGTCATACAGATATTTATAAATGTGTGGCCATTCCAGCCACCTCTAGTTCCTGAAATTGAAAACCTGGAATTCAGTGACATTTCGTTCTTTTCCCACCTTCTTTGCTTTTCGAGAGTGTCTTCTCTCATTTTCTCCCAAAGTAAGATTCAGTCCTAATTCACTCCTTTAAGGTTTCAACCATTCTACAGTATTGCTTGAAGGAATTGTGTGGATGTTTGAGTTTCTGTACCTCTCATTTTCGTGGGTCACTTTTAAGATCCCAAACAGAACTGTGTATATGCAGAATTCCTCTATTTTTCTTAAAGATGCCTCCCCCTGAATTGATGTTTCAGGTCCCACAACACCTGGATCTGTTCATAATTACATAAATATATATTTTTTCACCGTCTTCTCTGAGTTCTGCACACTGCTAGAGTTCAATAACTTCTCATGTTCAGTGTGATTAAAACCAGCTGTTCTTCCTTCAGACTAGCCCTTCTCCCCCTTGCCTGATTTTTTGAAGGGCGATGCAGAGCTCTGAATGAAAAACTGAGAATTGAGATAAAATACTCCCTCACCCCCATCGCATATTTACAGTTAATAAGCCCTATCAATCTTCATTTAGCTCAGACCTTGCGATTTATGTTGATGCCATCCCAATTCAGGTCCTGTTACTGCTTCTCACCTTCTCCACTGCTAACAGCCTCATCCAACTCACCTCTGTATTTTAACCTTTGTTTTTGCAATAGGTCTCCTGGCTTCTGCTTGTGCCCTGCCTGAGAGACTATCTTCACAGTATTTGTCATAGTTATTTTCTTAAAACATAATGATTTATTTAAAATATAATTATTTTCTGGGACACCTGGGTGGCTCTGTGAGTTAAGCATCCAATAGTGGGCTCAGGTCATGACCTTGTGGTTCCAAGTTCCAGCGACACATCGGGCTCTGTGCTGACAGCTCAGAGCCTGGAGCCTGCTTCAGATTCTGTGTCTTCCTCTCTCTCTGCCCCTTCCCAGGTTGTGCTCAGTCTCTCTTTCTCTCTCTCTCAAAAATAAGAAAAAAAGAAACATTAAAAAATTAAAAAAAAAATAATTATTTTCTTAAAACAACTATTTCTTTAAAATATATTTATTCGTTTAAAACATAAATAAGATTATGTTATTCCTCTGCTGAAGCATTCCAATAGCTCCCCATTCCCCTCAGAGCAAAAGGTGGGCTTAAAATGCCCTGTAAAACCCTATTCAATCTTACCAATTTGCCTCCAATATCTCATTTTCTCCTTCTCTTAAATCACTTTATCCCAGCTATGCTGGCTTCCTGTTTCTCCTTTGAATATTCTGGTACCCTTCTGCCTGAACCTCTCTCCCCAGATTGTTCCTCTGCCTGGAACATGTTTCCAGATATCCCTGTCACCTACTCACTCAAGGCTTTCCTCAAATGTTCCCTTCTCTATGAAGCCTACTGTGACTTACTTAAAATAATTCCCTCCATTTCCTATCTCATACATCATCTCTAGCCTTATTTTTTTCCCAAACCACTTGACACCTCTTCACACACTATATAATTTACTCATTTACTGTTGTTTTGTTTATTGTCTGCCTCCTGCTGCTGGAATGTAAGCTCTATGAGGTCAGGAATTTTGTTCTGTTTCTTTCCTTTGATATTCTGAGCACCTTGAAGTGATTCTGACAGACAGTAGAGGCTGGGTACATGTTTGTTAAAGTATAATGATTACTTGGGTCCTGGGCTTTTGCAATAATTATTTAACTAGTTCCCTGCCTCATATCTTTTTCTTTCCTCAGCCAGACTCCATTCTGTGGTAAATAAATTGTTCTTCAGCTCAACTCTATTCATATAATTTTGCTTAAATCCTTCAGTAGGTTCAAACTTCTCTTCATAAAAACCAACTTCTTGGATTGCTACTCAACACCCTCACACATGGCTTTCAAACTTTCGTTCCAGAAAGACTCAACTATAATACTTCGATCTGGCCCTTCAGCCTCAAATACTCCTATTTCCTGGAATTTTGTTTTGCTCATTTTCATCCCTTCTTGCAGGTCCCTAATGTAACCCTGACCATGGAAATATTATTTATACTTTGAGGAGACCTAGTCTAAAAAACAAATACAAACCTTCACATCAGCTCAATTATCAGTGTTCTTTCCAGTATGAGGGTACCTATATTAGAAACAATTTTTTTAAGTAATCAGTTATTTAGTAAATTTCTTCATGTCCTGTTGGCTTTTATTTTTCCTGATAATGTTGCAACTCTTAGGATCTGAATGATGAACGGTCAGACAGATACTTGTTCCCATCAGCATGCTATCTGCTTTAGTCTATGAGAAAAATGAACGGGGAATATTAAAACATCTATACATCAACGTTTATAAGTGAAACATTTATTTTTAACTATATTGGTATTTCTTCAAAAATTGTCAAACGTGTAGAAAAATCCAGTTACACTTAAACAAGCTGTGGGATGTCTGGTACATGTATTAATAGTCTAACAAGATGTTGCTCTAGTACTGTGGGGAAATATAAATTATTCTTAAATCTATTTAAAAGTTCACATTTAGTTTTCAGAGGTGATAGAATACTCAACTTCTTTCTGTCCTTATCAAAATGATCAAATATACGCTACCAGTAAGAGTTGTAAAAGCTATTTGCCAATATTCATGTTTTCCTTAAAGCAGGTATTTTAGAGAGTTGTACAAAATAATTCTAAAGAAATTATTACTTTATAAGCAATAATTAACAAGGAATTGAAGGAATTTTTAGTTTGCCTCAGTGTTTACATAAAACTAACAAATTTTGTAATATTTTCTTAGACTAGTTTGGAGCCCTAACATATTTTCCCTGATATGTATAATAGTGAAGTTTTAGGTTAAATGAGCAAAATGAACAGGAAAACAAAGCCAAAAACAAAAACAAAAAGCAAAACAACATTCTAGTTACTGAAGTTAAAGTGTGTTTGATGGTGAACTGGTTTTTGAATAAGGTTTGCAGGGAATAGTTCAAATTGACTTTTGATTTGCTGTGTAAAAATACAGACTATGCTACTTAATAAGAAAATAAACTTGAAAAATTAAAGGTTAACCTAATGTTCTAAATTTTAATGGTCAAATCAGACAAATTTCACAACTGATTCCATGAATTATGCAAAAATTCCTCAACAAAAGATATAAATGGGGGGGGGGGATAAAGAAATCAAGCAGATCCACTTGATTTCATGGCTACATTTAAGCTGAACTTAGCAAATATTAATATCAGAAGAGTCTAACTCACAATCACTTGAAAGCAGGAAAAGTGGGCTGACATTTGTTAAGCTCCTTAGAAGAATATTTGAGATATCATTAAAAACTGGAATAATGCCAGGCAATTGAGGGAAAGCAGACAGGGTGCAAAACTTCAAACAGAAGAAAGTAATCAGAGTGATATGATATGTGTGATGTCAGTATTTAGTTTTTTCTTTAAGTCCCAGATATTGAAAGGAAATCTATAAACACCCAGAGAACAATGGACTGAATAATATGGCTAGATGGACTTATAAAAATAAGCAATGCCAAACATTATGTCTGTTTGCAGAGGGACAAAGCTAGTAGCATTGTGAAATACAATCTGTGTTTTATTGGGGCAGTAGTTGAAGCATTTAGTGGGGTGTCCCAGAAAAGTTAGTGTTCCAACCTGTTTTGTGTTGGCTTGGATGTGCACACTGTCACATCATTTGGCGTGCTGGCTGAGCCGGTACAAAGAAAGGTGGTGATAAATGGGAGTGCGTCCAGTTGTGAGGAAGTGGCTAGTAGGGGGGCTGCAGGAGCTTTGGCATGAGGTCAGGTTTTATTTTCCATCTTTATTAATCATCTCCAGGGGGGAATAAATTGCCTGCTAATGAAATTTGCAGATAGCACTAAATTTTGAGGTGTTGCCAAACATGGTTAACAAAGGAGAAATAAATATAAATGGACTTAAGCATGCTATTTATCATTTATTTGGATTTAATCAAAATTGTTCCCAGGATACATTTATAAGCGATTCCCACAAATTCAATTTTAGAGGGAGAAATCTCCATCACACAGCAAGACAAATGGGCTGATGGTAGGATCACCCTCTGTATTCTGCCAGCTTAAAGGAAAAAGGATATTTTTAGCAAAAATGCACTATTTAGAATGCCCTCTTTCCATGTCTACTAAATGCCAATTTCAAAAGTGGGAAAACTCCCAAGCTTTGAAAAATCAGTTTTAGGAATTGAGCTAAAGCCCTAGGATTAAAGATTGCATATATATTCCCTTCATCTTTTTCTAACTTGGCCACACCCAGAAAACTTTCCCTGGAATCCTCTTGAGAGAGAGATGTTTTTGTTTTTTGTTTTCCCCCTCATGTCCCAAATCAACACAGGGCCTGGAGTGGAAGTGGGGGATTCACATTACTTCTTACTGCTTTTCAATTAATCCTCTCTATGAACAAACAAGCAAACAAACAAATAGAAAGAGATGCGGTTAGAGATAGATAGATAGATAGATAGATACATACATACATACATACATACATACATACATACATACATACATAAAATACTAGTTCCTTTAAAGTTTATGCTATCAGAGATTTCAGTTACCCATGATCTCATATTCATTCCATCTTTCATGAAAATTTCAATACTTTACTTGATGTTTCCTCTATATCACTGTATCCATTTTAATCTAAATATGCATTAATCTAACACTCTGGATAATCAGTTCCTTGAAATCCAATTTCTGATGATCCCTTTGCTCATCCTATCCTAGCCACCCACTCCCTGGCCATCAAGAATAGCTGTACTGTTGCCCCCAAATCTTGATATTCTAGTTCCCCATTCTTTGATCTCTACCTCCTATCTTTATAGTTCTCCAATTCTAGAAAGTATTCCACTCACACTTGACTTCTGTTCACTTGGCCCCTTTCACTTTTTTGCTTTCTATTATTCATGTTCTCCTCTTCACTTTGTGTACCTTAAACTTAATTAGTCTATCACTATATTTACTCCCTAGCATAGTTCTCAACTTACTTGTTCCTCTCTCCTTTGGTTTTCTCTTTGTAAAATCTCAACCTGGTTCCATTCAATTATATTCATGAGCATAGAGAAGCTGAAGATGGATACTTGCTGATTGATAACACTTTAGACTGATGACCGAAAAAATGAAGAGCACCTCGGGCACTATTTAGAAATACGATTGCATTTGACCAGCCAATTTATTACCTACTTTATGAGAAGGCTGTTTTACACCTTCTTCTGGCATTTCAAACTTTTTTATTTTTTAATTTCTTAATCAACTCCACATCTAGGTGTTTTTGTTTTTTGTCTTTATTTGTTTACTTTCATGGAGAAGAATACAAGCAGTCAGAAGATAATCTCTCTAACTTGTCACCACCAAATATGCTAACCTACTTGCAACTGTTTCCACAAATTCTGCTTTCCCCCCTGTTAGAAGAGATGAACTGTTCCTGTTGAGTTCGAATCTTTCCCTTCTTCACTGGATCTAATCTTTGTCACCTACGGTAAGACTTTATTCCAATGATCTCCTTCTCTCCTGTTTTATCAGTGGTCTATCTCCATGTGGTCACTGCCATCATTGCAAAAATTGCAATCAGTTGGTTGAGCGATCGACTTTGGCTCAGGTCATGACCTCACAGTTCCTGAGTTCAAGACCCACCTCAGGCTCTCTGCTTTTAGCACAGAGCCTGCTTCAGATCCCCTGTTCCCCCCTCTCTCTGCCCCTCCTCCAGTTGTGCTCTCTCAAAAATAAATAAAACATTTAAAAAGTTTAAGCAACACCCAACATTAAATCAAGACAAAATGTTTCCTTTAACTCCTCATCCCCTATAACTACTGCTTCATGCCTATGTTCTCCTTCATAACAATTTTCCTCTGAATATTCTCTTCCTTTTTCTTTTTTTTTAAGTTAATGACACATTTAATTCACTCATGTTATGTAATCTGCTATTATTTTCCAGTTGAAACCCTCTTGGTGGTTTTCTTAATTTTTTTAAAAATTTATTTTTTATGGGGCACCTGGGTGGCTCAGTCGGTTGGGCGGCCGACTTCGGCTCAGGTCAAGATCTCGCAGTCTGTGAGTTCGAGCCCCGCGTCAGGCTCTGTGCTGACTGCTCAGAGCCTGGAGCCTGTTTCAGATTCTGTGTCTCCCTCTCTCTGACCCTCCCCCGTTCATGCTCTGTCTCTCTCTGTCTCAAAAATAAACGTTAAAAAAATTATTTTTTACTTTTAAAATTTACATACAAATTAGTTAGCATATAGTGCAACAGATTTCAGGACTAGATTGCTTAGTGCCCCTTACCCATTTAGCCCATCCCCCCCCCCCACAATCCCTCCAGTAATCCTTTGTTTCTTCTCCATATTTAAGAGCCACTTATGTATTGTCCCTTTCCCTATTTTTGTATTATTTTTGCTTCCCTTCCCTTGTGTTGATCTGTTCTGTGTCTTGAAGTCCTCATATGAGTGAAGTCATATGATTTTTGTCTTTCTCTGACTGACTAATTTCGCTTAGTGTAATACCCTATACTTCATACTTCCATCCACGTAGTTGCAAATGACAAGATTTCATTCTTTTTGAATGCCGAGTAATACTCCATGGTGTGTGTGTGTGTGTGTGTGTGTGTGTGTGTGTGTGTGTGTGTGTGTATGGATATATATATATATATATATATATATATATATATATATATATATATCTCACATCTTCTTTATTCATCCATCACTGGATATTTGGGCTCTTCCCATACTTTGGCTATTGTTGATGCACCCACATCATTGGGGTGCATGTACCCCTTTGAAACAGCATACCTGTATCCCTTGGATAAATATCTAGTAGTGCAACTGCTGGGCCGTAGGGTATTTCTGTTTTTAATTTTTTTGAAGAACCTCCATACAGTGTTCCAGAGTAGCGGCACCAGTTTGCATTCCCACCAGCAGTGCAAAAGGGATCCTCTTTCTCCACATTCTTACCTGCATAAATTTTTTATAAGTTCTTGATAAATTCTTTATGGATTTTGGATACTAACCCTTTATCTGATATGTCATTTGCAAATATCTTCTCCCATTCTGTCAGTTGCCTTTTAGTTTTGCTGATTGTTTCCTTTGCTGTGCAGAAGCTTTTTATTTTGATGAGGTCCCAATAGTTCATTTTTGCTTTTGTTTCCCTTGCCTCTGGAGTTGTCTTGAGTAAGAAGTTGCTATGGCAGAGGCCAAAGAGGTTTTTGGTTGCATTCTCCTCTAGGATTTTGATGGCTTCCTGTCTTGCATTTAGGTCTTTCATCCACTGTGAGTTTATTTTTGTGTATGGTGTAAGAAAGTGGTCCAGGTTCATTTTTCTGCATGTCGCTGTCCAGTTTTGCTAGCACCATTTGCTGAAGAGACTGTCTTTATTCCATTGGATACTTTTTCCTGCTTTGTCAAAGATTAGTTGGCCATACATTTGTGGGTCCATTCTGGGTTCTCTATTCTGTCCCATTGATCTGAGTGTCTGTTTTTGTGTCAGTACCATACTGTCTTGATGATTACAGCTTTGTAATACAGCTTGAAGTCTGGGATTGTGATGCCTCTTGCTTTGGTTTTCTTGTTCAAGATTGCTTTGGCTATTCAGGGTCTTTTCTGCTGCTATACAAATTTTAGGATTGTTTGTTCTAGCTCTTTGAAGAATGCTGGTCTTATTTTGATAGCTATTGCATTGAGTATGTAGATTGTTTTGGGTAGTATTGACATTTTAACATTATTTGCTCTTCCTATCCAGGAACATGGAATAATTTTCCATTTTTTAGGTGTTCTTCAATTTCTTCGTACGCTTTCTATAGTTTTTAGTGTATAGATTTTTCACCTCTTTGGTTAGATTTATTCCTAGGTATTTTATGGTTTTTGATGCAATTGTAAATGAGATCTATACTTGATTTCTCTTTCTGTTCCTTCATTGTCAATGTATAGGAATGCAACTGATTTCTGTGCATTGATTTTATATCCTGAAACTTGTTGAATCATGGATCACTTCTCGCAGTTGTTTGGTGGCATCATTTGGATTTTCCATAGAGACTATCATGTCATCTGTGAAAAGTGAGAGTTTGACCTCTGCCTGGCTGATTTGGATGCCTTTTATTTGTTTGTTTGTATGATTTCCGAGGCTAAGACTTCCAATACTATGTTCAATAACAGTGGTGAGAATGGACACCCCTGCCTTGTTCCTGACCTTAGGGGGAAAACTGTCAGTTTTTCCCCATTGAGGATGATATTAGCATTGGGTCTTTTGTGTATGGCTTTTATGATCTCGAGGTCTGTTCCTTCTATCCCCACTTTCTTGAGGGTTTTTATAAAGAAAGGATGCTGTATTTTGTCAAATGTTTTCCCTGCACCTATTGAGACAATCATGTGGTTCTTGTCCTTTCTTTTATTGATGTGATGAATCACATTGATTGTTTTACAGGTACTGAACCAGCCCTGCATCCCAGGTATAAATCCCACTTGGTCGTGGTGAATGATTTTTTTAATGTATTGTTGGATCCAGTTGGCTAATATCTTGTTGAGGATTTTTGCATCCATGTTCATCAGGGAAATTGGCCTATCATTCTCCTTTTTAGTGGGGTCTTTGCCTGTTTTTGGAATCAAGGTAATGCTGGCTTTACAGAAAGAGTTTGGAAGTTTTCCTTCCATTTCTATTTTTTTAGAACAGCTTCAAGAGAATAGGTGTTAACTCTTCCTTAAATGTTTGGTAGATTCCCCTGGAAAGCCATCTGTCCCTGGATTCTTGTTTTTTGGGAGATTTTTTATTACAGATTTGATTTCTTTACTGGTTGTTGGTCTGGTCAAATTTTCTATTTCTTCCTGTTTCAGTTTTGGTAGTTTATATGTCTCCATGAATTTTTCCATTTCTTCAAGATTGCCCATTTTATTGGTGTATAATTGCTCATATTAATCTCTTGTTATGGTTTTTATTTCTGTTGTGTTGGTTGTGATCTCCCTCCTTCATTCTTGATTTTCTTTATTTGGGTCCTTTCCTTTTACTTTTTGATCAAACTGGCTAGTGGTTTATCAATTTTGTTAATTCTTTCAAAGAGCTTGCTTCTTATCTCATTGATCTGTTGTACTGATTTTTTGGTTTTGATAGCATTGATTTCTGCTCTAATCTTTATTATTTCCTGTCTTCTGATGGTTTGGGGTTTTATTTGCTGTTCTTTTTCCAGGTCTTAAATGTGTCAGGTTAGGTTGTATATCTTAGGAAGGCCTAGATTGCTACATATTTTCCTCTTTATGACCACCTTTTCTGCATCCCAGAGGTTTGGGGCTGTGATGTTATCATTTTCATTGGCTTTTATGTACTTTTTAATTTCCTCTTTAACTTCTTAGTTAGCCCATTCATTCTTTAGTAGGATGTTTTTTAGTCTCCAATTATTTGTTACATTTCCCAAATTTTTCCTGTGATTGTGTTTCATAGTGTTGTGGTCTGAAAATATGCATGATATGACCTTGATCTTTTTGTACTTGTTGAGGGCTGATTTGTGTCCAAGTATGTGACCTATTATGGAGAATGTTCCATGTGCATTAGAGAAGAATTGTACATTCTGTTGCTTTAGGATGAAATGTTCTCAATATATCTGAGAGGTCCATCTGGTGCAGCATGTCACTCCAAGTCATTATTTCCTTGTCAATTTTCTGATTAGATGATCTGTCCATTGTTGTAAGTGGGGTGTTCAAGTCCCCTACTATAATACTGTTGTTATCAATGATTTTATTTATGTTTGTGATTAATTGACTTATGTATCTGGGTGTATCCACATTTGAAGCATAAATGTTTACAATTTTTAGGTCTTCTTGGTGGATAGAACCCTTAATTATGATATAATGCTCTTCTTCATCTCTTGTTATAGTCTTTATTTTAAAGTGTAGATTGTCTGATATAAGTATGGCTACTCTGGCTTAGCATAATAGATGGTTCTCCATCCCCTTACTTTCAATCTGAATGTGTCTTTAGATCTAAAGTGGGTCTCTTGTAAACAGCATTTAGATAGATCTTGTTTTCTTATACATTCTGTTACCCTATGTCTTTTGATTGGAGCATTTAGTCCATTGACATTTAGAGTGAATACTGAAAGATATGAATTTATTGCCATTATTTTTCTTGTAAAGTTGGAGTGTCTGGTGGTATTCTCTGGTCCTTTCTAGTCTTTGTTGCTTTTTGTATGTATGTATGTATGTATGTATTTACTTATCATCTTTTCTCCCCTCAGAGAGTGCCCTTTAAAATTTCTTGCAGGGCTGGTTTAGTGGTCACGAACTCCTTTAATTTTTGTTTGGGAAACTATTAATCTCTCCTTCCATTTTGAATGACAGCCTTGCTCAATATAGAATTCTTGACTGCATTTTTTTTTTTTTGGATTTAGCACATTGAATAGACCCTGCCACTCCTTTCTGGCCTGCCAAGTTTCTGTGGATAGGTCTGCTGTAAACCTGATCTGTCTTCCCTTGTAGGTTAAGGACCTGTTTCCCTTGCTGCTTTCATGATTCATTCCTTGCCCGAGTATTTTGTGAATTTGCCTATGATATGTGTTGGTGATGGTCGGTTTTGGTTGAATCTAATGAGAGTCCTGTGTGCCTCCTGGATTTTGATGTCTGTATGTTTCCCCAGGTTAGGAATGTTTTCTGCTGTGATTTGCTCACATAACCCTTCTACCACTTTTCTCTCTCTTCATCTTCTGGGACCCCTATGATGCTGATGTTGTTTGTTTTTAATGAGTCACTGATTCCTTTAATTCTAAAATCATGCTCTTTTGCCTTAGTCTCCTTCATTTTTTCTGCTTCATTATTCTCCATAAGTTTTTCCTCTGTATTACTGATTCGCTGCTCTGCCTCATCCATCCTTGCTGCTGCTGCAACCATTCGAGATTGCAGGTCAATTATAGCCTTTTTTAATTTCATCCTTACTAGCTTTTACTTCTTTTATCTCCGCAGAAAATGATTCTAATTTATTTGCAATTCCAGCTAGTATTCTTATCATCACGATTCTAAATTTTTGTTCAGACGTCTTGCTTGTATCTGTGTTAGTTAAATCCCTGGCTGTCTTTTTTTCCTGCTCTTTCTTTTGGGGTGAATTCCTTTGTCTTGTCATTTTGAAGGAAGAAAAACAATAAGGTAAAAAAATTAAAAAAAAAATTAAAAACAACATACACTCCAAAAAATCAAATAAATGATGCCTGATCCTTGGTGTGTTTTAGTCTGGGTGTTGAAAGAGATTTGACAGATTATAGAAAAAAGAGGAAAAAGAAAACCTTTGAAAATTTGAACAAATGAATACAGTGATATAGAATGAAATGAAAAGATGGAAGTAAAGATGGAAGTAAAATAGAATTTTAAAAATTTACAAAAAGTAAAAAATATAGTAGAAAAAAATTAAAAATATTTAAAAAAATGAAAATAAAAATATTTTTTCTCTTGCTGTATTCAAAATAAAGAAAAGAAATGAAAAAGAAAAAAAAGAAAATTGAATAAATAGGCCAGCGAAGAGACTGAAATACAATTGAAAATTACATCGTTTTCTCCTAGAAGTCAAACTATGAAGCAGTTTATAGTCTGTTAACTAAGCAGGTGGAGAGAATTGTGGTGTTCCTGAAGACTGAGGTTGGTCTGTTGGGTGGAGCTTAGTGTAACGGCTCCATTCTTCACTAGATAGCGCTGTGTAGCTGACTGGAGTGTATTGTTGTGCTGCTTGTAGCTGTGTATGCGCATATGCCATTGCAGTGAAAATGGTGTCACCCAGCTACCCAGTCTCTAGTATCAGAACTCTGTTCTCCCAGAACAGCAATCATGCACTTGCCCTTTTTCTCTGGCTTCTGTCTACTCCCTGCTTTTACACCATCCTTGACCAAGCCATCATGTTGCCAGGCGGCACCTCCCTCCTGAGTTTTATCTAGATGCAGCTGTGTTTTTCCGACCCCTCACTTATTAGGGACTGCAGCTTTGACCTGTTCTGTCCCTCTGCGGGAAGGTCTCACTGAGTAATGGCTGGGTGCCAGCCACACCCAGGAACATTCGTGGGACTGTCCTACTGCCGATGCCCTGAGACTGTGGCTGGGTGTCAGCCTGCCCCAGAAAAAGTTAACCTGATTGTGTAACAGCAACATTTCAGGGTTTATGGAAAATCACCACACACATCCTGCACCAGGCTTCACCTTAAACAACTTTGTTCCAGCACCAGCAAATGTGGTTGTTCTCTGAAGTCAACTGGAGCCTTTGCCTGTGGAGGTGGGGCACACAGCCTCTACCAAATGACCTCCCAGCAGGGGAACCACATCTCCCTGTGTAGCCTGAAGTCCCCCCCAGGCTTCACTCTATTCCAGGGGATTCACCCTTCTCACCCCAGCACCACCAGGTATCAGAGCTGCAGAGTTTCATACTCTGAGCTCCCCCTGTTTATAGAGTCTTTTTTTTTTTAATTTTTTTTTCAACGTTTATTTATTTTTGGGACAGAGAGAGACAGAGCATGAATGGGGGAGGGGCAGAGAGAGAGGGAGACACAGAATCGGAAGCAGGCTCCAGGCTCTGAGCCATCAGCCCAGGCCCTGACGCGGGGCTCGAACTCACAGACCGCGAGATCGTGACCTGGTTGAAGTCGGACGCTTAACCGACTGCACCACCCAGGTGCCCCAGAGTCTTAATGGAATTTAAACCCTCTCCTTTCTCCTTTCTCCCTTTTTAGTTCATTCCCTGTGGCTGTTTCCGCTTTTCCACCTTCTCTCCAGCTGCTTTTGGGGGGGTGCTTTTCCATACTCTCCCCCCATGTCCTTCCTCTCTTCAAGCAAAACAGCTTCCTGCCCTCAGCAGCTTCTCTCTCCCCCAGTTCACCTCTCTGTCTGCATACCTGCTGAATTCTGGGGTTCAGGTTGTACAGATTGTTGTGTTAATCCTCAAATCAGTTTTCTAGGTGTATAGGATGGTTTAGTGTTGATCTGGCTGTATTTCATGGACGTGAGACACAAAAGAAACTTCCATGCTGTTCTGCCATCTTGGCTTCTCCCTTCTTTATATATACATAAGTGTGTGTGTGTGTATATATATATATATATATATATATATATATATAAAATATATTTTTATATATTTAAATATATAAAAATATATAAATATATAAAAATATATAAATATATATTATATATATTACATATATTATATATATATATAATATATATATTATATATGTATTTTTTTTTTTAACCAGGGAGGGCTGGGAATGAATGACCTGATGAGCTGCCTTGTGTTGGCTTTGTCTGGCAAGATATACATGTGATAGAGAATTCAGAACTTCGTATTATGTGATTTTTTTTGTCAGAGTGCTATGAGAAGAGGATCTTAGAAAAATGTACATGTTCTATTTTTGTTTTGTTTTGTTTTTTATACTTATTTCTTAGAAATATTTCTTTGGAAAATATATATAAGTTTTCTATAATAGGAAGAGCAGTTTTATACAGTCTTGCACAGGTGTAAAATCTTCACCAAAATTTTACCTTGTGGTAGACAAGATGCACAAGTTATAAGATGATTAATTGTTGACTTAAAAAGTTGATTGGGAGTAATCATTTTACCTTTATGAAATTAATTACAAAAATTACTTTGATTAATTCATCATACTTTCCTTTTATAATTTTTATGATTCTCTCAACAAGGAATTGTGATTGAAAGATGAAGCTACATGACTGGTGTTATAAAGATTTAAATTATTGGCAAAGAAAGGGCATGCAGCACCACAATGAAATAAATATATTCAGAAATATTTCCTAGTCTATGTTACTATATCTTTATATCTGAAGTCTAAAGCTTGCTAATTCCTGGCTTTCTGCTTTGGGAGACTGGTTGGCTGGGGGAATTTTTTTCTGGCCAGGAACAGTTTATACTTAAGCTTTTTTCACAAGGCTCACAAGAAATTAAAAAAGAGGAGGAAGGTATAAACTTGCCAAAAATCAGAATGGGAACATGGAGAATGGGGAGGAAACAGTATGGTGGAGTTGACCACATGCTTTCTCTTATACTTGGAAATGTAACTGTAACATAAATAAATATAAATATAACTTCTTTTTTATATAACTTCTTTAAATATTTATAAATATAACTATAACTTTCTTTCTTTAACTTATTTTTCTTTTTAAAGGATTTTTTTTCCTTTTCTGAATTAGAACAAGTATTTTTCCTAAGGAAAATTATGAAATAAAGTTGTTCTTTACTCATATACTTTAACTTTCTCTATTTTTTCCTCCCTTCTAGGCCTGTCTGTCTTGAGTGGCTTCTTACTCTCTTTGCCACTTCATTAATCAAAACTTGCTCTCAGGAAAGGAGTTGACAAATACATTCACACTAAGGGAAGAATAATAAATAGTATCCTAACCATTGTTACCCAATTCCAGACATTATCATCAATCTTGATAATTTTTATCGCTTATGCTGGCTGTGTCGTCAAAATCCTCTTCAATTGGATGCATCAGGCAAAATGTATCAATTGCTCATATTTAGTGCTAAGGAGAAAACCTATTTCCTAATCTTGCACCGAAATACAATTAAATTCTAAAACTAGGTGACATCTTTTTTTGAGGTATTTTGAATTTTTATTTAGAAAGAAGACTTCATCCCTTATAGATGGTTATCATGTGATTATGAGGGGATGGAAATGTATTTACAAGATAAGAAGCTCACCACTATTTCTGAGCATTGAACGTTGGACACTTCTCCTGTTAATAAATGCATTAAAATATATAATACTGTCCCACATTCCTCACGTGTTTCTCTGGTTGGTTTATATATGTAAGTCTGGCTTTCTTCTCTAATTGGCAGTTTCTTGTTGATAGGGGGCAATTGTTGCTGATTTCTTTATCCTCTTTGGCCTCAAGTCCTAAGACTTTGATAAATGCATTTTATCTTTGACAGAAGCTCATATTTAACTGCATCCATAAAAGACAGGCTCAAGTCTGAATAGCTGGTCTACATTTTATTGTAGGTATTTTCAGAAGGAAAAGAAGCAGGAGATTTAGTTTATACTTTCTGCTTTCAAGTGATAGAAATCAAATTGAAATGATTTAATTAGGAAAAAATAATTGTTCTCATAACTAGTTTAAAAAAAAAAAACTGCATATGGCTTTCTGGATCCAGGCATGGCTATTCTATAGGTTCAAGAAAGTTATTAGTTCTCTTTCTCTTTCTCTTCTTTATTTCTTTTGCAGACTCTGTCCCTCTTGCTGCGTGGCATGAAGGATGAATTCTGGGACACTGTATTGAGAAAGTCTAAAGGGATATGGGATTTTCTTAGTGTGAATTCAGACCTCTTAGATTACAACTGACTGGATGTCTCTGAAGTCTACTGCATTAGGAATGATTATTACTCTCACCCCATAGATGTAAAAGATAAAAGAGTGACATCATTATATATGACTATTGGGATATAGAATTCTGTCTTGGAAATTATCCTGGATGTGGCTATAATTTATCAGGTGGAACTAGCTCATAATTTGAGAAACACAAGCATTAATGACCTGGATTTAGTAGGTCTGAATCAGGAAATACCATTATGCCAATACCATTTGGGGTTCTCAGAAATTGGTGAGACTATTCTTATTTATTTCAAAAATAGGGAGGAGTTGTAAAACATGAATTCCTAGGAACATAATATAAGACAGACATGGACACTGTTCTTGCACAGCTTAAATTGTGGAAGTTCCTTCAGGCAAGTAGGAAGACAATAGTAGGTGCTGTGATGAGAGAAATATAAGGTATTCTTATATTTCTGTGTGCATAGGAGGGAGTGCTAATCTAACTCTCTCTCCACTGTGCCATTCAGGATGTGAGAATATATAGGACTGGAAAGATAGAAAAACAATGTGTGAGTCAGAAAGTCATTTTTCAAGAAATATTTTGGAAAGCATCCTTAATTACTTGTATATTAGATATCACTTCTGTTAAACAACTGAGTGTCAGAATCCTTGAAGCAATCATGCTGTTTTCTAAGGATATTTCCCTCCATGAATTGCCACTACCATATATGTAACTCATTGATATAATAAAAAGGAAATATTTCCTGCTATAATTTTTAGTTCTCAGTGGGTTCTTCATTAAGAACTCAGTGATTCTGAATGCAAGGCAGGAAAGCAGCTCTTAAATCAGTGAAAGGCAAGCTGTACCAAAGTTAGCCCTGTATAAAATCCTTGAATAAGCTTGTCAGGTTGGGCTTTTGTTGTAAAAGAAGGGAAGTCAAATAGATATGGAAAGACAGCAACTTTGCAGGTGGATAGACCTGGTGACAAGCCCCAGTTACTCTGTGTAAGGGCTCTCAGTTTCTTCCCTGAAACTCAGTTTCCTTATCTGAAGAAAGATAATTAACATTCATCTTTCAGGATTTACACAACAAGGGCCAAGCACCTGATACATGGTGAGTGAGTGCTCAATCAGTAGTGGTTTAGTTCTTGGTTGTTAATAAATAGGGATCATTTTTGAGGCATAGGACTAATTATCAGTATCTTCTATTTGTGTAGTATTTAGTAATTAACAAATGCATAAGTAAGCAATCATTTATTGAATTTCTAATATGGGTCAGGCCTTGTAGTTACTTTGTTTGCATTTATTTTCTCACATACTCTTTAAACATCCACTGGGCGATAAATACTTGCCTCTTGATTTTAAAATAAAGAATAAATGAAATTCCACTTGAGGAAGAATGGAAAATCCAAGTTGGGTTAAACAAATCTCTGTTTGAAATACAGCTCTAGAGCTCAATAGCCTCATGACCTCCTAAAGCACTTAACACAGAACTAGGAACAAATAAAGTCACTGTAGTTTTTATTATTCTTATTCCAAATATTTTGTCAATTAATCTCATTGGGTTTCTATGGAATGCTTGAGTACTGCATAAAAGACATGAAGATATTTAACCAAAATGGGCTATATAATTGAGGCTTAATAATTATTCACTATCCTTTCTTTATTTCATATTCAAATGAGAACCTAGCTCAAGATTACTGGACAAAAGTCAAGTGGAATTTGGATAATCAGTATAATCCAGAGATTTCAGTCCCTAAAGTTGATTGGTGAGGAAAGCTTTCAGAAATATTTAGCCTGAGTTTTGTAGGCAATTTATTAACCTTCTGCTTTACTTCTTATGTCTTAAAATAGCTTAGCATAAAACATCTGGCCTAATAAGCAAGGCTATGGAAAAAATCCAAACAGCTAATTTTATTTCACTAGAGCTCCTGATGGTGTCAATAAGGTTCAGGGAAGGCAATGTGTAGAGTATGTTCTGTTGGGACTGTTTCTTAGTTGAAATGGAGACTGTGAAATTTTTGTTGGTATATTTCAACTCAAACATCATTCAAAATCATCAAAAAGCCAGAATGTTCTGCAGTGAGCTGATAGCTAGCACTCCAACACAAATGTCCACATACACACACATATATATGGTGTTAGGTCTAATTGTTGGCACTGTCTAGTTATTCTATGAGATAGCATTACAGAATTCATATGCAGAACCAAATGTTGTCCTGTGCACCACATATCTAAAAGCATTCATAAATTCTGCCATGAAACTCAGTTTGCTCTCCAAGAAAAAAAAAAAACCTAAATAATATCTGTAACAATAGCTATAGTTTACTCGCTGATTTCTATGTTCCATCAGAATATAAAATTCTCATGAAACCATCATACAGATAAGGAAATCAAGTTACACAAACTACACAGCAAATTGAGTAAACATGAATTCAAGCATAGACTGCCTGAAACTGAATCCACTTGCCTTCTTCATTTATAGCAGGAGGAAAGCTTGAAGTTTCCTTGGGGACTTTTACTGATTAGTGGTCAAGAGTTGACTAATTGTTTTCTCCTTTGATTCTTCTGTTCTGTACAGTTAGCTCACTGATTGTGGACTAATGACCCAAGTAAAAATTCCTTAAGATTTTACATAATATTGTCCTAACCTCCTGTGTTTCCAAAAAACCTTCCAGTACTTCCCTGCATGCAATAGTTAAATAGGATTGTTTATTTTCTTAGAATCTACTATATATATATATGTATGTACACTATATATAATGTATATATGTATATGTATACATACATATGTATACACACACACACATACACATATGCTGGTGATATTCCCTCTGTCTGAATTACATCATTCTATTGGTTAGATTTTCTAAACTTTTAACTCTTTCTCAAGTGTCAGGTTAAATCCCCCTTTTTCTAAGAAGCATTGCCTGAACCCTAGAATCAGATGTTATCTCATTCATTTTAACACCTATGGCTGTTAACATTGCTTTGTTTCATATATATTATGGGCATTTGTTCAGAGGTATGTATTTTGGAGTCCTGAAGATCCCCATTTGATATTTCATTAACCACTTATCAGGCAAATCGTTTGCTTTTCTTGAGCCTCCGTATCTTCTTACACATATATAATTTTATCAACCATAACAAGGTGTTTGGAGAGATGAAACTCATTTTTGCCTATAGAATATAATAGCCATTTCTTTGGTTCTCAATCAGACGCTGTGCTGCCTCCCTAGATGATAATTGGAAATGTATATGGGTCTGTCTGAAAGCAGAAAGAAGCCAGGCGTATTCTTGGAACATTAGATCAGTATGACTGGAGCATCATCAAGGAAGATGGAGGGGGTGTAGCATGGAATGAAATTAGAGTACTGAGTAGGTCATGTATTTTCATCTAAATCCAGGAAATGATTAAAGGGCATAAAAATTTTGAGATAATATAATACGATTTTCTGATTTAAAATACTCATTCTTTCTCTTACGTGGTTGGTTGATTAAAGGAAACCATTGTAATAATTCAGATAAAAGATGTGATACCTAGACCTGTATGATATCTGTGGAGATGAGGAAAAGTGTGTGGTTCTGGACATACAATATTTTGAAGGCAGGTAAAAATGATAGGGCAGTGGGTGAATAGGATGTGTGAAGTATAGGAAGATAAAAAATTAAGAATGACTCCTAAGAGGTTGTGATATAGGAAGAGATTGGAAGCACACAGGCACTAAAAGTTGTAGTGAGAATGTAAAATGATAGGCTTTTGGTATTTTAAGTTGAAGTTGAAATTATAGCAAATTTGGATGTATAAATTATATGGTTTACTATCAGTTGAGTCTAAGAGGAGAGATCAAAGCTGTATAAGATGTGCAAGCTAGCATCTTTAAAACCCAGTGAGAGTGTAGACAAAGAAAAATAAAATACTTCAGTTTGAGTCCTAGAGCCATTCAACATTCAGTAATGGAATAGGGAAAAAGAGTCAGTAAACGATATTTAGAAAGATCAGCCAGAGTTAAATGGAAGAAAACCAAAGAGAAGGAATGTCACAAAGACCTAGAGATGAAGGTGTTTCAAGACGGTTGGTGTGGTCAGCTCCACCAAAAGCTACTCAGTGGTCAAATAAGAGGAGTGCAGAGAGTGACCATTGCATCTATCAACATGGTATCCTTAACAAACAATATTTCCTAGAGAGTGATTGGGGTAGTGGCTTTGTTGCAATTGGCTAAAGGGTGCCTGGAAATTGGAGCTCTGAAATGATGACAGATGAAGGTAACATGAAGAACATTAGAAATGCCTAACTTTCTTAAGTTATATTTTATAATATTATTTTTAAAGCATAGTTGATCTCCCCAAAAGATCAGAAATCAAATACCGGTGATGTACTGAAAACTGAATCACAGCATAATCAAGGCGAGAATTGATACTGATGTTGTCCTTTGGGAGGTAATAATTGCCAGTAACACAGGAGTTTGAATTGTAAAGACAAGGACAAGGATTTGGGTCCCCATGTTGGTGAGATGGTATCAAAGCACACGCAAAAGTCTAACATGTTTGAGGAACTGCATTTCAGGGAAGGAGTTTTGTGATAAAAATAGACCCTTCAGCACAGCAGTGCTTTTGGGTGAGAAATCAAAATCAAAGGCAATTCTTTCACATGCGTTTTATACCACACAAATGACCCAGATAATCATAAGTGTTAACATAAACACCAGAGGTACCCATTTGGTGACTGGAAGGAGCAAACATTAGAACCACCACAACATTGAAAATCCAGCCTGCAAGAGAAATCTTCAATGGAAGGGGTGAGTGGACACTACAGAGATGAGTCCATAATTTTAAAAAGGGAGAGGGTGACTGTATTAACTTCTAAGAGTACAATAACATATAGTTCATTTATCAAATAGAGATTGCCAAATAAGTATATTTTAAAAGATTAAATATTGTTCCTTCTCTAGAGAAATAAGGTACGACATACTCTGAAAATTCCTCAAACTGTGGATGTTTTCTCTATGCTTGAAAAGCTTAAAAGATCTTTTTTATTTTTTTAAGTTTAGTTATTTATTTTGAGAGAGAGAGAGAGAGAGAGAAAACAAGTGGTGAGGGGCAGAGAGAGAGAGAGAGAGAGAATCCCAAGCAGGCTCTGCACTGCCAGCAGAGGGCCTGATGCAGGGCTTGAACTCATGAACTGTGAGATCAGGACCTGAGCTGAAATCAAGAATAGGTAGCTTAACTGACTGAACCACTCAGGCACCCCAAAAGACCTTTTAAAATATATGACTGTCTTTGGAATAAATAAAGGGGAATTTTCAGGAACCAACACGGAAAAAGATAGGCGAAACCAGAGTGGTAAAGCAGCACTGAAGCTCTTAGTGGTGGAACATTTTAAAATATCAAGGTTCTTTGGCCTCAACATTTTATTATGAAAGGTTTTGAACATATGGAAAAGGTAAACAGAAAATCCTCATCTGCCGACCTCTTTGGTTCTGCCATTAAAATTGATAATACTTGTTTTTCCACATATACATCCATCTATTTTTCTCCCTACCCATCATCCCATCTTATTTTTGATTCATGCTGAAGTAAATTGCAGACATCAGTACACTTCATATTTCAGAATACATATCATTAACTAAAGTTCAGTAGTTTTACAGCTTCGTTTCTCCAATGGAAAATTTACAAACAATGGAATCCATAAATCTTAAATCTTTTTGGCAAATTCATACAACTGTGAAACCCCACCCCTATTAGTATATAGAATATTATGTCCCTGCTATCTCAGAAAGTTCTCTCATGACTTTTCCCAATAAATCCTGCCACCCATGTTCTAAATCAACTTTCTTGATTTTTTTCTCACCATACAATACTTTATATAAATGAAGTCTCATTGTATATACTCTGTTGTGGAATACTCCTTCCACTCACCATAAGTATATTTGAGATCCATCTATATTATTTCATGTATCCATCATTCATTTCTTTTTACTCTAAGTAGTATTTAATTAAATATTATAAAGTGTATGCTTATTTCTTTTTAACCAGAGTTTCATAGGCTAGGGCTATCAAACATTCAAGCACAAGTAATCCTCATTTTACATAAACTGTTTCACAAAGTAGAAAAATAAAAAAGGGAATACTTCCTAAATGTTAACATAACTCGATGAGAACAGTTGGAGAAAGGGAAATCATAATCACTCTTGCTTATTAATTTTGATGGATAAGATACTTCTTAAAATATTAAGACTGTAACAAAGAAACAAGCTAACAGTTCAACCATTTGAACACATATGCAGCAACCATCAATAACAATGTGAGAGCCACTTCACCTTGGGAAATAACATATTAGGACAATTCTGCAACATTTGTGATGGAGAGGGGAAAAATACTGTGGCATCATCATGATTATTGCCAAAAAGTATGTCTGATAAAATTTAATTTCCAACCATGATAAAGCAAACAAAACTAAAAATCTTTTAGCAAGCCAGGGATAACTTGGCATAGTTGTCTACAGAAGTATCTACAACCACAAAATTAACATATATCATTCTTAGGTCTGTTATTGTACTTCTACTGTATTAATACGTGTCCACACACAGGACACAATATTGTTTTTATGTTCAATTTTTACATGAAAGTCAATATTTTACTATTTATAATTTGCTTATTTTCATTCAATATTATGGATTTATCCATGTTGGTATCTGTAGTATGGTTCATTTGTTTTAACTCGTGTGTAATATTCCATCATAGGAATCAGACATAGGATATTTATCAATTCTATTGGAGGACAGGTAGGGGATTTTTGTGATAGAGAAAAATGGACATCCTTGATTGTAGCTTCCTAACACATAATTTTCATCCAAGTAGAATTGCTAGGTGAAAGGTTTATGGGCATTTTCAACTCTTGTGCTGCCAATATGCTCTGCCAGGTTACCAATTGATATTGCCATTAGCAGTAAATAAGCATCCCTTTCCCCCATATCGTCACTAGAATTTACTTTGTTGGTTTTATTTTTGAAAAAGCTAACTGGGAATCTTTAACATTTACATTTGCGTTATCTTTATGATTGCTAATAAGATTTGTGTGTGGGTTTTTTTTGATGAGTTGAGTTAGTATCAGAATGCTTATTCACAAATATTGTGTATTTTTAAAAGCTGAGCTATTCATTTATTATTTATTTTAATGAAATCTTCCTGTATGTTGTATTAAAATATTTTTTTGGCTATGTGATATCTCATATCTGTAACTTAATATCTTATTTCACTTCTCTTGTCTTTTGACAGATAGAATATTTCATTTTCAAATGGCAAGATATATTAATCTTTTCTATTATAGTTTGTGCTTTTTTTAAAAGACACTTTTCTTTTCTCGACTCATGAAAATACTTTATCATATTTTCTAAAAATTCTAAGTTTTTTCTTTATAAATACCTATGAAATGATATTAAAATAACTCTGTGACATAGAATTATTTTCTTGAATGATGAGTACTGAAGCATCATGAGACAGTGACTTGCTTTCAGTGTCATAGCAGCATAAAGGCAGCCTTGGAGCCAAAGTCCAAAACTTCTGTTTCTAAGCCCAGGTAGAGTTGCACTGCATAAAACCATGGGAAATGTAAAATATTTTTTTCTTTAGAAATACATGCATTAGAACTCCCTTGCACTGCTGGTGGGAATGCACACTGGTACAGCCACTCTGGAAAACAGTATGGAGGTTCCTCAAAAACTAAAAATAGAACTTCCCTATGATCCAGCAATTGCACTAATAGATATTTACCCAAAGGGTACAAAAGTACAGATTCAAAGGGCTACATGCACCCCAATTGCTATAGCGGCATTATCAACAATAGCCAAACTATGGAGACACCCCAAATGTCCATTGACTGATGAATGGATAAAGGTGTGGTATACAGTGGAATGTTACTCAGCCATCAAAAAGAATGAAATCTTACCATTTGCAATGACATGGGTAGAGCTAGAATGTATTATGTTAAGTGAAATAAGTCAATCAGAAAAAGACAAATATCATATGATTTCAGTCATATGTGGAATTCAAGAAACAAAACAGATGAACATAATGGGAAGTGGGGGAGAAAAGGAAAAAAAGGCAAACAAACCAAACGAGACTCTTAATGGTAGAGAACAAACTGAGGGTTGATGGAGGCAGGTGGCTGGGGGGCTGGATTGGCAATGGGTATTAAGGAGGGCGCTTGTTATAATGAGCACTGGATGTTGTATATAAGTGATGAATCACTGAATTCTTCTGAAATCAATGTTTCACAGCATGGTAACTAACTAAAATTTAAATACATACATACATACATACATACATACATACATACATACATACATAAAAACATACATACATACATAAAAACATACATACATACATAAATGCAAATACTTGCATTGTACATATGAGCCTCTTAGAGACTTAGCATCTTATACCAATATAATTCAACGTTAGTGATGGACATCTCAGATATTTTAACAGTCTTGCAAAGATGCTACTTTGGGGGTAGGTGGGAAAGAAGAAGTAGGAATGCATTTTATACCTTTATTCACACCACACTCACTATTTTATCTTACAATGATAATTGATTTTATAATACAATTGCTGTGTACAACACACTATGCAGAGTTAATTTATCTCATTTAAACTGCATAATAATCCTATGAGAGTTTCACTAGTCCCAATGATAAAGCAACCAAGAAACAGAGAGGTAAAACAATAGCCCATGTCACACAGCAAAGCTGGACTTCAAATTTGGGCAGTCTGGCTCCAGAACTCATTCTTGCAACTACTACAATGTGCTGACTCTCTTTTGTCTTAGATTTTGCTTATGTAGAATACTTTTCCGTAAATAAATAAATAAATAAATAAATAAATAAATAAATAAATAAATTTACACTAATAATTCATGTTTGTTACATAAAAATTAAAAAATACAATACAAATAAATAAACCTTCTACTATCCCAATACCTCAGGGATAGTTATGTTAAAATGCTTCATATATACAGTGTAAATTTTCTCTGACAATATATCATGAACATCACTAGTACCACTAAATAACTTTTTTTTTCAAACTTTTTTTTTTTTTTAATTTTTTTTTCAACGTTTATTTATTTTTGGGACAGAGAGAGACAGAGCATGAACGGGGGAGGGGCAGAGAGAGAGGGAGACACAGAATCGGAAACAGGCTCCAGGCTCCGAGCCATCAGCCCAGAGCCTGACGCGGGGCTCGAACTCACTGACCGCGAGATCGTGACCTGGCTGAAGTCGGACGCTTAACCGACTGCGCCACCCAGGCGCCCCTCAAACTTTTAAATTAAGAATGAAGGCTGACTGGAAATTTAAAAGACAGATACCAGGGTCGCATGGGTGGCTCGGTTGGTTAAGTGGCCAACTCTTGATTTCGGCTTAGGTCATGATCTCACAGTTCCTGAGATGGAGCCCCGCATTGGGCTCTGCACTGACAGCATGGAGACTGCTTGGGATTCTCTCCCTCCCTCTCTCTCTGTCCCTCACCCCCTCAAAATAAATAACTAAATAACCATTTAATAAATAAATAAATTAGTTAATTAATTAAAAGTGGATATCAGACATTTCATGGTAGTGGTGACAAACTAATGGGAAATATTTAGGGTGTATATTCTGGTATCTGATGCCTGGAATTTCTGTATACTGACTTTCAGCTCTCTGGCTTCATGAAAAATGTATCCATTGTGATTAGATTAGAAAGCCTGAAATTCCAGAGGTTGAAGCATTACAGCAATGACTGATACCATTATTAGAACAGATTTAGTACGATGGTTGGCATATGGAATGCTCTGATTATTGTTGAATATTATTATCATTTCTGTAAAATCAGCTGATATTATTACTGGATTAGATAGATTATTTTTTGTGTTATCAATCTTTGTGTCTGGCATCTTTCTGAACATCACAATTCAGTATTAAACTAAAAGGGTACCAGGAGCTTGCCCAAAAAATAAATGCTGCCCTTGAAATTAGGAAAATATGGGAAGAAAACAATAATTACTTGGTAAAAGCATCTAATACTAGAAGAATCTTCACTCCTCTCTTTGATTTTTCTGAGGTTTGCTTGAGATTCAATATTCACTCCTGATGTGACCTGCTGTGCCTGTCAGGATTCAAAATGAACAATAAATGAGACTTGGTAAGTCTCATTAGAAGAAGGCACAGGTATCTTACCAGTGGCCTTCTCTCCACCACCACCCTTCCCAACAAAACCAAAGAGAGCCTGAGATGAATAAAGCTCTGAATTTTGATAATAATATTAAACTTGAAAGATTGTCAGACTTCCTTAAGTGCCATTAAGTAGGATGATATACTAAAATGGGTGATGGAACTGGCTATTCAAAGAAAAATTATTATGTGTTTAAAGACTCTCTTTATGGTGGTTGTAGCAGGTTTAAAAGCAAACCAAGTCCGATGGAAGAAAATATTCAGAAAATTATCAAAGAAAAGCAATTGGCACCTCAGATGTCAGATTTCAGGATAAAGTACCCTGGAAATAGACAACAGCCATTTGAGGAGAAGAGCTTAAGAAAAAGGGAAGTACCCTAAATAATAATAGTATTTTTACCCAGAGGATTTGGTAAATAGATATGAAAACTGTTTTGATCATATTATTCTAGCAGCAGAATTCATCAGACATGTAACCATTTAATGTTAGGACATTTCAATGCTAAATACTAAAATGTAACTAAGTAACCTTTTATTTATTTATTTATTTTTAAATTCTTTATTTATTTTGAGAGTGGAGGAAGGCACAAAAAGAGAGGGAGAGAGAGAATCCCAAGCAGGCTTTGCACTGTCAGCACAGAGCCTGACTCAGGGCTCAAACTCATAAACTGTGGATCATGACCTGAGCTGAAACCAAGAGTCTGCCGCTTAACTGACTGAGCCAACCAGGTGCCCTGTAACCCTGTTTTAAAAATAAACCCAACGGACTGCATAGCCTCAGAGGTATTTTTTATTCCTTCAATTTACGATTTGGACAATATTTTTTGTGGAGATTTCATTGGTTACAACATTTTCGTGATCGTGTGACTTTTGGCCAGCTTTTCTGCATCTTTGTTTCTTCATCCCAAATAAGGCAATATATCCAAAGAAACTTTGCAAACAGTAACATACATTATAAAATTAAGTTGTTATTGTGTCTAAGACTGATCTGGACTCTGTATAGAGAGGCTAAATAATACTTACACACATTGTATAAGTCCTAAGAGCTGTGTGAAAAATTTAGGGCCAGCATTCCTGAATGGAAGAAAGAAAAGATGTATAACTCCTTATTTATTACATTACTCTAGCACTTATTACATTGCATTCTAATTATTTTTGAATGCCAGTATCTCCTTGAGGGCAGAGTTTAGGTCTCTTCGGTCCCAAGAACTCTCCATTTAGTAAGCCCTCCCTACAGATGAGTTGTATTCCTGCTTGGTTTTTGGTGTAAACCCTCCTGGGGGGAGGGGATGATTGGAGCCCAGCACAGATGCCTATTATATGATCAGATACAGCACACAAAAGTAAGAATTAAATATAGCTCATCCTCAAGAGTGATTTGCATCTATGACTATTGCCTACATGAATACTTCTTAATAAAAGTTTTTAAAAATTGAGATATAGACATATAACATTGTGGAAGTTTAAGGTGTTAAATATGTTAATTTGATACATTTAAGTATCACATTTGGTTACTGCTTTAGCGTTAGTGGTTATAGTCAACGTTACTGAACTACAGAAACTGGATCTTAAATGTTTTTACTGCAAGCCTTTTAAATATCTCATGAAAGCTATGGAATCTGTCTCTAGGGCTAGGAGAGGAGGGTCATGGGACACAAAATCCTGTTTCTAACTTCAGAGGTGTTTCAGTGCTATTCAAAACCAGTGATGTTCTGTCTAAGAAACTTATGCACTTCAAATTAAGAGCCCCTACCTTAAACAACCTAACCCTCTGATTAAGAACGAAAATTCAAGGATTTGCGTCCAGTTATTTTATCTAATTACATCCTCTCACCCAAAAATTTTCTATATATTCCTTTCCTGTCTTATTTTTTTTCTGTAACACTTGATTTATTTAAGTTAAAAAAAATCTTTTTTTCTTGTCATGTAAGTTATCAAAGCAATCTATTCACTAAATATGTTTCAAGTTCTACTTTTTCTGCTCCAATATTTGGAAGGGATATTTCATCAAATCTTGGCAGGTATCCATACAAATCATGCACTGATTTGTACATGGAAATGGTAAAATAAATAATATAATTATTATGTGTGTATATTAGTTAGATATATGCATATATATAAAAATATGTATATGAACATATGCATATATTGCTTATTACCTGTCTTTTCTGCTTTGAGGGCAAGATTTTTTGGTCCATTTCATTCTTTGTTGTGTCTGCAATTCTTAGAACATAGTACATGGTGCATAGAAGGCAGTCCATATACATTTATAGAATAAATGACATCAATGACATTAATAAAAATAAAAGGAAATTGTATCATTATATGCTTAAGATGGCTTCAAATTTTGTGCCTGCTACATTAATATCAGTACACACTCTTCATAGTTGCTCATGATAGGTCAAGTTCACTTCAGCCTAAGAACATTTATCTTTATTGAATACTACTATGTACTAGGTATTATTCCAGGTGTTTTATAAAATTATCTCATTAATCCTTATATCAATCTGCCAAGTAGGTATCAGAACATACATTTTATAAATGAAGACTCTGAAGCCAGAGGGTCTAAATAATCAAGGTCACATGATTGGTAAGTGACAGGACCAATATTTGAAACCAGGCCTCTATGTTGTTACCTGATACATTTAAATAAGCCTCAAGCTATTTAAAAGATCTGGCTTCTAATTCCTCACTAGTAGAGCTATACTTCTAGAAAAGAGCATAAGATAGGATATCTGCTCTGAGGGAGCGAAGGAGGATAAATGCTCCATGTAATTTATCTTCCTTTCACCAATGGAAGATTGCAGCCATTTTTTTTAACCAAATAGCTTTCAGGGACAGCTATTGGGTTTATGAAACAATGAGTCCCTATTAAGGATGGCCTAATAACCATATTTAGGAAAAAGATATATTTTAGGCAAATTAAATACTTAACATCATTATGTAAATATAAGAGAACATGTGGCAGATTGCATTACTGGTCTCAATTCTTTAACACTCCCTTTATCCACACCCTTTGTCATGAAACTTGTAGTGCCTCCAACTAAAGGAGCAGAAAATGTCTCCCCATCCCTTGAGTTTGATTTTCTCATGAGACTTGCTTTGACCAACAGAATGAGGTAGAAATGACAATGTTCCAGCTTTGAGCTCAGACCTTAAAAGACTCATGTGTTTCTGCTTTCACTCTTGATTTTCACCTTCATGAAAAGTCACACACTGAAGATTTCTACCTCTTCATCAGGGGCCCAAATGATCAGATATGAAGTAACCCTGAGCCTAAACTTCTGAAAGAAACCAAATTCAGCTAGATCTATGGCTTGAAGTAGAGCCATTTAGGTGAACCCAGCTTAGCTCAACCAACATCCTCCCCCAAAATGTGTAGACATATTAATAATAATGAATAATTGTTGCTTACAGCTACACTAAATTTCAGGGTGATTTGTTATGCAACAGTGGCTAACTACTGCTACAGTGTTAATTGACATTTCTCTTTCAAGTCCTTCAATGTCACAAAATTGGAGAAACCATAGTGATATCCCTCTCCATCTTCCTCCGTCCCTCCTTCCTTCCCTCCTTCTCTGTCTCTCTCTCTCTCTCATACACACACACATATATTCAGACCAAGACGGAAATCCTTTAGACTTCTGCCATCCTCTTATTCTTATATCTGCCATGCAAGAGAAGTCCAATTTTAGGATAGATTTTAACTTTTCAATATACTTGTATAACAGTGAGCTGAACTACAATATATACATGATGAATCAAATATGTACAATTATAGTCACTGATCGTAGCCATAGCTAGCTGTGAATAAAAAGGTTAGAAGCAAATTAAGTAATTTCTAAATATATAATTCAAAATCTCATTGACAAAAAATACTGAAGGAAAAATGATACAAGGCAGAACTAATCAACATCTCAGAAATGTCTGATTTCATTAAGAAGAACAGAACACAATACAAGTAACATGATGTAATTGGGAGAGGATCCTTATTGATTTCTCTTAGTGACTTTCAGAGGCCATATAATAGTATAGTGAGAAACTCCATTAGACATTAAAATTAGAATTTGACAGTTGCAGATTCTGATAAAACTTTTCATATAAACACACATGCACACACATTCAGAGGACTGATGCATTTCCCCTTGAAGATTTATTTAAGTAAACATTGATGTTTATTGTCAAATAAGTTACCAAAGCAGTCTGTAACATGTTCCAAAGTCTGTTTTATATCTGTTCCATTATTTGGAAAGCCTATTTCACTGAAGTGTGGTAGGTAGCCATGGAAATCATGTTCAGAGGGGAGGGGAAGTACATTATCTTGGAGTAAGCAAGGTAAGTATATAGCGCTGGACAGGGATGCTAGTGCCTAGGTGAGAACCTAGGAGATAAGAGTTAGCCACTTGATCATGAGGAAGTCATTTTAGGTGTATATATCTTAATATTTTTATTATTTATTTTTTGAGAGACAGAGACAGAGTGAGAGTTGGGGAGAGGCAGAGTGAGGAAGACACAGAATCCGAAGCAGGCTCTAGGCTCTGAGCTGTCAGCACAGAGCCTGACACGGGGCTCGAACTCACAAACCATGAAATCATGACCTGAACCAAAGTCAGACGCTTAACTGACTGAGCCACCCAGGTGCCCCTAGGTGTGTATATCTTATGATGGTTTTGTAGATGTGGAAAAGTGTCCTATTGTGTATGTTCATTTATGAGAATGGCTAAGAGAATTATCAACTATTCAGTGATGTTTGGAAGAACCACCTTTAGTGCAGCCTGTGTTCTGACTCAGATACTCTTTAGCCTGAGGTAATATTTAGCCTGCATTTTATTCCCCACCCTCCCCCGCACCGACCCCCACTTTTCTTTTCTACGCAGAAGACAGAAACAAAGTACAAAAGTAATATGTAATTTCCAATTCTGTCTCCGTTATTTATCAGTTATGTGAACTTCGATAATCATTAGGTTCTATGGCTTTAGGTGAACATTTTATAATAGTAGCTATTATTTGTTTACATGATTTATGTATATTATGTGGAATATAATCTTCACAATAATTCTATGAGGTAGGTAATATTAGCCCCATTTTAGAAATGAGATGCAGAGGGGTGTCTGGGTAGTTGAGTAGGTTAAGTGTCTGACTCTTGATTTTGGCTCAGGTCATGATCTCGTGGTTAGTGAGTTTCAGCCCTGCATCAGGCTCTGTGCTGACAGTGAAGAACCTGCTTGAGATTCTCTCTCTCTCTCTCTCTCTCTCCTCTCTCTCTCAAAATAAGTATATGAACTTAAAAAAATGAGATACAGAGAAGTACGGAACTTTCCTGAAGTCACCAGCAAGGGGCTATGAGTCTGGAATTTGAAAGCAGGTCTGTAAAATCTAAACTCAGGGTGTATTCCATTCCACTGCAACTTAATGGAGAGTTCTAGAAAATGTGACTCACGAGGAGAGTACATGGCTTGCAGGAAGTACCAGGTCTGAAGTTGTCAAAACGGGCTTATAGAGAAATATTCTATGTAGAAAAAAAAAGATACTTGCAACTGATCTGCCCTATGTGCAAATCACTGCAGCAGAATCCAGGTGGATAGGATGCAGGTCTACATGTCAGAACCTTCTGGATATGGTAACAACAATGGAAGTAAGACATTTTAGAATCTAAAGTGCAATGCGTGCCATAAAGGGATTTTGAAGATGAAAATGAGGAAAAGATCATGTTTGATGGAGGGGGCATCAGGAAAGTCTTAAAAAGGAAGGCACTTTTCAGACAGGGCTTTGAAGAATAAAATGTACAGAAGCAAAGTTATTGCTACTGGTGGTTTTAAGAGAGGGTGTGGTGAGGAAATCTCATAGCAAAGGAATAGTTTAAGCAAAATGTAGGACAGGAGAAAAGACACTGCGTATGTTAGAAGTAGAAAGTCTTGTCATTTTATCAGTGCTTGGGAAACGCATCGTATGGTTTGTGGAATGAAGCTGGAATGTGGGTTGATATCATTGCCACTTAGGAATTAAATGGCATTTTTAGCAATTTAGATTATGCGTTGGTCTAGTGGTTCTCATACTTGGGTGAGCATTGGAATCATCTACAGGGCTTGCCGAGACAGATTGCTGGGCCCCACCCCTGAGTTTCTGATTGAGTAGAGCTAGAGTAGAATCTGAGAATTTGTATTTCTACCAAATTCTTCGGTGATACTGATGCTATTGGTCTAGGAACAACATTTGAAAACGACTGCAGTAGCTAACAGTCATCCAGAAAAGGTTTTTGAGCAACGAAATGACTAGATTGGGGAGATGCTTTACAAAGGTCAATATTTTTATAGGATAGCCTTTAGCAAGAGAGGCTATTTTAGCTAATCAGTGGACATAAAGTCTGAGTTATGCACCATGCGTAAGTTCTAGAGATCTGTGCATTGTCCCTTAATTAACAATACTATATTTTACAATTAAAACTTTCTTAAAAGGTTAGATCTCGTGTGTGCATACTTTACACAATAAAATAAAATGTAAAAAGTAAAGAGAAGTTACTGTAGTTTAAGAGGCTGTTGCAATAGTTTAGGTGGTAGTTGATTGAGGTTGTAACAATATCAGTGAAGAAAACAATAAAATACTCAGATTTTCCAATTTTATTCCCATCTACCTTTACTTCAACCATCACCTCTTTCCCCATGAAGATCTAAGAAGTGAAAAACTAATATAGTTCTAATAAAGTAAACTATAAAAAAGAAATATGAATCATTTTATGTAGGCCACTTTGAATAAATATGCATAGCCATAGTCACCGTTGGCTCCCATAAAACTAACGGCATTAAATTATATGAAAAAGAGAAGGTACATGAGACACAACACTGTTGGTTAGCAGTTATGGAGCTCAAAAAGAGGAAAGTCACAGAGTCAAAGCTGGCAGGACCTCCCTAAGGGCTGATGATGGACAGTTCCTGGCTTCCTGGCAGCCATGTCTCCAAACTGGAGATGGATGTATATTCTCTGTAGGATACACTTTTTCTCTTGTTCGACAAATATAAGATTTTCTCTCTCAATGTCAACTACATGTTTAAATGACTGTTTTTAAATGATGTTGAGACAAGGCCACAATCAAAAGACCAAAGAGAAAACCAAGCCAGTGACAGAGAAAGGAATGAGGTCTTTAGAGAGCAATCAAGTGACTAACCACTCACTCTGAACAAGTTCTATGTGATCAAAGGTAAGTAGTCATTGGAACTGGGGGCTTGAGATGTTAGGTTAGATTTTGGACTTTGAGGTGATGCAAGAAGCTTTGCATTACCTAATTTGTATACACAGAAAAATTCCTGCAGTTCATTATTTGTGATTGGGTTAACAAAATTTAACCCAGAGAAAATTATTTTAGTGATATTAAGTAAAACAGCAAAGTAAAAAGGAAGATGGAAGGAAGTAGACTAGATGGGCAAATCAATGCCAGGAACATAACATATTAAATTCAGTTCTCATTTGTTTGTCTTTTTCAGAGGAAGTAGGGAAGAGTCTGTCCTGTGCTATCTAATAAAATCTTGCCATATTGCTGCTTTTGAATTTGTTTAGCATAGGAATTTGCTCAATACATTTAAAATTTAGAGAGAAGCACAGCTGTCTGTACTATGGTTTGAGAGTTACAATGTAACAAGGACATTCTCTAGAGAAGAAAATCAAGAAGCCCAGGAACCCACCCCAAGCTGGATTTTGTGAGATCAGCAGAATGAAATGCATAGGAAGAGGTCAGGGACTGTATAAATCCTGGGATTAGATTTTAAAGTGAATACAGCAATTCCGCGCCCAGCCGTGAAAGAGACGGGGGAGTTGGTAGTTATGGTGATACTCTGAATCTTTTGCCAAATGTTGGGAGAATGAAAAAAAGAACAGGGAAATGTAATCCTGTTGTGTCTATCCTGAGGGCTTGAGAGTATAAATCATTTGAAACTTACTCTGGTGAAATACAATATAAAGCCCTAATCACCTGAAATTCCTGTCACTAGGTTCAAGGGGAAACTTAGCTGTCAGTATCTCCGAAACCCCATTCTAATTGCTTAGATAGTTTCTTTTATAAGACCAGAAGCCAAGGGAAGGACCAAGATCTATCTGAGATTTAATTCTGAAAGAAAGAGCATTCATAGGTGGCCAAGAAATCTTGGTTAGTTCAGCAAAATATTTAACACATAATTTTGTACCAGGTATTGTCCTAGATACTGGACATGTTGTGGCAAATTATTTTTAAGTGCAGAAGGAGATAGAATGTTAGCTATCCACATAATTGTCAGGTACTCACTGTTGTGAAAAGTGACATTCAAAAAAACATTTCAATGAAAAAGTTAGAGCAACATAATCTAGTTTTAGAAACTAAGAAAACCTTCTGTGGAGAAAAACTCAACGTTTGTCTTTGAAGGTGGACAGTGATCAGCTAGATGAATGTATGTGTAAAGAGCATTCTGGGTGAGGCAATGCTTTAGACGTACAGGGTCTAAAGCAGAAAGTAGCGTGATGTATCCAACGAACTGAAAGAAAGTAGCTGTGGTTACAAATGCTGAATAAAGTAGAAGTGATGTAAGATAAGTGAGGCAGAGAATGATGCCATTTGTAAGGAGCTGAAGAGCAAATAAATGTGTGTGTGTGTGTGTGTGTGTGTGTGTGTGTGTGTGTGTGTGTGTTGGAGCGTCTAGAGAATGGGAAGTAGAAACTTTATATATACACATATATACACATATATACATGTATACTATATATATAGTTATATAATAACTTCCAGTTTTAATATATAAATGCATATATGTCAAATATTTGTTATTATTATAACCAAGGTTATAATATAGTTAAATATTATAATTATTATATTATTAAATATATTATAATTAAATATTATTGTAATATTGAATAATATAATTAAAGGTTATAATGATAACCTTGGTTGTTGGCCTTCTTGATTTCTGTACAGCTTATAATAGGAAGAGTTTTGAAACTGGACGTGTCTTTGTGATATTCATTAGGGCTGTTCACAAATAGCCTTTGCATAACCTTTGAAGTTAGGTGAGGCCTCATGACTTGCTTTGGCCTATTCCATGTGAACAGGACTGTAGACGTCACTTGTGCAAATGCACAAAGAGCCACTGTGCAACCTACCATGTCCTCTTCCCCTGCTGCAGCAATCACGAAAGCTTGTGTAGTAATGGGTCCTCCATCGTCCCGCACCCATGAGTAATTAAGATAAACAGAATCTTGGCTTGAGCTCCAGCAGTATTTTGTGATTATTATATCAATAGGGTTTTTGATCATCAATTCCTGGTTAATTTTGACTATTTTTTTACTATCTTATAATGTCACCTGGACATTTGGAGAATTCTCACCAATGCATAATTGGCTTTCAAAAGAAAATCAATCAAATGGATGGAAAGCCCCAAGAATGGCAAAGTTAGTAAAAAGTAAAGCATGGCTTTCTCTTGTAGATGCCAGACATTAGCTTCTCCTCCTAATTCGCAGACAGAAATTCTTGTGCCCAGCCTATGTGCTCTAGAGCAATGGTTTGCAAAACAGATGTGGTGAAGCATCGGTATGTTGCCATCATTTGCAAGCTAAATCATAAATAATTTCTTGTGACTAATAAAGTAGCGAAGTTTGTAAATCATTGACTGAAAATAATTAGAATGGATTCAACATCATTCCCTTTAACTTGCATTCTATCATACTTCTCTGAATTGGGAATTAAGAGTGCATGGGAATGTGGTATGTCTGAAGTCAAGTCAGTGAACCATCCACCAGGCCAAGTTCCCTGGAGAACAACTAGGATTCTAGTTAGATGTATAATCATAAACAGGTTGCTTATTCCCTCTGAGTCTGTTTCCTCATTTACTAAATAGTGATAACCCTCACCAGTAGTAGATACAGTAGTAACTTTAATTAGGAAAGCTCTCTACATATGACAATTATTATTGCTGAATAAGTAAATAACTATCACTAAGTACAATCAGGAGCTAGAAATCAAAGTGATAATGTGCCTTCAAATTTGTCTAGTTGTGAATATAAGTTGTACACAAGTTAATAGATGTCTAACAAACTGACACAAACTGCTAGGTTGTAAATGAGAGTGTAGCAACTCCAGAATTCCCAGGGGAGGGAATTGTGGATCAAAGATCCAGGGAAAGTTTCACCAAGGAGAAAAGATTGGAAGTGGGCCTTGATTGCTAGGGAGGATTCAGATATGTGGCCAGGAGGGAGCATGACATTATGAAATGTCTGGGGGGGCACCTGGGTGCCTCAGTTGGTTGAGCGTCTGAGTCTTGATTTCAGCTCAGGTCATGATCCTAGGGTCATGGGATCAAGCCCCACATCAGGCTCTGTGCTAAGCATGGAGTCTGCTTAAGATTCTCTCCTTCTGCCCCTTTCCCCTGCTCGCTCGCTCTCTCTCTCTCTCTCTCTCTCTCTCTCTCTCTCAAGAAAAAAATAAGGAAAAAGAAAAAAGAAAAAAAGAAATGTCTGGAACTGCATCCTCACTCTTGTCTACACTGGCCTCATTGATACCTGGCTTCACATATGTTACAGAAAGATGCTCCTAAATTGATAATGCTATTATTGCAGTCTTAATGCAAAAATTAGAAACAGCAACTCTGGCTGCAAGGGATAGTATTTGTTGAGTACCTACCAGAAGTAAGGCAGAAAAGGATGCAAATTATAAGGGACAAGGCAAAATAGAAATGACATTTATTGAGTGCCAAATCAGGGGCAAGCACTTGTAGACATTTTGCATATACATCATCTCATTACCAGAAAACCTTGAAAAGTAGACCTTATTTTCCTCAACATGGAAATGAAGAAACTGGAGTTCAGAAAGCTTAAGTAAATCTTTCAAGATTTTATAGCATAGAAGTGGTAGAGACAAAATATCTACCCAAAGCTATCCGGTTCCAAAGCCTGTGCACATTTACCAGGCCATTCTTCCTTCTTTCAGAGAGTTTTCAAGCTACTGGTTGTGGGAGTAAGAATGGAGGGGGTAGAAATTATACACAAACGATAAAATGCAAGAGAGCCTGTGACAATAGCACAGACTTTATATTTAAATTAGGATAGAAACCCCAGCTGAAATGGAGTTAAAGTCTAAGGAGATGCACTATCTGGGCAGGTGTAACAAGCTTTTTTATACCCCTGAACCTCAGTAATTGCCTTTAATCTCATACTAGGAGCAAGATGGCTACAAGTGTTATAGCCACAAGTGACAATGTGTAGAGGGAAAATAAGGGATTCTTTCTTCATGTGATTCAGTGTCAGTAGCGAAGTAACTTCCCACTCAGACTTCCCAACAGATATTCCTTCTTATTTTGTTGTCCATAAATGGGTCAAGTGCCCACTTCTGACTCATGTGTAAGTAGGAGGGATGGGTTACCTAGTAACACTGGCAACAATCATGGAGCACTTACTGGCTGCAGACAGTGTTCTGTGTGCTTCAAATGGGTTTAATTCTCCAAAATCTAACTACAATATGGCTATTATTATTACTCACCATTTTAAAGCTGAAGAAATGAAGAAAGGGAGAGGTTAAATAATTTTCTCAGAGTCAGGAAACGAGCATGTGAATCAGCCAGGTCAAGTAATTGAATCTGTACTCAATCTCTATACCGTATTGCTTCATGTTCTTCTACCTTTAATCTAAACAGACCAACTCTAGAGCTGGAAGTAAGGTGGGTATCCCTGAGATGCTTGGCTACAAGTACAGAAGATAAACAAAACTAAACAACAAAACAAAATGAGCAACCCCCCCTAAGATATTATCAGAAGAAGGAAGGACATATTCTTTCAGAGATACCTGCAGATAAAAGAGATTCTTTTATTCCTAAGATAGTGAAGATACTACTGAGGAGAAGACTTGGGACTTCTTTTTGATGAAAAGGCAGGATTTCTTCTCTTTTATTAGATGAATATGTGAGGATTAAAAAAAATAACTCAGTTCTATTGAACAACTAAACAATTGAAGAAGCACAGGTTAACAGTTTCATATACATTTTTTACTTCATTTTTATGGCAACCATACAGTTATTTGTGCTTATCATTCCCATTTTACAAACGAGAAAACAGAGCTTGCAGAAGTTAAGGCCCCCAAAATATACTACTGGAAAATAGTAGAACTAGGATTCAAACTCTAGTTCTGACTTTAAAATCTAGCTCTTACAAACACCATTAGATTTCGTATATGAAATCCATATGGGAACTTGAAAAAGGGAATCCCCATGATTCAATGCAAGCAGCAGTCCCACACCAATTCATGATTAAAAACTCAATTGACCGTCTAGGTGGACATCCATGTAAACTCCTGACCTACCCACAATCAATAAAAGTAAATTTGAAAATCTTTTTCATCTTATTGGGTGATCCAAATGAAATGATTCACCTGTCTATCTCTAGCTAAGCTTGTACAGACTAGTAGAAATCAGGATTTAAATAAAACCTGGGGTGTTTTTCCCTTCTCCATCCTTTAACTGCTGCCAAGGGTAAGAATTCAGTCTTGCTGGGGACACTGAACCCTTCTATAAATCCACTTTGGTTGTATTTACAAAGAATAGCATGGCTTTGGGGAAGGCTCAAAGCCTGTACCATGCTAGTCCACAGATTGCTCGTAGACAGATTTTCAGTAATTATGGCAGGTAAGGTCTCTGGCTCCATTACAGACATTTAACAGTGGGCAGATAAATATTTTTATAGCTTTGCTGTTACTTTCGATGTTGAAGCAAAAACCCACAAAAATCTTTGGGCCCCATATGCTGAGTGATGTCAAAGAGAAGAAAAATTGTCAGTTTCTTTGCAGGTCCAACTGTCAGTTACACAGGAGCCTATAAAGTGGGGTATGTGCCACTCGGATTCCAACTGCAGTGGACAGTCCTCTAATTTTAAATGGCAAATGAATACAAATGACAGTAATGACATGGCCATTAGTGCTGATCTCCAGATTAACAAATCCGTTTCACATCTGTTAGATTTTTTGAATAGTCAACTTGAATCCTTTTAATGGTTATTTAATTAAAGCGAATTAGAACTTTAGCAATATGGCAATTTAATTTAAAAAAAATGGGAGAGAAGTGTCATAGCTACATCTCTCATTCATTTTAATTTGAGAAAAATGTGTTATTTTATCAGAGAATATCAAAGAAGAGCTGAAAAACATTTTTCCCAAAAGAAAAGTGGGTTATAATAATATGAATCGCAAAGTTGCCTCATATACAGTTGTCACTTAGTCAATGTTATTAACTTGGTTTTATAATAGCTTGAGGAGGTAGATTCTCATGGAGTAATTCAATCAGTAAGAGCAAGTTCCTTAACCCCTGCTACAGCAAATCTCTTCTATTGATTTTTTTTTAGGGCATGTGGCAAATGAGGAGAAATGTAAAGCAATTATAATGCTATATGGAATATCAGACCTTACAAGCAGTCAGAGCTGAGATCTCATGTTTGTGCACTCATTGTTACATAAGCTTTCTAGTCTATCCATTTCAAGAGTTATCACGGTATTTAAGAGATTACTTCTAAATGTCACTGACAATTTTCATTCCCATATCTTTTCATTTCTTGGAGAAGAGTATATGTTGTAGGTCTAGTTTCCCAGATGCACTGGCATAGATAACTCTAGGCCTCTGAATGGTGTACATCTGGGGACATGCACTGGGTCATGGGCTCAAAACACTTGCTACCATCTTTGTTTAAAATATATTTCAAGGTACATCAGAATTTTTTAATTCAAATACCCCAAACCCAATAATAAACTATGCCCATTATTCAAGATGTTAACCTGGATTTTTGGATGATAGTTATTTCTATGTCACTGACAAAAATCTGTTTACCTTTTCTACTCCTAACCATGTCTGTGCTTTAAAAAATCTGCTTAGTGAGTCAGTGTTTTTAAAGAGAAGCAGGAGCATCACTCTTTGGGTCTGAGAGACAATGAAAGATGGAAAGAAATAAGGAACAAAATTGATCTGAGGTCTTCTGGGACTCTTCTTTCAAATCCTGTGTCTCTTATTTTTAAAAATAATCTACCAGTTTCATTTAAATGTATTTAAATGTTTGATATTAAACTTCTCCCCTAAGAAGAAACCATGCTCGGTTGTGTTTGAAGGAAAATACAGAGACTGGGATACCTGGAGAGGCTGGTGAGTAAAGGAGTATGGCAGGTAAACTTAGGAAGGAGGCCACAGGCCAGGACTTTAAATTTCTTTTCATCCTAACACAAACTCATTGGGGGCCTTTAAGGAAGAGGATGACAGGATCTAATATTTAATAATCTACAATTTTATTATATATTTTATATGAAAATATCCAAATACACATAAAAGTGGAGAGGATAGTGCACTGAACACTCATATACCCATCAATCATATTTAATAAGTATTAAGAAGCTGCCATGCTTACAATTCTATCTACCCATCTCACTTTTGGGTGCTTATTTATTTATTTATTTATTGCTGAAATAAGTGCAAATCTCAGATCTTGTATTATATCACTTCTCCTTGCTGAGTATGTAACTCTAGAAGCTATTACTCCACTCAACAAAGTTAGTGTTTCTTTGGTATATGTACTATTTAGTTTTTATTAAACTTCCTTTTTTAAATATGATCTTTTACAGCTATCATATTGGACTGAGAATTCAAATCCATTACAAACATTGTATTTGATTATTATTTCTCTCTTTTTTTAAAAAAAAAGTTTATTTATTTCGAGAGAAAGAAACGGAAAGAGAGGAAGGGGAGGGGCAGAGAGAGAGAGGAGAAAAACAAAATCCTAAGCAGGCTCTGCACCATTAGTGTGGACCCTGACACAGGGCTCAAACTGCAAGATCATGACCTGAGCCAAAATCAGGAGTAAGACTCTTAACTGACTGAGCCACTCAGGAGCCCCATTATTTCTCTTTACTCTCCTTTAATTTGGAGCTGTGCCTCTCTCTATTGACACCTCCATATTTTACCATACTAATGATGTACTGAGTGTATATGGTCATTTTGCTGTAGAATGCCTCACAGGAGGAATTTGACTGCTACATTGTGCTTTCACTTGTTTCTCCTTTCTCTCTCACCCTTTTTTTCTTTTCCTTTCTTTCTTTTTTTTTTTTAATTTTTTGTAAATTAGAAAATAGCTTAAAAGTCTTGATTGGATTTTTTCCAAATGAATGAGGCCATGTACTTGAGATTGCATCACAGCATGAGGCACAGTGTCAGGTTGCCCCACTATTAGTGAGGTTAAGGTTGGTCTGTGTGTTCTGGTGGTGACAGCTTTATCCCTTCATTGCGAAATTCTCTATCAACATTTCATCTTACCATCCATTGATAACTTTTGCCTAAATGAATTATGTCATTAGGGTTTGCTAAATGATAGTTTTTCAAATTCTGTCAAGGCTTTCCATCTGGATCTCTTCTTCGGAGAAGTGTCCATTCACGTCTTTTGCCCATATCTTCACTGGATTATTTGTTTTTTGGGTGCTTAGTTTGATAAATTCTTTATGGATTTTGGATACTAACCCTTTATCTGATATGTCGTTCGCAAATATCTTCACCCATCCTGTCAGTTGCCTTTTAGTTTTGCTGATTGTTACTTTTGCTATGCAGAAGCTTTTTATCTTGATGAGGTCCCAGTAGTTCATTTTTGCTTTTGTTTCCCTTGCCTCTGGAGATGTCTTGAGTAAGAAGTTGCTATGGCTGAGGTCAAAGAGGTTTTTGCTTGCATTCTCCTCGAGGATTTTGATGGCTTCCTGTCTTTCATCCATTTTGAGTTTGTTTTTGTGTATGGTGTAAGAAAGTGGTCCAGGTTCTTTCTTCTGCATGTCGCTGTCCAGTTTTCTCAGCACCACTTGCTGAAGAGACTGTGTTGATTCCATTGGATATTCTTTCCTGCTTTGTCAAAGATTAGCTGGCCATATGCTTCTGGGTCCATTTCTGGGTTTTCAATTCTGTTCCATTGATCTGAGTGTCTGTTCTTGTGCCAGTACCATAGTGTCTTGATGATTACAGCTTTGTAATAGGTCTTGAAGTCTGGGATTGTGAGGCCTCCAGCTTCAGTTTTCTTTTTCAAGATTGTTTTGCTATTCAGGGTCTTTTCTGGTTCCATACAAATTTTAGGATTGTTTGTTCTAGCTCTCTGAAAAATGCTGGTGTTATTTTGATAGGGATTGCAGTGAAAATGTAGATTTCACTTTCTGTTGCTTCATTATTGGAATATAGAATTGCAACCCATTTTTGTGCATTGGTTTTATATCCTGTGACTTTGCTGAATTCATGGATCAGTTCTAGCAGTTTTTTGGTAGAATCTTTTGGGTTTTCCATATGGAGTGTCATTTGCGAAAAGTGAAAGTTTGACTTCTTCCTGGCCTTTTGGATACCTTCTATACCTTTATGTTGTCTGATTGCTGAGGCTAAGACTTCCAATACTATGTTTAATAACAGTGGCAAGAGTGGACATCCCTGTCTTGCTCCTGACATTAGGGGGAAAGCTTTCAGTTTTTCCTCATTGAGGACGATGTTAGCATTGGGTTTTTCATATATGGCTTTTATGATCTTGAGGTCTGATCCTTCTATCCCTACTTTCTTGAGGGTTTTTACCTAGAAAGGCTGCTGTATTTTGTCAAATGCTTTCTCTGCATCTATTGAGAGGATCATATGGTTCTTGTCCTTTCTTTTATTGATGTGATGTATCACACTGATTGTATTGCGGATATAGAACCAGTCCCAGATCCCAGGTATAAATCCCACTTGGTTGTGGTGAATATTTTTTTTTTAATGTATTGTTGGATCTGGTTGGCTAATATCTTGTTGAGGATTTTTTCTTCCACGTTCATCAGGGAGATTGGTCTATAGTTCCCCTTTTTAGTGGGGGTCTTTGTCTGGTTTTGGAATCGAGGTAATGCTGGCTTTACAGAAAGAGTTTGGAAGTTTTCCTTCCATGTCTATTTTTTGAACTGCTTCAAGAGAATAGGTGTTAATTCTTTCTTAAATGTTTGCTAGAATTTCCATGGAAAGCCATCTGGCCCTGGACTCTGGTTTTTTGGGAGATTTTTCATTACAAATTTGATTTCTTCACTGGTTGTGAGTCTGTTCAAATTTTCTATTTCTTCCTGTTTCAGTTTTGATAGTTTATATGTTTCTATGAATTTGTCCATTTCTTCCAGATTGCCCATTTTTTGGTTGTATAATTGCTCATAATATTCTCTTTTTATTGTTTTTATTTCTGCTGTGTTGGTTGTGATCTCTCCTCTTTTATTCTTGATTTTATTTATTTGAGTCCTTTTCTTCATCTTTTTGATCAAACTATTAATTTGATCAATTTTGTTAATTCTTTCAAAGAACCAGCTTCTGGTTTCTCTGATCTGTTCTACTTGTGTTTGTTTGTTTTTGTTTTTGTTTTTTTTCTCTGAAAGCATTGATTTCTGCTCCAATCTTTATTATTTCCTGTATTCTGCTGGTTTGGGGTTTTATTTTCTGTTCTTTTTCCAGCACTTTTAGGTATAAGTTTAGATTGTGTATATGAAGACTTTCTTCCTTTTCAGGAAGGCCTGGATTGCTATATACTTCCCTCTTATAACCACCTTTGTTGCGTTTTGGGTTGTGGTGTTATCATTTTCATTGCATTCCATGTAGTTTTTAATTTCCTTTTTAATTTTTTGGTTAGCCCATTCATTCTTTAATAGGATATTCTTTAGTCTCCAAGTATTTGTTATCTTTCCAGACTTTTTCTTGTGGTTGATTTCAAGTTTCATAGCAGTGTGGTCTGAAAATATGTACAGTGTGATCTTGATATTTTTGTACTTGTGGAGGGCTGATTTGTGTCCCAGAATGTGATCTATTCTGGAGAATGTTCCATGTGCACTGGAGAAGAATGTATATTCCACTGCTTTAAGATGAAATGTTCTGAATATATCTGTTAAGTCCATCTGGTCCAGTGTGTAATTCAAAGACATTGTTTCCTTGTTGATTTTCTGTTTAGGTGATCTGTCCATTGGGGTGCCTGGGTGGCTCAGTTGCTTGAGTGTCTGACTTCGGCTCAGGTCGTGATCTCATGGTTCGTGAATTCAAACCCTGCATCAGGCTCTGTGCTAATGGCTTAGATTGCCTTGCAATCTGTGTCTCCCTTTCTCTCTGTCCCTCCCTCATTTGCGCTCCGTGTCACTCTGTCACTCAGAAATGAATAGGCGCTAATAAAAAAAATCTTGGATGATCTGTCCATTGTTGTAAGTGGTGTATTGAAGTCCCCTACTACTATGGTATTATTATGGATAAGTTTTTTTTTATGTTTATGATTAATTGACTTATATACTTGGGGTCTTCCATGTTTGGAGCATAAATGTTTACAATTGTTAGATCTTCTTTGTGGCTAGACCCCTCAATTATGATATAATGCCCTTCTTCATCTCTTGTTACAGCCTTTATTTTAAAATCTAGATTGTGTGTTATCAATATGGCTACTCCAGCTTCTTTTTGGTGACCATTAGCATGATAGATGGTTCTCCATCCCCTTACTTTCAATATGAAGGTGTCTTTAGGTCTAAAGTGGGTCTCTTGTAAACAGAATAGAGATGGATCTTGTTTTCTTATCCATTCTGTTACCCTATGTCTTTTGATTGGAGTGTTTAGAGCATTCACATTTAGAGTGAGTACTGCGAGAAATGTATTTATTGTCATTATGTCGCCTGTAGTATTAGAGTTCCTTGTGGTGTTCTCTGGTCCTTCATAGTCTTTGTTGCTTTTGGTCTTATGGGTTTTTTTGTTTGTTTATTTGATTTTTTTTTCTTTTCTACCCTCAGAGAGTCTCCCTTAAAATTTCTTGCAAGGCTGGTTTAGTGGTCACAAACTCCTTAATTTTTGTTTGTCTGGGAAAGTTTTAATTTCTCCTTCTATTTTGAATGACAGTCTTGCTCAACAAAGAATTTTTAGCTGCATATTTTTCTGATTCAGTACATTGGATATATCCTGCCACTCCTTTCTGGCCTTCCAAGTTTCTGTGGCTAGGTCTGCTGCAGACCTGATCTGTCTTCCCTTGTAGGTTAAGGACTTTTTCCACTGCTGCTTTCATGATTCTTTCCTTGTCTGAGTATTTTGTGAATTTGACTATGATATGCATTGGTGATGGTCAGTTTTTGTCAAATCTAATGGGAGTCATCTGTGCTTCCTGGATTTTGATGTCTGTGTCTTTCCCCAGGTAAGAAAGTTTTCTGCTATGATTTGCTCACATAACCCTTCTACCCCCCTTTCTCTCTCTTCATCTTCTGGGACCCCTATCATTCTGATGTTATTCCTTTTTAATGAGTCACTGAGTTCTGTAAATTTTATTTCATGCTCATTTGCCTTAGTCTCCCTCTTTTTCTCTGCTTCATTATTCTCCATAAGTTCGTCCTCTGTATTGCTGATTTGCTGCTGTGCCTAATCCATATTTGCCACCATGGCATCCATTTGAGATTGCATCTCCATTATAGCATTTTTTATTTCATTCTGACTGGCTTTTACTTCTTTCAACCCACAGAAATGGATTCTAATCTATTTTCAACCCCAGCTAGTATTCTTATTATTGTGATTCTAAATTCTGGTTCAGACATCTTGCTTGTATCTGTGTTGATTAAGTCCCTGGCTGCCATTTCTTCCTCTTTTTTCTTTTGGGGTGAATTCCTTTGTTTCGTCATTTTGGAGGAAGAAATAGAATAAAAAAATGTAAAAAAAATTGATTAAAAAATTAAAAACAACACAAAGAAATCAAATAAAGGATGCTAGATCCTAGGTATTTTTTGGTCTGGTTGTTGAACGAAGCTAGATAGATTTGAGATAAAAGGGAAAGATAAGAAAGGAAAAAAAAAGAAAAAAGAAACAAAAAGAAAAACATTTGATCATTTGAAAAAATGAATACAATAAAATGAAATGATGAAAATAAAATAGAATTTTAAAAAATTACACAAAAGTAAAAAGTATAGTAGAAAAGAATTAAAGAAAAATTTTAATAAAAATGGAAAAAATAGATATTTTCTCTTTCTGTATGCAAGAATAGGAATAGAAAAGAAAAAGAAAAAAAATTGAAAAGGACCAGCAAACAGAATGAAGTACCATTGAAATTACATCTGAGTTCCTGTAGAAGTCAATCTATGAAGCACTTTATAGTCTGTAAACTAAGCAGGTGGAATGACTTGTGTTTGTCAAGAGCGCTGTTGGCCCAGTTGGGTGGAGTTTAGTGTAACTGCTCCCTTCTCCACTAGATGGCGCTGCTTAGTGGATTCCTGTGGTGCATGTAGGCATGTATGGGCATACATTAGAGGGGTGAAAATGGCGTCACCCAGCTACCCAGCTGGCGTCATCCAGCTACTAGTTCCTCTAGTATCAGGAACTCTGTTCTTCACGACTGGCAATCAAATATCCCTCCTTTGTCTCCAGCTTCTGTCTGCTCCCTGCTTCTACACTGTCTGTGACTAAGCCATTAGGCTGTCAGGTGGTACCTCCCTCCTGAGTTTTATCTCAAACTGGACTTTGTTTCGCAGCCCCTCACTTCTGAGGGACTGTGGCTTTGACTCACTGAGACCTTCTAGGGGAGGGTCTCAGTGAGCAATGGCAGGGTGCTCGCCCACTCCCAGGAACATTCGCAGGACTATGCTGCTGCTGATGCCCAGAAACTGCAGCTGGATGCCAGCCCACCCCGGAAAAAGTTCACGCAATTGTGTAGCAGCAGCATTTCAGGGTTTATGGAATATCACAACACACATCTGGCACCAGGCTTTACCCTTAATGTCCTTGTTCCAGCACCAGAGAATGTGGTTGTCTCTGGGGCCCACTGGGACCTTTGCCTGTTTGGTGACTGCACAGCCTCTACCAAATGTCCTTCCAGCAGTAGAACCACTTCTCCCCATGTGCCCTAAGGACCTCCCAAACCCCACTCTGTTCCTGGGGATTCGTCCTTGTCATCAGAGCACCACCAGGTATCGAGCTGTGGAGTTTCAGACTCTGCACTTCCCCTGTTTATAGAGTCTTAATGGAATTTAAACCCTTTCCTTTCTCCTTTCTCCCTTTTTTGTTCAGTCCCTGCAGCTACTTCCACTTTTCCACATTCTCTCTGGCTGTTTTTTTGGGGGGTGGGGTGCTTTTCCCATACTCTCCCCCTGTTTCCGTCTTCTCTCTACAAGCAAACACCATTCCCTGCACTCCACAGCTTCTCTCTCCCCCAGTGCGCCTCTCCACACTGCGTACCTGCTGACTTCTGTGATTCAGATTGTACAGATTGTTGTGTCAATCCTCAAATCAGATTTCTAGGTGTGCAAGATGGTTTAGTGTTGACCTGCCTATATTTCAAGGGCAAGCCTATATGGATTTTATGTGTGTGTGTGTGTGTGTGTGTGTGTGTGTATG
>NW_024412411.1:19564177-19664680 GCF_014898765.1 Herpailurus yagouaroundi | reverse complement strand
GTGTCTGTTTTTGTGCCAATACCATGATGTCTTGATGATTACAGCTTTGTAGTAGAGGCTAAAGTCTGGGATTGTGATGCCTCCCGCTTTGGTCTTCTTCTTCTTCAAAATTACTTTGGCTATTCGGGGTCTTTTGTGGTTCCATACAAATTTTAGGATTGCTTGTTCTAGCTTTGAGAAGAATGCTGGTGCAATTTTGATTGGGACTGCATTGAATGTGTAGGTTGCTTTGGGTAGTATTGACATTTTAACAATATTTATTCTTCCAATTCATGAGCACACAATGTTTTTCCATTTCTTTGTATCTTTTCAATTTCCTTCATAAGCTTTCTATAGTTTTCAGCATAGATATTTTACATCTTTGGTTAGGTGTATTCCTAGGTATTTCATGCTTCTTGGTGCAATTATGAATGGGATCAGTTTCTTTATTTGTCTTTATGTTGCTTCATTATTAGTATACAAGAATGCAACTGATTTGTGTACATTAATTTTGTATCCTGTGACTTTGCAGAATTCATATATCAGTTCTAGCAGTCTTTTGGTGTAGTCTATCGGGTTTTCATGTATAGTATCATGTCATCTGCAAAAGCGAAAGCTTGACTTCATCTTTGCCAATTTTGATGCCTTTGATTTCCTTTTTTTGTCTGATTGCTGATGTTAGAACTTCCAACACTATATTAAACAACAGCGGTGAGAGTGACTTCCCTGTCATGTTCCTGATCTCAGGGGGAAAGCTCTCAGTTTTCCCCATTGAGGGTGATATTAGCTGTCAGCTTTTCATAAATGGCTTCTATGATGTTTAAGTATGTTCCTTGTATCTCGACTTTCTTGGGGGTTTTTATTAAGAAAGGATGCTGAATTTTGTCAATTGCTTTCTCTGCACCGATTCACAGGATCATATTGTTCTTATCTTTTCTTTTATTAATGTGATGTATTAATGTGATTAATGTGATGTATTGGTATGATGTATCAATTGATTGATTTGTGAATGTTGAGCCAACGCTGTAGCCCTGGAATGAATCCCAATTGATTATGGTGAATAATTCTTTTTTATGCTGTTGAATTCGATTTGCTAGTATCTTCTTGAGGATTTTTGCATTCATATTCATAAGGGATATTTGCCTGTAATTCTTTTTTTTGCTGGGTCTCTGTATGGTTTGGGAATCAAAGTAATGCTGGCTTCATAGAAAACAAATAATCTAGTGAAGAAACGGGCAGAAGACATGAATAGACATTTCTCTAAAGGAGACATCCTGATGGCCAACAGGCACATGAAAAGATGCTCAATGTCTCTCCTCATCAGGGAAATACAAATCAAAACCACACTGAGATACAACCTCATGCCAGTCAGAGTGGCTAAAATGAATAAATCAGGAGACTATAGATGCTGGTGAGGATGTGGAGAAATTGGAACACTCTTGCACTGTTGGTGGGAATGCCACCTGGTGTAGCTGCTCTGGAAAACAGTATGGAGGTTCCTCAAAAAATTAAAAGTAGATCTACCCGATCACCCAGCAATAGCACTGCTAGGAATTTACCCAAGGGATACAGGAGTGCTGATGCATACGGGCACTTGTACCCCAATGTTTATAGCAGCACTTTCAACAATAGCCAAATTATGGAAAGAGCCTAAATGTCCATCAACTGATGAATGGATAAAGAAGTTGTGGTTTATATACACAATGGAATACTACTTGACAATGATAAAGAATGAAATACGGCCTTTTGTAGCAATGTGGATGGAACTGGAGACTGTTATGCTAAGTGAAATAAGTTATACAGAGAAAGACAGATACCATATGTTTTCACTCTTATGTGGATCCTGAGAAACTTAACAGAAGACCATGGGAGAGGGGAAGGAAAAAAAAAAGGTTAGAGAGGGAGGGAGCCAAAACATAAGAGACTCTTAAAAACTGAGAACAAACTGAGGGTTGATGGGGGGAGGGAAGGAGGGGAGAGTGGGTGATGGGTATTGAGGAGGGCACCTGTTGGGATGAGCAATGGGTGTTGTATGGAAACCAATTTGACAATAAATTTCATATGAAAAAAAATAAAGGTACTTTGATGAAACATTAAAATAAAAAGTATGTGAGTAAATTTCTATAAGGGAAAGATTGGGAATAGGGCATTTCTACGTACTAACTCTGCTCTGAGCCCATGGAGAATCCTTGTAAGCCCATTAAGAGTCATTTCTTTTTGTTTTCTATAGTCTAATTGGTTTCAAGGAACCAAGCCCTATTGGCTTTCAGAGCTAGGTTGTTTGAGAGCCCATCCCTCCAGTAAAAGTCTTAAAAGTTGGGGTGCTAGATGTTGAGCCCAAACCCTTAACTCTTCAGGGTGAAGCTGGGAGTAGTGAATTCCCTCCCAATGTATATCACAATGCCAGGCATGTGGTTTATGGAGAGATTGTGTCTCATCTTCTCCTACCAGCTTTGATCTGGGCTTTTTCCTCATTTGCCTGATGTATAGGAGTCACTCAGTCATTTTTGGTTTTCTTTCAGAGGAAGTTATTCCATATATATGGAATATATTATATGGATTCAGTGTGTCCATGGGGGGGAGATGATTTCAGGAGTCTACTGTATTGCCATCTTAGACTAGAACACCCACTCTTTGCTTCTTTTCCCCTGTATTTCAGTAAATCTCATTTATCTACCCCTTGCCATGTGATCTGTTAGCTCTTGGTTGTGTGACGGGAAATCTCTGCATAGAGAAGTGGTCAGAGATATACTGAGCCAAAGGTGAACAGAAATTTGAAGCAGAGAAATTTGGGATCAATAGCACAGACACAAAAATCAATTTAGAGTCTGGTCACAAAGAATGAGTTGGAAGAGTTTTAAAGTTCATTGGGTTGTAAGGAAGAGAAACCCAACTAATCTAACTTAGCCAAATACTGGGAATTATGGGAAATGCTTCTTCTCTTATACAGTTATTGATTTATTCATTTAATAATTATTAAGGGGTTCCTACTATAGGCACTATCCTAGGTGGCAGAGGATACAAAAGGAAACAAGGCAGACTAAAATCCCTACCCTTATGGAGATTATTGTGAAAGAATGGAAAGGAGAAGAAAATAAACACAATATGTATATTAAATATTTGGTACATAAGGAGGTGAAATGTACTATAGGGAAAAGTAAAGTAAGGAAGGAAAATAGAAGATGAATGAATAAGGGTCACTAGTATTAATGTAGCCAGCCTTCCTGGTTTGCCTGGAACTGAGAGAATACTGAAATGTAAGACGTTGATACTAAAATAGGAATCTAATCTACTACTGAAATAGTATCTAAGGGAAGGAGACTCTAGGCAGAGAGTAAAAGAAATTGTAGGACCATGGGGCAGGTGAATGCCTGATGTGATTCAGAAATAGTAAGAGGGTTAGAGTGGCTGGACTTGAGGAAGTAGGAAAGAGAGTGGTAAGAAATGAGGTGGAAAAAAGTGACCAAGGACTAGGTCACAAAAGACCTTGTAGGTCAATGAAAGACACGGATTTGTACTATAAACATAATGGAGAACTACTGGGGGATTTTAAGGCAAATCTGGTTGTAACCTGACTTAAATTTTATTTTTATTTTATTTTATTATAATTTTATTTAATATTTATTTATTTTGAATGAGAGAGAGAGAGTGGGGGGGGGGAAGGGTGCAGAGAGAGAGGGAAACAGAATCTAAAGCAGGCTCTAGGCTCTGAGCTGTCAGCACAGAGCCTGACGTAGGGCTCGAACCCACGAGCCACAAGATCATGACCTGAACCAAAGTCAGACACTTAACTGACTGAGCCACCCATGCACCTCTGACCTGACTTAAATTTTAAAAGGATCATTCTTGAAGCTGCTGAGAATAAATTTCAGAAGCAAGGGTGTAAACAGAGAAAGTTAGGAAGCTATTATAGCATTTTAGGCAATAAATGATGTCAGTTCAGAGCAGAGGGAAGTGGAGAGGTGCAGTGTTATTTATATTTTTATTTATTAACTAATAAATATTGTTGATAAAATGGCTGTGGACTGTAAGAGAAAGAGAGGAATCAAAATAAACTGTTTTTTATAAAATTAGAATAGCGATATTGAGTAAAGAAGTTAGATAATGAGTCTGTAATTCAGGGCAGAAGAATATCTGTAAATAAAAATCTGTATAAATATATATCAACTCAAGCCATGAGATCTTGAGCTATTGAGAAGGTATGGGATATCCTACACAAAAGAAATCTGCATCTTACACAGAGGATTACAGAAATATCATCTATGTTGAAAGGAAGAAAGAACATGTACACAGGTGTGAGATGTGGAGATGGGAGTTTGTGGAAGTTATTTTGTAATTGTTTCTGATTTTTCAGGTTGTGGGAAGAAAGATTATATGAGAGTGAGGATAGAGGATAGGATAGGAGAACAAAGACCGCTGGCTTGAGGAGATAGTATGAAATCATCATATTGAGGCTGCAAGAGTACATGATCCAGGGAAAGGCAGCAAGATTGTTGGGCAGTATGAAGGCCCACTTGAAGTCAGAGGTCACTGTGTGAAAATAGATTCAGACAGCATGGTTATGAGTTTTTGTTTAGCTTCTTTTAGCGGCATGGTATTAGATGTAGAATAGCTGGGAAATTGGATTTAACAAGGGTTAAAGTTTCAACAAAATGGGTATGGCAAAGTTGGAGAAAGGGAAGCAGGTGAGAAAATAAGCAAGGGAGTTGTTGTTTAATGATTGACCTTGGAATGTAAGCAGGGCCAAAGGGAAATGAGAGGAAACTGAGAAAGAAAGTTAAAGTGTAATGAGAAGATGGTAAGAAGAGTGGGTTACAGACTTTGATGTGGTGGACTGGTTACAAAGGTGGGGGAACAAAAGAAAATGTATACATGAAATACAAGGGCCTCCCATATGCCTGGAGTCAAATACAAGAAAGCTTACTCTCCTGTGTTTTTGAGATGGCATGGCTTCTCATCTCTGTTTCTCTTTACATGTCTGTTTCATTCTTTTCTTTGTCTCTGGAGGGTTTTCTCTTCTATGGTGTATCTATTGCTATATGGAACCCAGCACTACATGGAGTCCCAGCTCAAAAGTCCTAATGAGTCCGTGGGAGAGGGAGTATGTTTGGCCTGATTTGGCTTGAGCCCTCTTCCAATCGGTTGATAGCAGGGGTATGGAATCATACATTCCACTACCTTTCAGTAGGTGTAATGAGAACTGACTTTTGAGAAAGGGACACAAGCAAACTTTTTAATAAAAGGGTGTGGAAACTAGGAAGAAATAATTATTAGAGGAAGTGGTTGACATTTTGTAAAAGTCAGTGGGACATCAAGTTAATGGTCATCATGGACTAGTTTCAGACTAGAGTGACTGCGAGGAAGGATACTGATTTTACTGTCATGTTGAACCTTCATACCTTGGTTGAAAATGAGTTGACAGTGCAATTGCTATGGATTTTCCAGCCACATTGGCACATCTGTCTTAGTCTTTGCTCTTCCGTATCTTACTTACTTTTTAAGATTTTCCTCAAATTCCACTTTTAAGTTTCATTTCCCTGACTCTTCCTGTTCATATGATTTTGAGCCCTGTGTAATATGTCTGTACCACTTCTTTAAATCTTAATCATGGGCAACTTAATCATTGTAGTTTAGTCTTCCTTGTTTCTCATGTAGTCTTATTCCTAAGTAAATGGTGGCTTCCTTAAGAAAAGGAAATTTGTTTATCTTTGCATCCTCTACAATTCAATGAATGGTAATATATATTAAGCACCTTTTATATGTCCACACCCAACTACACATTTAGATTAAATTTAAATAGATGAGTGATCATTTACTTTAAAAACACACACACACCCAACTACAGATATAAGACACTATAATAACCACAACGGGATATATGAAAATGAAGAAGATATATATAGTATCCTCTAAGATGTTTCATATAATACAGGTTCTCATATAGCTTCAAATGAAAAGTAACTATTTATTAGAAATCATGGTGAATAAGGAAAGTCCTAAATCTGGCATTGGACATGTGATTAGAGAAGAGAGGCATTTCAAAATGAGATAAGATGGTTGTGTAAAACTCTTATCAGAAAGATATCTAGGCATTAGTTAATGGAGGTTCTTGAATGCAACACAGAATATCTGGGACTTTCTTCTCTAAACACTTTGGAACCACCAATGGATTTTGAACAGTGGGGTACTGTGATCTGAATAGTGCATAGGATAAGCTCAAAACAATTGATAATTATCTAGTAGTTTTAAGATGAAATGTGCAATTACGTGAGTGAAATACTGAGGAAAACAGACTCAGTGATAAATAGCCCAGGGAATATAGGTGAGATTTTACTTTATATCTTACCTCAGCAAGGTTTTTATGTATTTCCTACATGGCATTGGCATCAATAAACAGAAAATATAATTATAAAAAGTGGTATAATACAAAAGAGATCATGGTGAAAATCTCGGGTTTGAATTCTTGCATCAGCCTTTGTTAACTGTGAAATTGGCCAAGTTATTCCATTCTCATTACCATAACTTTCCCATCTGGATAAACTTCCCTGGATTAAAATCCCAGTTCTGTCACTTACTAGCTATAATATTGAGATATATCTTAACCTCTTGGTGCCTTAGTTTCCCCATCACTAAAATGATTAAAATAGCACATACTTCATGGATTTACCGTAGGGATTAAACATGTAAACATGTAAAACAATGAGAATATCACATACGTGAGAAACACTCCACATTACGTAATATAATCTGTGCTCTTGAGATAAGGGTCTCCTTTCATAGGGCTGTTGAACTGAGTAAGGAAGGCATAATGTAGTGCCTGTGATATGGTAGGTGCTAAATAAACATTAGATCAACTTGAATTTGAATCTGGATGAAACACATTTTCTCATTCTCCTCCCTGGATAAACTGGATCTCAGGACATGGATTTGGGCTTAAAAGGTTCCAGAGATTTGGCCTAGGGTGAGGATTAGCTGGGTGTTTGGATAAAAAGTGTGAAGCTGAGACTGTGTCAAAGAGAGAAACTAAAAAAAAAAAAAAAAAATGACACGGACATCACAGAGTGATCAGAGCGATAATAACTTGATTTCAGATAAAGGGATAAGCTTCAAAACTACTGGACCACAAAAAGGTTTTGAAGGATGAGAGAGAGAAATTGAGACAGACAGGGTGAGGAGGGGAGAGGGAAAGAGAGTGAGAGAGAGAGGGAGAAGAGGTTCTTTATTTTACTGGCTTATAACTGCTTAGACTTTTAAGGCACTGAAATGGGAGGTAGATACCATTGACCAAATAGTTGGTCAATGCCTGTCCAATAGACTGTTCAGCTATTGGGAAAGGATAAGGGCTTTCTGATTAACCTTTTTCCCAAAGAAGCAGATGGAGGTAGGGAGCTCCTGTGTCACTCCTAAGAAGGAAATTGTGTTGGAAGACACTTCCAGTCTACTTTCATTGAATTCCTCCTTCTACTAAGGAGGAGTAATATTCCTGATGGATGAAATTGGACTTTTGGATCCTGCTCCTTCTGTCTTGGACCTATCTGCATTCAGAAAGATTAAGTTCATTTTCACTATTCCTGCTTCCCCTGGTTGGGCATCTATACCCCCCATCTACCTTGCACTAGACACAGACATCAGTGGGGAAGCTGCACTTTTACACTTGTGCTGCCTTTGAAGCAATTCAGTGAGGAAGGAACTCCAGTGTCCTCCAATGTTGCTTTATTAGGAGACCCGCATTTAGGTTATAAGACTGACATTTCGTTGTAACTCCTATTTAGTTCCAGTTTCTATTTATCCAAATTTCCTATCTCATAGCACCATATGTTGGGGTTTCGAGTGTTAATTAATCAAATCCTTCCACTACTATCACCACCTACTGATTTAATCAGTCTGATACGAGTCAAAGATGGGGGTGGAGAGTGGGACTGGAATTCTTCCTGATGCTCTTCTTCCCCTAGGCATGAACAAGTTATTTCCCTTTGAGGGGGGAAAAGGAGGGGTGGGGAATGAAGGATTAAGATAAATTGTCATTCCTCAACAAAAGCTAATTTGAAATTATGGTGCGTGAATGCCACATATAGCTATAACTTTAAGTTCCTTACACAACCCTATAGTTCTAAAATATTGATATTAAAATCCGAATTGCCTACTAAATGCAATGAATCTAATGTAATTTGAATGGGCTAGAGATAGCACAGGAATTAATTTTAAAATGTTCAAAAGACGCTGATTTATCTTTTTATGTACGGATCAATAGAGACACGTTATGTCCTCCTATTCCCTAAAAATAAGTCATGTTCATAGAGAGATGCCAGAGAGCAAATTGATCAAAGGCTAACAACAAAAAGAATTGATAAATATAAATGTACCTTGTTGGGCTGTCTGAGTGGGTGTCATGAGACTTGTATTAGATCCAATTTAATTAGCAGTTTGACTCTCCCTCAGAATGGTGTAAATAGTATGGGAAATTTGCAAATGAGGCCAATTTGAGAGATATAACACATCCTAAGAAAAATAGATACATTGATCAGAAAAAGAAGTAGGAAAATGACTGCAGAACAAAGAAATTAAATGGAAATATTCATTGGACTGCACAGAGTATAAGACTAATTATTTTAACAGATTGAGAGAGACTCTATAAAGGACAATTGTCTAAGTTTCTCTAGATGGCAAACATGGCCTTTAATTTGTGAACTTTTTACAAAATTCTGTCTAATTAAAGCTTTCTTATTCCAACAGTTTTTTTAAATAGCTTAACTGAGATATAATTCATATTACATAACATTCACCCATTTAAAGTATACATAGTGGTTTTTAGTATATTCACAAAATAATGAGACCATTACCACAACGTACTTTTGCCTAATTTTCATCACTCTTAAAAGAAGCCCTGTATCCACTCCCTGCAAACCATTAGTCTACTTTCTGTTTCTATGAATTTGCCTTTTCTGAACATTATGCATAAATGGAATCACCTAATAGGGTGTTTTGTGCCTAGTCTCTTTCATTTAGCATAATGTCTTCCTGGCTCATCACGTTATGTTATCAGTACTTTCATACCATTTTATTGCAGAATAGTGTGCCATTGTGTGGGTAGATATGCCATGTATTCTGTATCCATTTGTCAGCTAATGAACATTTGGTCCATTTCCATGTTTTTGCTATTATAAATGCACTGCTGTAGTATTCAGTTACAAGTTTTTATGTGGACACGTGCTTTGATTTCTCTTGGGTGTATGCTTAGCACTAGATTTGCTGGGTCGTATGGTAACTGCATGTTTATGTTTTGCAGAACTGCCAAATGGGTTTCCAAAGTAGTTGTTGCCCAACATTAAATTCCCAACAGCAGTGTATGACGGGTCCATTGCCTCCACATCCTCGCTATACATTTTATTGTCTCTTTTTTATTATAACCATCCTAGTGGTTGTGAAAAGGTATCTCACTGCATTTTTTATTTACCTTTCCCTGATGACTAAAAATGTTGAAGGTGTTTTCATGAGTTTATACTTGTGCATACTTCTAGTGAACTGTGTATTCATAACTTTTGCTCATTTTTAAAAGAGGGTAATTTGTGTGCTTATTATTGACTTGTAAATGTTATTTACATATCTTTTACTAAATCCCTTATCAGATATGCAACTTGAAAATATTTTCTCCCCTTTTGTGCATTGTATATCACTTTCTTGATGGCATTGTTTCAGCACCAAAGTTTTACATTTTGAAGTCCAATTTTTTTTTCTCTTATTACTTGTCCTTTTGGTGTCATACATAGGAAGACATTGTCTAACACAAGGTTATAAAGATTTATGCCTATTTTTTTTTATTTTACTTATTTAATTCTTTCTCATTATTAGTTTCAGAAAAATAAGTTGTTTTTTCTGGCATCCACCAAATGTCACCGGTGAGTCCCCTCCCTGCCTTGGGGAAATATATCTTTATGAACTTACGGATTTTAAATTTGGGGGCATGCGGGGTATGCCTATATTTTTTCATAGAGCTTTATCTCATACATTTATCATGTTGGATCCATTGCAAGTTAAATTTTGTCCATGGTATAGGTGGAAGTCCAATTTATTATATTCCATAATAATATCCCATTGTTCCAGTGCCATTTGTGAAAAGAGCATTCTCTCCTTATTGAATTGTGTTGGTAGTTTTGTTAAAAATCAATTGACCATAGGGGAGCCTGGGTGGCTCAGTCAGTTGAGCATCCAACTTCAGCTCAAGTCATGATCTCACGGTTCATGAGTTTGAGCCCCGCGTCAGTGTCTGTGCTAACAGCTCAGAGCCTGGAGCCTGCTTTGGATTCTGTGTATCTTTCTCTCTCTACCTTCCCCTCCTCACTCTCAGTCATTCTCTCTCTCAAAAATAAATAAACATTGGGGTGCCTGGGTGGCTCAGTTGGTTAAGCGTCCGACTTCGGCTCAGGTCATGATCTCGCGGTCCGTGAGTTCGAGCTCTGTGTGGGGCTCTGTGCTGACAGCTCAGAGCCTGGAGCCTGTTTCAGATTCTGTGTCTCCCTCTCTCTCTCTGACCCTCCCCCATTCATGCTGTTTCTCCCTGTCTCAAAAATAAATAAACATTAAAAAATTTTTTTAAAAAATTAAATAAATAAATAAATAAATAAATAAACAAACAAACATTAAAAACTCAATTGACCATAAATGTAACAGGCTATTTCTGGACTTGCATTTCTATCCCATTGTCATATCTATCTTGGTACATCAGTGAGATAGAACATATCACTGAGATAACAGTGATAACAAGGGTAATAAATAATAATGGGATAGAAAATACTTATGTCTGTCCTTATGCCAATACCACACTGAATCAATTATTATAGCTTTTTAGCATATTTCAAAATCAGGCAATGAAAATCTCCACAACTTTGTTCTTTTTTTTCAAGATGTCTTTGACTTTCTGGGTCCCTCGATTTCTTTCTTATTTGAGTGGACACAAAGTTACATTAGTTTCATGTGTCCAACATAGTGATTTAACAAGTTTATACATTAGTCTATGCTTGCCTCAAGTGTAGCTGCCATCTGTTCCAATACATTGTTATTAGAGTATCATTGATTGTATTCCTTATGCCGTATCCTTTATTCCCTGATGTATTCATTCCATTCGTGGAAATTTGTATCGCCCTCTCTGCTTCAGCAATTTTCCCCATCCGCCCTCCCGTCATCCTCTCCTGCAACCATCAGTTTGTTCTCTGTACTTATAGGTCTGATTCTGCTTTTGGTTTATTCATTTGTTGTTATTGTTTTTAGATTCCACTTAGGAGTGAAATCCATGTGGGATTTGTCTTTCTCAGTCTGACATATTTCACTTAGCCTGGTACCTTCTAGGTCTTTTGCATTTTGATAGGAGTTTAACAATCAGCTTGTCGGCTCCACTGGCAGCCCAGTGGGTACGCCTTCTCCAGGATCCCACCAGGAGGCCGCTGAGCCTTTCTTGGTGTCAACCGTGCTCCCATACTGTGAAGAGATGGTGACAGTCAACAGTTAGTTTTCCATGCTTACTGCACCCCTCCTGGGGCCAGCCGGCAGGCTCGTGTGGGGCCCAATGGGAAGGGTATGAATCCACCTGTGTACTACACACAGCCAGTGCCAGTTCCAAGTGCCAATGCAATTGCTGTGCAGACAGTCTACCGCAGCTGGTCTTCTTTCTCCACCACCCAGTCCAGATTCTCTGTCCTTCCTCCAACAAGATGATTGTGGCTCAGCTGCCCTATAAGACTGGTGCCCTCACCTAGCTCTCCTATGGCATCCTCCCTTTCTGTGTGGGTGCCCTACAGGAGGTGGACAACCTCTGTCCCAACTGCAAAGCTCTCCTGGGCACCTGTGAGTATTTGTAGGACTCTGCTAGACCTGCAGGGGGCCTCATACTGTAGGAAGTACTCTCTGACTCTCACCCAGTCCCACCCCTGCTGGGGGTTCCATCTTGGTGGTCTCATCTCTCCAGGGGCTTCACCTTTGTGTCTTCTTTTGGGGAAAAATATCACAAAGGTGCACACCTCCAAAACCCCAGAGATTTCTGCTTGGAATGCTGCACAAGACATGCAAAGCCATTCACCTTGAGTTCTGGTTCAAGTGTTTCCCATCTACTGTGACCCCAAGTCACCCCATCTAACTGTGACTGTTGCCCCATCTGAATATCTTCTGGTATTTGCCATTGGCTGGCTTCTTTTCTTGTCTCTGTGGCCCTTTCTGAGGGTGGGTCTTATAGGACCAAGGCACAGATTGCTTTATTTTTGAGATTGTTTTGGCCTGAATATGTCTGACCCAACCTTTAGTGCCTATCATCATGTTCATCTGCTCCCACTTCTGATAACAAAATTATTGCCTTATGAACTAAGAGCTTGGTTCTCAGTCTATAACTGTGGGTCTTTTCATTAGTACACAAATTCACTTTAATTTCTTCATTCCTTTTTAAGTACAAGGAGCTATTCACACCCACCAGACCCAATCCATGAGGTCATAAATCCATGTTAGAAATGCGGGATTAGATCTAATCATGGATCTGCCTTCCCTCAGTTCTTTGTACCACATCCTCAGCTACTTTCCCTGAAAGGCTTTTGTCTTGTAGAGGAATCCTTTGTGTCAGCCATTTTCTATGACCTCCCTTTGGTCTTAAATACCTTGGAATATAAGTACGACAGGAAGGACTATAGAAGCATTTTTTTTTAACCATATGACTGCTATAATTTTCTCATTTGCCAGTGCACTCTTATTTTGTTGTTGTAGTTTTTCTTAACAGAAAATATGTATAATTTTATCTACTGCCTCTACTTAGGTTTAGTGTGATTCTTAAAAACTTCTATAATGGAACTCTTAAAATGGGACCCCATTTGGGTTCTCCGTGGTGTGTTTAGAAAGACAAAGAAAGCACAATTTGAGCATATCTGGGTACCATAGTGGTGGAAAGTTTGGGACCTGACCTTTTCAAGGGAATCTAAATTCTGATTTTATTTGATCTCTCAGTTCTCAAGTTTGAGCCCCAAATGGGTTCTCTGCTGTCTGCAGGGAGCCTGCTTGGGATCCTCTGTTCCCCTTTCTCTCTGTCCCTCCCCTGCTTGGGCTCTTTCTCTCTCAAAAATAAACATTAAAAAAAAAAGACTGTAGTATAAGTGTACACACATGTGTGTGTGTGCGCATGCATACACACACACACACACACACACACACACACACACACAAAATTGTTGTATAATATCAGAAGCCATGATTTCTGGAACCCAATCAGGAAGCCAGAGTTCTCAGCTACTATGTCATTTTTGAAATCAAGACAAAGCTGGGTGCAATTTTCAAGAGTCCTCATTTTCATGGGGAATGCACATGAATAATATTATGAAGAAATCAAGCCTAGACCTTGAACAAAAATCAGTATATTGGCTGAAAATTTTACCCATAACCATTGATTCAGCTGTGCTTTGATGTTTTGAAGGTTCCAGTAATTATTTTTTCAATGAATGTGGATACTACATAGTACTTTGGTGTTTTCTGCTTTTAATAAATAGAGTCTTTGGTTCACTCGGTGGAAAAAAAAAAGAATAAGTTTGTCAATTTCTTCAAACAGTAATAATAAATAACTCCAGCTAGGATTTTTTTAATTTAATTTTTTATTTTTTAAATTTACATCCAAATTAGTTAGCATATAGTGCAACGATGATTTCAGGAGTAGATTCCTTAGTGCCTCTTATCCATTTAGCCCATCCCCCTCCCACAACCCCTCCCATAACTCTCAGTTTGTTCTCCATATTTATGAGTCTCTTCTGTTTTGTCCCCCTCCCTGTTTTTATATTATTTTTGTTTCCCTTCCCTTACGTTCATCTGTTTTGTCTCTTGAAGTCCTCATATGAATGAAGTCATATGATTTTTGTCTTTCTCTGACTGACTAGTTTCATTTAGCATGATACCCTCCAGCTCCATCCATGTAGTTGCAAATAGCAAGATTTCATTCTTTTTGATTGCTGACTAATACTCCATTGTATATATATATACCACATCTTCTTTATCCATTTATCCATCTGTGGACATTTGGGCTTTTTCCATACATCGGCTATTGTTGATAGTGCTGCTATAAACATGGGGGTTCATGTGTCCCTTCGAAACAGCACACCTGTATCCCTTGGATAAATGCCTAGTAGTGCAATTGCTGGGTCACAGGGTAGTTCTATTTTTAGTTTTTTGAGGAACCTCCATACTGTTTTCCAGAGTGGCTGCACTAGCTTGCATTCCCACAGTGCAAAAGAGATCCTCTTTCTCCGCATCCTCACCAACATCTGTTGTTGCCTGAGTTGTTAATATTAGCCATTCTGAGAGGTGCGAGGTGGTATCTCATTGTGGTTTTGATTTGTATTTCCCTGATGATGAGTGACATTCAGCATATTTTTCATGTGTCGGTTGGCCATCTGGATGTCTTCTTTGGAGAAGTGTCTATTCATGTCTTGTGCCCATTTCTTCACTGGATTATTTGTTTTGTGGGTGTTGAGTTTGATACGTTCTTTATAGATTTTGGATACTAACCCTTTATCTGATATGTCATTTGCAAATATCTCCTCCCATTCTGTCAGTTGCCTTTTAGTTTTGCTGATTGTTTCCTTTGCTGTGCAGAAGCTTTTTATTTTGAGGAGGTCCCAGTAGTTCATTTTTGCTTTTGTTTCCGTTGCCTCTGGAGACGTGTTGAGTAAGAAGTTGCTGTGGCCAAGAGCAAAGAGTTTTTTGCCTGCTTTCTCCCCTAGGATTTTGATGGCTTCCTGTCTTACATTGAGGTCTTTCATCCATTTTGAGTTTATTTTTGTGTATGGTGTAAGAAAGTGGTTCAGGTTCATTCTTCTGCATGTCACTGTCCAGTTCTCCCAGCACCATTTGTTGAAGAGACTGTCTTTATTCCATTAGATATTCTTTCCTGCTTTGTCAAAGATTAGTTGGCCATATGTTTGTGGGTCCATTCTCGGTTCTCTATTCTGTTCCATTGATCTGGGTGTCTGTTCTTGTGCCAGTACCATACTGTCTTGATGATTACAGCTGTGTAGTATAGCTTGAAGTCTGGGATTGTGTTGTCTCCTAATTTGGTTTTCTTTTTGAAGATCTCTTTGGCTATTCGGGTTTTTTTCTTGTTCCATATAATTTTAGGATTATTTGTTCTAGCTTTTTGAAGAATGCTGGTGTTACTTTGATAGGGATTGAATATGTAGATTGCTTTTGGTACTATTGACATTTTAACAATGTTTGTTCTTCCCATCCAGGAGCATGGAACCTTTTTCCATTTTTTTGTGTTTTCTTCAATTTCTTTCATGACCTTTCCGTAGCTTTCAGTGTATAGATTTTTCACCTCTTTGGTTAGATTTATTCCTAGGTGTTTTATGGTTTTTTGTGCAACTGTAAATGGGCTCAATTCCTTGATTTCTATTTCTGTCACTTCGTTGTTGGTGTATAGGAATGCAACCGATTTCTGTGCATTGATTTTATATCCTGCAACTTTGCTGAATTCATGAATCAATTCTAGAAGTTTTTTGGTGGAATCTTTTGGGTTTTCCATATAGAGTATCATGTCATCTGCAAAGAGTGAAAGTTTGACCTCCTCCTGGCTGATTTGGATACATTTTGTTTCTTTGTGTTGTCTGATTGCAGAGGCTAACACTTCCAATACTGTGTTGAATAACAGTGGCGAGAGTGGACATCCCTGTCTTTTTCCTGACCTTAGGGGGAAGCTCTCAGTTTTTCCCCATTGAGGATGGTATTAGCTTTGGGCCGTTCATATATGGCTTTTATGATCTCAAGGTATGTTCCTTCTATCCCTACTTTCTTGAGGGTTTTTATCAAGAAAGAATGCTGTATTTTGTCAAATGCTTTCTCCGCATCTATTGAGAAGATCTTATGGTTCTTGTCCTTTCTTTTATTGATGTGATGAATCATGTTGATTGTTTTGCAGATATTGAACCAGCCCTGAATCCCAGGTATAAGTCCCGCTTGGTCGTGGTGAATAATTTTTTTTAATGTATTGTTGGATCTGGTTGGCTAATATCTTGTTGAGGATTTTTGCATCCATGCTCATCAGGGAAATTGGTCTATAGTTCTCCTTTTTAGTGTGGTCTCTGTCTGGTTTTGGAATCAAGGTAATGATGGCTTCATAGAAAGAATTTGGAAGTTTTCCTTCCATTTCTATTTTTTGGAACAGTTTCAAAGAATAGGTGTCAACTCTTCCTTAAATGTTTGGTAGAATTCCCCTGGAAAGCCATCTGGTCCTGGACTCTGGTTTTTAGGAGATTTTTGATTACTAATTTGATTTCCTTACAGGTTATGGGTGTGTTCAAATTTTCTCTTTCTTCCTGTTTCAGTTTGGGTAGTGTATATGTTTCTAGGAATTTATCCATGTTTTCTAGATTGCCAATTTGTTTGGCATATAATTTCTCATAATATTCTCTTATTATTGTTTTTATTTCTGCTGTGTTGGTTGTGATCTCTCCTCTTTCATTCTTGATTTTATTTATTTGGGTCCTTTCCTTTTTCTTTTTGATCAACTGGCTAGTGGTTTATCAATTTTTTTAATTCTTTCAAAGAACCAGCTTCTGGTTTCATTGATCTGTTCTATTGTTTTTTTGGTTTCGATAGCATTAATTTCTGCTCTAATCTTTGTTATTTTCTGTCATCTGCTAGTTTTGAGTTTATTTGCTGTTCTTTTTCCAGCTCCTTAAGGCGTAAGGTTAGGCTGTGCATCTGAGTTTTCTTTCTTCCTTCTTTAGGAAGGCCTGTATTGCTATATACTTTCCTCTTATGACCACCTTTGCTGCATCCCAGAGGTTTGGGGTTGTGGTGTTATCATTTTCATTGACTTCCATATACTTTTTAATTTCCTCTTTAACTGCTTGGTTAGCCCATTCACTCCTTAGTAGGATGTTCTTCTGGCTCCAAGTATTTGTTACCTTTCCAAATTTTTTTCTTGTGGTTGATTTTGAGTTTCATAGCATTGTGGTCTGAAAATAGGCATGGTATAATCTCCATCTTTTTGTATTTCTTGAGGGCTGATTTGTGTCCCAGTATTGATCTATTTTGGAGAACGTTCCATGTGCCATGGAGAAGAATGTATATTCCACTGCTTTAGGATGAAATGTTCTGAATATATCTGTTAAGACCATCTGGTCCAGTGTGTCATTCAAACCCATTGTTTCCTTGCTGATTTTTTGATTAAATGATCTGTCCATTGCTGTGAGTGGGGTGTTGAAGTCTCCTCCTATTATGGTATTACTATCGATGAGTTTTTTTGTGTTTGTGATTAATTGATTTATATATTTGGGTGTTTTCACATTTGGCGCCTAAATGTTTACAATTGTTAGGTCTTCTTGGTGGATAGACTCCTTGATTATGATATAATTCCCTTCTGCATCTCTTGATACAGTCTTTATTTTAAAGTCTAGATTGTCTGATATAAGTATGGCTACTCCAGCTTTCTTTTGTTTACCATTAGCATGATAGATGGTTCTCCATCCCCTTATTTTCAATCTGAATGTGTCTTTAGGTCTAGAGTGGGTCTCTTGTAAACAGCATATAGATGAATCTTGTTTTCTTATCCATTCTTTTACCCTCTGTCTTTTGATTGGAGGTTTGAGTCCATTGACATTTAGAGTGAGTACTGAAAGATGTGAATTTATTGCCATTATGATGCTTGTAGAGTTGGAGTTTCTGGTGGTGTTCTCTGGTCCTTTCTAACCTTCATTGTTTTGTGTGTGTGTGTGTGTGTGTGTGTGTGTGTGTGTGTGTGTGTATATATATATATATATATATATATATATATATATATATATATATATAATTTTTTCCCTCTTTTCTCCCCTCAGAGAGTCCCCCTTAAAATTTCTTGCAGGGATAGTTTAGTGGTCACAATCTCCTTTAATATTTGTGTGTCTGGGAAACTTTTTATCTCTCCTTCTATTTTGAACGACAGCCTTGCTGGATAAAGAATTCTTGGCTGCATATTTTTCTGATTCAGCACACTGAATATCCTGCCCCTCCTTTCGGGCCTGCCAAGTTTCTGTGGATAGCTCTGCTGCAAACATGATCTGTCTTCCCTTGTAGGTTAGGGACTTTTTTTTCCCTTGCTGCTTTCATGATTTTCTCCTTGCCTGAGTGTTTTGTGAAGTTGACTATTATATGCCTTGTTTATGGTCGGTTTTTGTTGAATCCAATGGGGTCCTTTGTGCTTCCTGGAGTTTGATGTCTGTGTCTTTCCCCAGGTTAGGAAAGTTTTCTGCTATGACTTGCTCACATAACCCTTCTACCCCTATGTCTTTCTTTTCCTCTTCTGGGACTCCTATGATTCTGATATTATTCCTTTTTAGTGAGTCACTGACTTCTCTAATTCTTAAATCGTGATCTTTTGCCTCAATCTCCCTCTTTTTTTCTGCTTCATTATTCTCTATAAGTTTGTCCTCTATATCGCTGATTCTCGGTTCTGCCTCATCCATCCTTGGTGCATCCTCGCTGCATCTATCCATGATTGCAGCTCAGTTATAGCATTTTTAATTTCATTCTGGCTATTTTTTACTTCTTTTATCTCTGCAGAAAAGGATTTTAATCTATTTTTGACTCCAGCTAATATTCTTATTATCGTGATTCTAAATTTTTGTCCAGACATCTTGCTTCTTTCTGTGTTGGTTAAGTCTCTGGCTGTCGTTTCTTCATGCTCTTTCTTTCGGGGTGAATTCCATTGTTTCACCTTTTGGACGGAGAAAAGGAATTAATGAGGTAGAAAAATTTAATTTATAAGAAATTAAAATTCAAAAAATATTAAAATTAAAGATTAAACACACACACACACAAATCAAAGAGATGATGCTAGATCCTAGGTGTGTTTGGTCTGGGTGTTGAAAGTGGTTTGACAGATTAGAGAAAAAAAAGGGAGGGGGGAGAAAATCGTTTGAAAAAATGATAACACTAAAATAGATAAAATGAGATGATGGGGGTAAAATAGAATTTGAAAAAATATACACAAAAGTAAAGAGTATAGTAGAAAAAATTAACGAAAAATATATTTAAAAAAAATTTTTTTTAACGTTTATTTATTTTTGAGACAGAGAGAGACAGAGCATGAACGGGGGAGGGTCAGAGAGAGGGGGACATATGATTTTTTTCTTTTTCTGTATTTAAGAAAAAAGAAAAGAAATGAAAAAGAGAAAAAAGATTAAAAATCATTTGAAAATTTGAAAAAGTGAATACACTGTAGTAGACTAAAATAAAATGATGGAAGTAAAATAGAATTTGAAAAAAATTACATAAAAGCCAAAAATATAGTAAAAAAGTAAATAAAAATATTTTAATAGAAATTGAAAGTAAAAATGAAGTTTTTCTCTTTCTTCATTCAAGAAAATGAAAAGAAATGAAAAGAGAAAAAAGAAAAAGAAAGAAAAAAGGAAATTGTTTGAAAATTTGAAAAGGTGAATATACTGAATTAGACTAAAATAAGATGATGGAAGTAAAATAGAATTTGAAAGCATTTACACAAAAGTAAAAAATATAGTAACAAAAATTAAAGAAAAATATTTTTAATAAAAATTGAAAATAAAAATCAATTTTTTCTCTTTCTGTATTCAAGAAAAAGAAGTGTAAAAGATAAAAAGAAAAAAAAATAAAATTGAATAGATGAACCTGCTAACAGATTGAAATAGGACTGAAATTACTTCGTTTTCCCCTAGAACTCAGTCTGTGTAGCACTTTATAACCCATAAACTAAGCCAGTGGTGAGACTTATGTTTTTGAATAGCAATGTTGGCTCAGTTGGGTGGGGCTCAGTGTAATAGCTCCGCTCTCCACTAGATGGTGCAGCTAGCCTACTGGGGTGGATTGTTGCGGCTCATATGAACATGCGCGGGAGTGGTGACAATGGCTCCACCCAGCTACCCATTCTGTTCTCCCGGATCAGCAATTGTGCACCTGTCCTCAGTCTTCAGCTTTCATCCACTCCCTGCTTTTTCACTCTCCATGACCAGGCCTTAGGCAGTACCTCTCTCCTGAGTTTTGTCTCAGATGCAGCTGTTTTCCCCGGGCCCTTACTTCTGAAGGACTGTGGCTTTGACTGGTTCCGCCCCTCTGTGGGAGGGTCTCACCAAGCAATGGCAGAATCCCAGCTGTACCCAAGAACGCTTGCGGGACCCTGCTGCTGCCAGAGTCCCAAGACTGCGGCCAGGTTCCAGTCTGCCCCAGAAAAAGTTCGTGAGACAGTGTTGCAGCAGCATTTCAGGGATTATGGAAAATCACAACACACATCTGGCACCAGGCTTTACCCTTAATGACCTTGTTCCAGCACCAGCAAATGTGGCCATTTTCTGGGGTCTGCTGGGACCAGGTGGTTTCAACAGTCTCTACCAAATGTCCTTCCATCAGTGGAACCGCTTTTCGCCATGTGGCCCGAGAACCTCCTGGACCCCACTCTGTTCCTGGGGATTTGCCCTTCCCACCAGAGCACCTCCAGGTATTGAGCTGCAGAGTTCAGCCTTGAACTCCTGTTTACAGTCTTAATGAATTGAAAACTTCTCTTTTCTCCTTCCTCCCTTTTTAGTTTACTCCCTGTGGCTGTTTCCAATTTTCCACTTTCTCTCCAGCTGCTTTTGGGGAGGGGTGCTTTTCCCATATTCTCCCCCACCCCAGTCTCTGTCTTCTCTCTGCCTGCAAAGGTGGCTCCCTGCCCACCGCCAGCTTCTCTCTCCCCAAGTTCACCTCTCTGCACCACGTACCTGCTGAATTCTGTGGTTCAGGTTGTTCAGATTGTTGTGTTAATCCTCCAATCAGTTTTCTAGGTGTGTAGGATGGTTTAGTGTTGACTGGCTGTATTTCATGGACGTGAGACACACAAAAAACTTCCATGCTGTTCCACCATCTTGGCTCCTCCCAGCTGGGATTTTGATAGGGATTGTGTTGAATCTGCAGATATATATGGAAATTATTGCTATCTTAACAATATTAAGTCCCTCAATTTATCAACATACATGTTTTTTATTTATATTTTTTACATTATTTTAAATAATATTTTGAAGTTTCAGTATACCAGTATTGTGTATGTTTTTTTAAAAATATATCCCTAAAATGGGGCGCCTGGGTGGCTCAGTCGGTTGAGCGTCCGACTTCAGCTCAGGTCACGATCTCGCGGTATGTGAGTTCGAGCCCCGTGTCGGGCTCTGTGCTGACTGCTCAGAGCCTGGAGCCTGTTTCAGAGTCTGTGTCTTCCTCTCTCTCTGACCCTCCCCCATTCATGCTCTGTCTCTCTCTGTCTCAAAAATAAGTAAACGTTAAAAAAAAAATTTTAAAAATAAAATAAAATAAAATATATCCCTAAATGTGTTATTTTTGGATGCTTTTAAAAAGGAAATGTTTTATTTTGTTTTTGGAGTGCTCCTTGATATTTGTATATTGATCTTATATCCTGCAACATTTATGAATTTTTTTATTATTTCAGAGTCTTTCTGTGAGTTTCTTAGGATTTTCTAAATATGTAGTCATGTCATTTACAAATACAGCTTTTTTTTAGCATTTCAATGTGGATACCATTTATTTATTTATTTATTTAGCCTAATTGCCCTGTGTGCTGGGTTGAATAGTTTCCTCCTCAAAATTCATGTCAACCAGCACCTCAGAATGTGATCTTATTTTTGCAAATATGGTTGAATAAGATGAGGTCATACTGAGTTGGAATAGATCCTTAAAGCCACTGGCTGGTATTCTTATGAAAAGGCCATGTGAAGACACACAATCAGAGACAGTGAAAAGGACCATGTGAAGATGGAGGAAGATATTGGTGGGATGCAGCTATAAGCCAATGAAGATAAAGATTGCTGGCAACTGCCAGGAAGCTGGGAAGAGGCAAAGAAGGATCCTTACAGTCTTCAAAGAGAGCATGATCTTGCCAACTTCTTGACTTGTAGCCTCTGTAACTGTGAGAGAATATGCTTCTATTATTTTAAGCCACCCAGTTTCTGATACTTTGTTGTGGCAACCTTGGGAAATTAATGTGTAATAGAAAAACGTGGCTTTGGAGCCAGATGAACCTGAGGTGGATTCCAGCAGTCTGGCACTAATTAGTTCTGAGTCACTGAGCAAATAATTTCAAGTGTTTTTGTGCCCTTTTCAATCTATGAAATGGGATTAATGGAAGCCATACATTGTGAAGTGTGAAATGGGTAATTTTTATAACAAACATTAATAGATTTTAAAAACCTTTTTATCATTATTGTTGCTATTAAGTGAAACTACATACTACTGGAGGTTCTGTCTAAAAAAGAATCCTGAAAGAAGTCAGTAGGTTCTCTTGTTGAGAAAGATATCATAGACAGTTAACACATCAGGTTGAGTATTTCCTGTATGTGCTTTTGGCTGCTTTTGGATTCTTCTCCTTGATTTTGAATAGTTTATTGCTCTTCTGCCTACAAAATATAAATTAGACTATTCCACAGGAGCAAATACTATGCTTAATACACTTCCATCTCATCATGGATCCCATCATCTGCTTAACCGGTCACCTTCCCCCTCCTTATCATAGAGATGACATCTTTTTACTCACTGACAGAGAGTGCAACTGGAGTATGACTCTGACCATTCCAGAATGCAACATAGCCAACATCATGAACGGGACAGGCTCTACTGCTAATGGCTGCTTGTTTGCTTCTGTCAAGTTTATATTTCTTAGGGTGAGAAGCTAGGTGAGATGAAATAGAGCAGGCTTTTAGAAAGCTCTTGACATATGGGTTCTCTAGCTGTGTATAGCCTAGGAGGATCAATAGAAACCTGTCACAAACACACTCACACAATCCTGCTCAAGGTAATGAACATTGACTAATACAATTTTATTTGTACCTTTGCAAAATGCTTCTGGTCAGAGGTCAGCATTTGTGGGCAAATGCTTGCCTCTGGTATTTATTTTTCTAGTAGGGGCTGTTGGATGGCTCACTAGAGGGAGATTATGAAACATTTAAAATATAGATACTGTGATTTCCTCCTCCCAATGCCCACTTCACACATATACAGACTCAAACACGTTTGTTGGAAAATTCTTAATCTTCAAAGAACAGGCACAGAACATGGATTCTGAAATCAGAAAGATTTGGGTGTTTCACTCACTAGCTGTGTGACCACTCAAAATTCCAATTTTCTGATTTCTAAAATGGAAATTAATAATATGAGTCTCAATAGCTTTTGCTGATTTTGTTTACAAGTTTATCTCCTCCTTTAGACTAAACTCTTTGAGGAGAAGTTCTCTGTTTTATTTCTACATCTTCAACATCTAGCATAGTACTAAGTGTATGTTACACATTCCAAGTATGTGTTAAACATTCCACACTTGCTGAATGAAGGATGGATAATGCTTAAATTAGGTTTACTTCTTGGGGCACCTAGTGGCTCAGTTGGTTAAGCAGTTGACTCTTGATTTTGGCTCAAGTCACAATCTCACAGTTTGTGGGATGGAACCCCACATCAGGCTGCTTGGGAAGCCTGCTTGGAATTCTCTCTCTCTCCCTCTCTGTGCCACCCCACACACACATACTCTCTCTCTCTCTCTCAAAACTTTAAAAAATTAGGCTTAGCTTCTTATATAGTGTTCAATTTTTATCAAGTTACAACACTTCTCTCCAACTCTGTTTCCATTATTTGAGAACTATATAAAATAGTGTACAAATAATATCTTAGGTCTCTTCCACTGCTAATATTCACGATGACACTGATTGTTCCTATTGGGGGAAGAGGAGATGGTGCTTCCATATGATAGTTTCCTTATTTGGATTTAATTTCACAGACACTGGACTTTTCTGCCAATGCTTGCCCATTTGTATCCAAAGGCATGTGCTTAGCAAGTAAAATGCAGTCCAGTAGAGCATGTACTGTTTAGAAGCTTAGATCTTTATTTGAAATACCTTTCTGGAGACCAAAAGAGTCAAGAAGGAGGAATACATCATCACTCACCACTTTGTCATGATGTACGTAGGCATTATCTCAATAGTTTTTACCTTACTTGAAGAATAATCACATTTCCTTGTATTTGGGGGGAAAAATCAGAGTGAGCCAAAGTGATATTGGCTTTAGGCAAAACATATGCTTTGTATTTATCAAAGTTTTCAGCAATAGCTGCATAGTCTCTACTGATGATCCATTTTTAAGCTAGTCCTGATTGTAGCATTTCTCCCTTTAATCCAAAGTATCTTAAGCAAAGTATCATAAGCAGTACCTCCTTCTTCCCATCTTGGGCTGGAGGAGTCAGGAAATAGAAGTTCTGATATTTTTCTTTTCCCATTTTGGAAGTGGGTCAATTCCAAGTTTATTTAAGAGAAAGCAAAATGAGGAAATGTACATATCTTTCATACAGACTAACGAAGATGCAATCTTGCACTCTAATTGAGGATTCAGAGAGAAGGCTCTGTGGTGTCATGAGGTGTCATACATACAAGAAACAAGTGGCAGCTGGTTGCTGTGGAGGCCGCTAATGTGCAAATTCACTAATTAGAGAAATGCAAATTTTAAAGACATATTCTGTTACACCCTGGAGCCATGTTGAAGCAGTCAGCATAGAAGGGGTCCTAAAAGGGCTCACCTTTGGGGGATCTCGGAGCCAAGATGCACTTGGCTTACACTTATCGGTACATATTGAAATAGCAGCTACTTCTCTAGATGCAGAGAGGTTAAACACAGGAGCAGTTTAAATTGTGAGAGCAAAGAGGAATCTGATGGACCTTTAACCTGGCCGGCACACTTGTGAAGCCATTTGCCCTCGTGGAATCTCCTCTATTCCTGTACTCTGTTCTGCCTTTAACTCCGTCTCAGTTCAAGGCACACAATGTACTGGTGGTACGGGAAGGGAATGGGTTAAACCTTGAAAAAACAAGGGATTGAACTACTGCTAGAGACACAAACACATTTAAATAAACACTTATTAAATTAAAAAAAGTGTTTTTTGCTTTTGTTTTGTCTTGACCTAATGACCTGTAGATTTTTTTCCCTAACTAAATTAGCTAATTTTCAATTAAGTCAAATTAACTGACTTTTTTTAACATATGCCTGCCTAAATATCTGTCCTCTAGTGCTGAAGTCCTAGCTTCAATTCACTGATTATCAGAGTATAGGTCAGTTGTTCCTCATTTCAAGTTTAAAGATTCCATGGATATTCTTAAGTTGACATAAGGAAACCTATGAATCTTCCAGAATTTTAGGCAATAGTGTCTGTTAAAATGCATGTACATTTTTTTAAAGAGGTTTATGGCTTCCAGTATGTTTTTCATAAGGCCTGAACCTCAGCCTCCAAAGTAAGAAGACTGTTTTTGTGGTCTCATTACAAATACAGTTCAGGCAGTCCTGAATAAGTATGTCAGACCATTTCTCCTCTACTCTCTCATTTACGTTCACTGATGTGGGGAATGGATGAGGTCACATGACTTACAATGTATCATAAGCATAGATGTGAGAAATCTCAAGTCTCTGCTACCATTATTGGATCCCAAAGGAATATTCTCTTTGCTGCAGGAGACCGGCTGTGGGATGGCCTTACTTATCTAAGCAGAAAGGCTAGAGAGTTGAAGCAAGGTCCGAGGTTGCCGAAAAAGTGCCTCCTCCCACAGGCGATTTTCTGTTTCCTGTTTCTTTTTCTGTTTCCACAACACTCAATTCTGGAACTGAGAGCATGTGTTGTGGTGGTTTTTGTGTTTGTTTTAGACAAAAGTGGACTGACCCTGAATCTATAACTTTAAGGCAGTTTCCTTGTTCTGGCCCTACTGTCTCCTGGCTCTGTGACCTCGGTTGAGTAGCTCATCCTGCTGTGCCTCAGGTTCTTTACCTGCAAAATGATGGTTATAATCCATGCCTCATTTTCCTGCAGGGTTGTTGGGAAGATCAAATGAGATGAATGTGAAAACTCTTAGGGAAGAGTAAATTTTCTGAAAACATATGTGTATTATATTTATTTGTTTATTTCATAAATGTTTATTTTTTGAGAGAGAGAGAGAGAGAGAGGCTGCAAGTGGAGGAGAGTGCAGGGAGAGCAGGGGCCAGAGGATCCAAAGTGGGCTCCACACTGACAGCAGTGAGCTAAATGGGGGGCTCAAACTCAAAGTCAGACACTCAACCGACTGAGCCACCCAGGTGCCCCCCTATGTGGATTATATTTATTTTAAAACAGGTCTATTGTCAATTTTTTTTACATGGGTAGAGAAAACTACTTTGGATGATTGATTTTTATTAGTGAAATGGCTCTTTATTCGAAAACTTGGTTTTTCATGTATCTCTGCTTAAATAGAAAAGCTGACTCAGTGATAAGAGAGTAAGTGTGATGGTTCCATGTTAATGTTTTGGTGTCTGGGAAAATCAAGGCTCTCGGCTTGGTCATAAGTTTGTGTATGTTTAGTTTTTTATATTATAGCTATTTATATAGTTATATAGTTTTATTATATATATAGTTATATATAGTTTATATTATAGTTATATATACTTACTAAAAATGTGTTACTTTTAAAATATATACTTAATACAGGTTAACTCTATAGCTTTGGCCTATTAAAAAACATTTTTTGAAAATTATCTATATTAAGAATTGGGAGGGGTACCTAGGTGGCCCCATGGTTTAAGCAACCGACTCTCGATTTCGTCTCAGGTCATGATCTCACTGGTGTGAGATGGAACCCTCATCTGACTCCATGCTGAGTGTGGAGACTGCTTGGGATTCTCACTCTCCCTCTTTGTCTGCCCCTCCTCTGTTCACTCTTTCTCTCTCTCTCTCCAAATAAATAAATAAACTTAAAAAAAATGTGAAAGCATCGCCTGTCCAGTTTTATTCTGTCTCCCAAGGTACCACACGACACTCTGAGAGGGGCTGCTATCTTACAGGAGAAAATTTCCTACAGCCATGAACGTGAAGGGTGCACGGCAGCTCCCTCAGTGTAGGTTTGCTGTCCCAGCCTCCAACAGGCTAGTCAGAAAAGTGAATTTACTGGTTTGTGCCTACTCAGCATCTTTCTTTGGGCCTATTCTAAGGATTTAAGAAACCAAAAAGAGTTTCTTTTTTAACAGCATACTTGCATCTGTGTCGTATAATCATAAAAATCTTGGAAGAAATGTATCCCATTTATTAGGTTAAAAGGAAGTAATAATTCAATGACTCCCTTCTTTGTAATGCTGTCTCAACCATTTCCTTTATGAAGTAGAGACATCTAAACCTCATTAATTCAGAGTCTACTAATATATACTTTGCAATTACTGGCCTGAGTTATTCTGAAGCTTACCTTTGCATTATATATGAAAGATAGATATTAGGAAATAATAGAAAATATGTATATGTATGTATATACATATGTATGTATGTATGTATATATATGTATACACATATATATGTATGTATATATGTGTTTGTGTATATGTATATGTATATATGTATATATATATGTGTGTGTGTGTGTGTGTGTGTGTGTGTGTGTGTGTCTGCCTCTTGTTCCTGGCTACAGCTTCTAAAACCCTTGTAATTTCCTAAGTGATAAGAACACTAAGAGCATCTTTTGTTTTAATATTTGAGTCTTGGTTCCTGATGAAGAATTAACTAAATCCCTCAGAATTTCCTGGGTGACTGGAGTGTCTTTTATTCTAATGAAGTAAGTCTTCATGGGTTCCTTGATAGCTTTAGGATTGGGGCTGGTGACCAGAAAGACTAAGCCATATTTAGAAGCTTGCAACTTTTAGCCTCATCTCCCATCCTCTGGGAAGGTGTGAGGGATTAGAGATCGAGTTAATGGTCAGTCATGTCCACATGATGAAGCCTCCGTGAAAATTCCAAAAGTAAAGGGTTCAGAGAGCTTCTTTGTTGGTGAACACATCTATATGCCAGACAGGTGACAGGTGACAAACTAACTCCACAGGGACAGAAGTTGATGAGTTCAGGACACTTCTGGTCCTCGCCTATGTATGGATCTCATTTCTGGCTCCTCATGTATATGCTTTATCAAATAAACTTGTAAATGTTAGTAAGTATTTCCTTGACTCCAAGGAGGGGATTGTGGGAAACTCCAATTTGTAGCTAAGTCAAATAGAAGTCGTGGGTAACACACTACACTTGCAACTGGCATCTGAACTGGGGTGGGGGGGCAGTCTGTTGGGACTGAACCCTCAAACTCTATTGAATTGTGGGATATCCAGCTGGCGTCCTAAAGAATTGTTTGGTGTGGGGAAAAAAACCCACACACATCTGGTGTCAGAATACTTTCTGTGTGTAAGTTAAGGAGAAACACAGGAGTCTTTCCCAGACAGAAAACTTTGGCGTTTTATGTGGTGCAACAATAAAGCAAATCTTCATACAATTTTATAATACGTTTGAAAACAAAATCATAAAACTGCTTATTTCCAGATAAGTATTATTAGCACCAAATAAATGTGTCTTATTTATTACAATAGTCCAAGTTGGACTTAAATTTATTAATTATTAGCAGTGCTAAGAAAATTCTATTTCTGAAAGAAAAATTATATGATTCAAATCTTAAGACTGAGTTCCTTCCCAAACAAACGAATTAGCGAAATTTGAACTAAGGGATTTAACAAAGGAGATTAACATAAACAAAACAATTTAATAAATTTCATCAAAATTTCATATCAATTGCTAATACCAAGCAGGATTAAGCCTTAAATAATGACATGATCATTATCTCTTGAACCACTGATGTTGGTATAAAATAGAGCAACTGTTTATATAGTCTCCCACGCTGTTTTTCTAAGCCAGTATTTCATACTTTCTTTAACATGCTTTTAAGTTTATTTATTTTTGACAGAGAGACATAAAAAGAGCACGAGCAAGAGCTGGCAAGGGCCAGAGAGTGAGGGAGACACAGAACCTGAAGCAGTCTCCAGGCACTGCGCGGTCAGCACAGCGCCCAACGCAGGTCTTGAACTCACAAACAGTGAGACCTTGACCTGAGCTGAAACTAAGAGTTGGACGCTTAACCAAATGCGTCATTCCGGTGCACCAACATGCCCTTCACAGCAGTCTAATGACATAGGTAAAGGATGGAAAGAAATAGAGACTCAAAGGGCAAATGACTTGCCCAAGTCATCTCGCCTCAGAATTGATAAGGATGAAGCTGGAAGTAAATCGTACTTCCCACATTAGTAAGTTCAACAGAGTGTTAAGGACAGTACAAAAGCTGAAGTCCTTGAAGTCAAACAGATTTGTATCTAATTCTGGTCTACTCCTTAACAGCGAGGTCATCTTAGAAGAAACATTACTTCTCTCTGCACTTTTGCTTTTTCCATCTGTAAAAAAGTTATTAATAAGAAACTGATGAAGGTAGTATAGATTAATAAAATAGCATAGGAATGTTTCTGGCATACAGGACCCCGTTGATAGATGTTTTTGAGGAGCAGTGTGTGGTACTGGGAAAAGCATGGGTATCCTTTGGATTTGGAGAGATCTGACTTCCAGTTCTGAATGCTGATTTCCATGTTTGTGACCTTAGGCAAGTTTCTTCATCTCTCTGTAATCTCTCTGTAAGATGTGTATTTACTTGGACAAAATAACATATACAAAGTGATACATGATGCCTGACACTTGGCAGATAGGACATGAATAGATGTTTCTATGATGCCTGCGTGTCCTCACCCTCAGTTTATGATTATAAAATCCCAGTACGTGTTGGTACACAGCAGTGATGTGACACTTCCACATTTCAATGTAATTTACAGAATCATTTAATTATCCATAATTGAAAACACACAGCAAGTTTTTCGCTATTGATAAAGCTTAGCCCTCCAGATGTCCAGGGATGCCTGGAAACTGATTTCTTGTACTTCCCTCATAACTGTGTTCCTAGATCTTCTGATTTTCACCTGCCTTGGTCTTAGAACTTGAATTTAGCTCAAATGGGATCCTGGCCGAAGATGTGCATGGTGATTTCAACCAGATTCAAAGTTCACAGTCTCCAGAATTTAATTTCATTTCCCCAAGTTGGTTGTAAGTTTTGTAGAGTCATGGGATCGTAGAATAGCCAGTGACATTTTGACCGCAAGAAACCTGTCACCACATTGCTGAGAAGATGGCTCCTTGTTGGAGATACCTGTAAGGAATCTATTATAGTGACATAAACACATGAGACTTCTTAGACAGTCCATTATGATGACATCACATCAGTCCCCTCTCTGAAATACTTAAAGGTGGGTCACTTCTTTCCACTTAATCTTCACCTCAATCCTTCACTTTTACATCCCTTTAACATTTTTCAGGTTGGGTTTTGAGTTTCTCTCTTTATGAAAGACGCAGTGTCAATAAATACAGCCCATCTTAGGCATAGTATAGAGTATCACTTCAAAATCATGCTTCAGAAACCTGTAGTAAGTCTACATTAACCCTCAAAAAGCATGTAATATTCTCATAAAGAATTTCATACTTACATCTCCTGACCTGTTAGTAGTTCCATTATTGGCTTAGTCATTCCATTCTATTCCAACAAATCAGTCTATCATCTTATGGTTTGTTCAAGTCACTTTTGGCATGAGAGAAGGGCAAAATCCTTCTTACAGTGTCTGTGTATGTCAGTATACATTTAGTGAGCACCTACCAGGTAACTGTCTCTGAGCTGAATCCTGGGGATTCAAAAGTGGATAACATTTCCCTGCCCTCCAGGATCCCTGGGTCTAATGAGAAGACACATAGGTAAATTGATCAACTGGATAAACACTCATGCGTGCTGTGATGGAAGTATGTGCAGACAGAACGGGAGCTGGTAGTGGGGAAATGCAGCAGATCTGTCCCCCAGAGGAGCTGAAATATATCTCCCTTTCTTTAAACAAAAATATGGATTCTAGAGTCAGTCTAATGGATAATATATCTTAAATGCTATATAAATATTTATTATTATTATCATTATGATTATTATTTCTTCGACCCACATCCCTTCTTTTTTTTTTTTTTTTTTTTTGAGAGAGAGAGAGAGAGAGAGTGTAAGCAGGGGAGGGGGCAGAGGAAAAGGGAGAAAAAGCACCTTAATCAGCCTCCATGCCCAGCAAGGAGCCTTTTGCAGAGTTTGACCTCCCAACTGTGAGATCATGACTTCAGGTAAAATCAAGAGTTGGACACTTAGCCAACTGAGCCACCCAGGTGCCCCTCCTTCAATTTTTTGAAATGCATTTTACACCTTTCTTTTGAACACTTTTAGTTAAATAGGTAAATGGCTTTTAAGTTTTCTACACTCTAATAAATTAAGTTTATCCACTCTAATAAATACCATTTACATGAAATCCAGCATATGCATATGTGTTTTTGTGTAGATACCTATGTATATTCCCGTGATACATTTATGTGTGAGGCACTCTAATATTTTCTGTTCCATTTTAATCTGTTCTGCTGTTAATAACAACCAAAATAATGCTTGTCATAACCCACTGAATTTAATCTAATGATCCAAGAATGGGCTGAGGTCTGTAGTTTGGACACACTTCATGAAGGGAATAGTACAGCCAGTGTGCACAGTGTGGCAAGTGTCACAATGAGGATATGTAAATATGCCAAGGAAGACTAGAGGAGGGGGTCCTGATGAGCACACCGAGGGCAAAAAGTGGGTTATGGTCATTTTTTGCTCTATATCATTTAGCATTGATTTGGATCTTAGTAAGTGCTTATTAAGTTAGTGAAGCTGGGTGAAGTTAGCATTACTTACTTTCCAAAAAAATGTTAAAAAATTTTTTTATATGTTTATTTATTTTGGAGGTCATGATGTATGTCAGTATATACAGGGGGGAGGAAGGGAGAGAGAGAGAGAGAGAGAGAGAGAGACAGAGAGAGAGACAGAGAGAGAATATGAATCCCAAGCATGCTCCATGATGTCAAGGCAGAACACAACACAGGGCTCGATCTCATGAGCTGTGAGATCATGACCTGAGTTGAAATCAACAGTTGGACACTTAACCAACTGAGCCTCCCAGGAGCCCCTCCAATAACCCTGTAACACGGCCATTGCTTCTTTCGCTATGACAAAAAAGACAAACACAAGATGCATTTGCCACCACATTTGCCTGTTCATGACAATGTAATTGCACCTCTTTTCTTTGAATCTCAGCTTCTTTCCCACAATGATTTCTGGTGCACAGTGGGCTCTCATATTGAGATGATATAAATTTGTTGTAAATTTAATTCCACTTTCCCACCAAATGGGACTGTTAAATTGTGAACATATTTCTACTTTCCTGCTTCATAAAATATGAGCACTCTAATCCCAGATGGCACGTCCTCCAGAAACATATGGACAAGACAATTTATAAGGAGTGCTCTTTCAGGAGCCGGTTCCACTTAGCTGAGGAGGTTGGGTGATTGTGCCGAGACCTTTCAAGCTACTCATTGAGTTGGAGGATGAGCAGGTCTTAGCCAAGTGATTGAAAGGAATTGAAAGAAGTTGGACACCTACACTTCCTAAACGGGTATGGATTTTCACAATTAGGGAAGGACTGGGGTAGATTGAGGTGGGAAACTCCTACCTGTAAAAGGGCACAAAGATTTTGCTGTGAATATATAATATAGGTCTGTGATTTTTTTGCTTGGTTAGTTGGGTTTTGGTTTTGGGGTTTTGTTTTGGTTTGGTTTGGTTTGGTTCTCTACAACTAAAATAGGCTATACTGGTCGTTCTGGTCCATGCTCAGGTAGGGCACTTGTAAGGAAGGAAAAGGACCAGATACTCACTCCTTACCTACTCCACACCTCTCAGTGTTTGCGTGTATTTTTGCATCTTAGGGGTGCTATATTCAGGATCAGGAGTTGTAGTAGAAAATACTTGAAAGGTTAATGGGAGTCAAATGAGGAGAAACTCTATTTTCTGTGCTAAGCATTCAGACTTTTACAGGCACTGCGAGTGATAGGATTAGGTGTGGGCTTTTGTTTCCCAGCGTGTAGTTTACAAAGTTCAGTCCTCCCCTGCTGTTGTCACCAGAGGTAAGAAAGTCTCAAAGCAGGAGATACTGTTACCATCTTTAGAAGTACAGTATCTCAATGCCTGGGAAAAACAAGGAATGAATTACCCATAAATATGTCTGGCTATGCATAAGCAATCCGTAATTAATGGAGTTGGAGCCAATTCAATTTTTAGCTTTCTCTTCACACACCAAGGTAACTCCTGTGAATAAAGTCCCAATGATGGAGCTAGGACGTCTATCTTGTGGTGCCTGACTCTGATGCCTACAGTCTTTACACTAAGCTGTGCTGCCTTTCGTGGTGAGCATTCTTCACGGTGCCCAATACATATCAAAGAATCAATAAGTGATGCATGCATGAGCAAACATTGGATTATTTCAATGAATACTTCAGTGAACTATACCCATGCATCCCTCCGCCATCACCCACCTGCCACTGTGTCTGCCACCATGCCTGCCCTTCCAGTGCTTTCCACTGGGCCTCCTTTCCTTTTGGGCCACCAGCAGCTGGAGCTGGAGCTGGAGCAGATATTTATAATCCTTTATGTTGCTATGACACGGCCTCTTAGACTGACGGTCAGGACAGGGTCCCAGACATTTAGCTACATGCCAGATCAAATAGTCTGCTGAGGTGTTTTTCCAGGTCCCCTAAATCCGATAACTAGTATTTGTAGACAATCTAAATCATGTTTGTGTGGTTTAACAAGATGGGATGAGAAAAAAATGTTTAAAATACACAGTGAAAGTTTCAGTGGCTTACAAATACATCACAGCTTCTATTTACTTTCCGATTTAAACAGAAGTTGGAGTCCACATAGTCACAGAGTCAATAGGCTAGGGAGAGTTACCCCGTAGTTACTATACTTTCAGCACTGGGCTTTGTGCATCATCTACATTATTTTATTTAATCCTTGTAATAATCCTAAAATGTGGGCATTATTAATTCTGTGTTTCTTATGGTAAAACAGAAATACAGAGAAGTTAGATTACTAACCAATACATAGATCCAAAATCCTGTTCAGACACAGCCTTTTATTTAAAACCCAGCTGCTGAAAAAGCCATGCTTATTCTTCTGTAAATTCCTACCATCTGCTGAGAAACTGGAGCGTCACCTAGCCCAAACACTGTCTTATTACCAGCAAATAAATGTCAGGGTAAAGACCATGAAAATCATCTGTTACCTTAGCCTTCAAGAAGTGCACTCACTCCCACCTGACAGCACTTTGCAGTGATGCCGGGAAACAAATAGATTAGTGGGGCTGGAGTCTTAGGGGGTGCCTAACCTTATGTTTCTGAGCATTTAACTTATTAAAATTCACAAAGAAAGACCTTATGGTGCCATCATTTTATCCAACTAACATCATCAGTATGGCTCAAGGGCTATGGCTTTGTACAGTCACCCTCCGAGTGGTGAACATATGGTTTTACTCCTCTCTAAAGCCTCAGGGCATCTGACGGCACCTTTCATGGATAATGGATAAAGGCTGCCATACCAGTAGGTAACTTCTGTTCCATCAGTTTTGCCTTCGTGCCAAGAATGCTGAACAAATTTCAGGAGGTTTTGAACTGACCTAGGTCTGTTCTGTCAACAGCACCACCCTCACGATCAGCAGGGGAAAATGTTTCCTGTTTAACTGCACTTTGGAGTTCTTCCATGTTTGCATGAGCATCTTAAAGCAGGAGCCTATGGAACACAGCTAAGCCAAAGTTGTAGATACCACATTTTTTTAAGCTGTTGCTTTGATTACGTTAGTTTGTTCTTTTTGATACCTGTCTTACTGCTTCAGGATGAGAAACTATGTTTTGTTATAATAGTATGTTTTGAGAGTATATCCAAATAAAGTCAGATAATTGAAAATATTTTTGCCCAGTATTTCCCAGGTTCCCTAAGAATCTAAGCTATAAATAGCACCCTATTTACTGGTGTCAATATCTTCCTAGTAATTAAGTGCAATTCTATCTAATCTGCATTCTCTTGTCAATCATCTGGGAGGCTCCACATCTCCCTTCTGCTTTCCCCCAAGAACCCTCATAAGAGCAAGACATAGTGCAGTGGAATTGCCAAAGGCCTGGAAATCGACCAAGCTCGATAGTGAGTTTTCACTTACTTTGAGGAGTAAGCACCTGGGCAGTTTTCGTGCCTTCAGCAGTTACAATAGTACGATGAATCCCAAGAACTTGGGAACCAGACTGGGCCGAGTCCAGATTCAAACTCCAGTAGTTCCTTACAAGTTATTTACTTTTCTGATCATCAGTATTCTTACTTCCTCCCGTCTTTTTAGCTATGTCTCAGGCATTTAATAAATGTTACCACAAATCACACACTCACTCAGGTCCTCAGTTTAAGACTCATGATTGACTTCCTTATCCCAGTTTTGCAAACCTGTGTTCAAAATTTCCTCTGAACATCCCCTTTCCTCATTAGCTCCATAGCCAAAAACTCTAGTCAAAGCACGGTCTTGTTTCACTTGGGCCCCAGCCTCCTGCTTGGTCTGTCTGCTTTCACTTGTTTACTCTTTACAGGCTACGTTCCACACAGTTTATCTCCGTTATCACATTCCACCACCAGAGTGAACTTCAAAATTAAAATTAGATCATATAATTCCTTAGCAGAAAACCCTCTGTTGGCTCACATTAAAAATCTCTCTTTTTTTTTTAAAGATTTTTTTAATGTTCATTTATTTTTGAGAGACAGAACGTGAGTGGGGAAGGAGCAGAGACAGAGGGAGACATAGAATCCAAAGCAGACTCCATCCAGGCTCTGAGCTGTCAGCACAGAGCTCGATGCGGAGCTCGAACTCAGGAACTGTGAGATCATGACCTGAGCCGAAGTCGGACACTTAACCGACTGAGCCACCCAGGCACCCCAAAACTCTCTTTTTAACAATGGCCTGAAAGATGCTAACATTATCTGGCCTAACCTGTTTTTCTTTCCTCATCTCTTTCTAGTTTTTGCTTTGACTGCTCTGTTCCAAAGAGCCTAGAATTTTTGATGCCTCCTAAACACACCAAATTCACTCCCGATCTCGAACCTTTGCTCTTGTCTGTTCCTTCCCCCAAATAGTTGTTTTTGTGTATTATTTCCCTTCCCTTAATGTACTGTTAAGGGCTCAGAGAGCTCTCCTTTGAACATTACATTTAAAATGGAACTTTTCCCCATCCTGGGTCTCTGTCCTAGAACTCTGGTGGTGATTCTGTTATTTGACCACCACTATCTACTACTTCTCTTTTGTATGTTTATATATTTATGAGACTAAGAATTTTTATTTACTCTGTTTCATGTTGAATCTTCAGTATTCAGAGAAGTATCTGCAAAGAACAGGCAAACATTATATATTTATTAAATTAATAAATTAATGACTTAACTCCATATATTCTAGAAATGATGTTGATAATTCCTTCCTTAAAGGATTGCTCTAAGTATTAGAGTGAAAATAGAAGGCAACTAATCATGTTTGGAATAAGTGATTATTGCTAACACTAAAATTTGAACTAACTGAATGATTACAGATGGACCTTAGGGGTAAGTAGTACTTTTTGAGATTACACAGAACGCAATGAATATAGATAATATAATGGAGAGATGGGGGTTTTGAATATACAAATCCTAGTGCAGACACAGCACCCCATGTGAAATTATTAGAGGAAATGCCTTTATTTCATTATATTTTAGATTTATATGCCCATTAAGATTTTTGGACATATACTAAAGATGTAACATTCTTAGAACTATTTATAGCTTATTATTTATTATTTTTGATATGTAAAGAAATTCTGTGATCACCAGGCTGAGATTTGGGTGTGATTCACAGTGGCTGCGGCTAAGCTGTCTATGGATGTATGGTTTTAGTTCTGTCGTTATCTGATTTTGACCTTTTCAGTATTATTTACAGTGGTAGAGACACCTTCAGATTAATTTTAACTTAAATTTTGATCTATAATTATCATTTAAGGTACCTTTCACTTATTACACAGTGATGCCATTCTGAAAGTAATGTTGTAACTACTGACAGCAAACATTTCCAAAGTCAGATTCTTTATTTCCTTTTCCAGTTCATTTCCCGGATACCTCCATGTCCTTATTTGTGGAGTGTTATTGGGAAGGGTTTTATGGCTTGCCTTACCTCATCCATCCCCTCTGAATTTCTGGGACTTAATCAGGCCAACAACAGTCCTGTTCATTGACAAACACACACTAGAAATTGTTCCAAGACAGAGAATAATAACTGGAATATTCTAGAAGGTTCTGGCTATTTTTTGGTCATGTTGCCATTGTTGCTTTTGAAGTTCAGTCCAGCAGAGACCACTGGAGACTTTCCCACAGATAACTTGAAGCCTTTCCTGGTACTGGTATGTTCACACTTACTTGCTCAGTCACATCGGTGCCATGGCTTGCCCCCTGAAAAATGGAGGACCTTTTCATGTCTGTGCCACTCTTTTTTTAAGTATATTTATTTTATTTTTATTAATTATTTTTTAAGTAATTTATTTATTTTGAAAGAGACAGCAAGTGGGGTAGGGGCAGAAAGAAAGGGAGGGAAAGAATCCCAAGTGGGCTTCGCACTATCCGCACAGAGCCCAAAGCGGGGCTTGAACCCCCAAACCATGAGATCATGACCTGAGCCAAAAAGCCAGACACCCAACCGACTGAGCCACCCAGGCACCCCTCTGTACCACTCTTTTAATACATTCTCCGTTGATCTTTGCAGAAGAGGACTTTGGACCAACAGCTCCTTTCCAACAGACCTCCCTGGCTGCAGTATGGGAGATGAGGCACTAAGGGTTCCAGTGTCTCTCTCTTGTGGTGACAGCTAAGGACCCTCAGGCGGCGGGGGGGGGGGGGGGGTAGCCTTCTTGAAGGCACAGAATTCCACTCCAACATTTCCTTTGGATTGTGTGTCTAGTAACCTTATGTGTATGTAAGAGAGAGAGAGAGACACAGAATCTGGAGCAGGTTCGAGACATGGGGCTCGAACTCACAAGTGAGCTGTGAGATCATGATCTGAGCAGAAGTCAGATGCTCAACCAACTGAGGCACCCAGTGACCCTATCAAGAGACTCTTCAAACATCAACATCTGTACCAAGTTACTCTTGATTTTAAAGAGATAGAGAGACAGAGACAGAGACAGAGAGAGTAACGGCTCTTAGTTACATCCCATTATTGTTTGATCAGTTTACAAAACAGACAAACCACCACCATGAACAAAATTTACTGTATGAATTTACTGTGCCATTTTGTTTATCCTGAAAATTATTCTTGAATTACAACTGTATCTTAAAACCGTTGGTATTTTAGGATTTAGAAAATATCACATATGCACAGAACAGGGACTGTGTGTAAAGTGAAGCTATTATACTTAGTATTTTGGTGCCAAACCTGAGAGATGAACAGGCAGAGCACAGAGGCTTTTAGGGTAGTGAAAATACCATGTATGATGTTACAGTGCTGGATACATGTCATTATTATTTGTCCAAACCTGTAGGAATTTGTGAATGTACATTTTGTGAATGTACATTGCCAAGAGTAATACCTAAGGTAAACTATGGACTTTGGGAAATTATGATATGTTAATAGATCTTCATTCTTGGTAAAAATAAAAAGTACTGGGACACCTGGGTGGCTCAGTTGGTTGAGTGTCCAACTCTTGAATTCGGCTTAGGTCATGATCTTGTGGTTCATAAGATTGAGCCCCACGTGGAGCTCTGTGCTGACAGTGTGGAACCTGCTTGGGATCCTATCTCTCCCTCTCTCTCTGCCCCTCCCCCACTTGCTCTCTATCTCTCTCTTAAAATAAATAAATTAACATTAACAAAATAAAAAAAAAAATAAAAGCACAATTCTAGCAAGCGATGTTAATAATGGGGGAGGCAGTGCATGTGTGGACAGGGGAATATGGAAGATTCTCTGCACCTCTATCTCAGTTTTGTTGTAAACCTAAAACTGCTCCAACAAAATAAAGGAGAAAAGAAAGGAAAAAAAAAAGATGGGTGACTTTGACTTCTGGAGTAACTCAAAGGTAAGGAGGCAATAGCCTTGTGCCCTGTGAGCTTTATCATGAAGTAAGATTGTGCCCAATATATATCCTGGAATTCATCCAGTACAGACAGATCAGACCTCTTCTCTTTAGGAAGTCTCATGTCTTGCCCTTGATTCTGATTTATTCTTGTGGAGCATGTGGGTTGAAGAAGTGGAACTGTTGAGCCGTTATGCTAGAGGCTGCCAATAACTAGGAAAGACAGGTCCCAGTATTGGGATTGTACTTACTCCAAATACATTGCTGGAAGAATAGGGTAAACTTTTTTTTTTTTTTTTTTTTTTTCTTCGAAATTCCAATTGCATAAGATCTTATTCTATTAATAAAAGTAAATCAATAAATATATAATTTCATGTGATTCTTCTTTTACAGTTGTGTTTGGGAAAAAAAACAACTATATTTCAGGAACACTTTTTATAAGCAATCAATAACAGATATAATGAGATTTTTTTTAATCGAGAGAAGCTTTAAGCAAGGTTTTATTTTCGCTTAGGAATAACCTCCTTCTAGTTACAAAAAATGTAAGTAGCCACCCACTTTCTGAGAAATGGGGGAATAGATCTACCTTTTGTGATAATGAACTTTTTAATTCCCATTAGAAGTCCTGTACTTCTTGCCATAAGAAGCTCTGGAAAAAAGAGGGGAGCCTTCTGTCTCCCCCAGATTTGAAGTTAGGAAAATCTGTGAGTGGAGATTAGGAAACCATATGGACAGCTGTTTTCTGTTAAATTAGAAATTTATACTTTCGTTTTTAAAGATCATATAAAATTATGATAATAATAGTAATTACCTCTAAGGATTTCATTGAGGATTTAAATAAGACACTACATGTAAAGTACTCAGAAGAGCACCCAAAAGTCCTTCCATTTGCCGAGATATCCAAAACCCACAGCCTTTTCATTTTCAAGGAATATAAATGGATTCAGTCATTGGCATGCGGGCTTCATTCAGTGAATATTAATATTGTTATTATTTTTACTAGCCATCAAACTTCTACGATGTGTAGTGAATATGATAGGCAAAATCCTCCTCATTTTTTCTATAGTGGCATTGATGAGTCATTTGCCTTTATTAATTTTTATTATTTCATTTGAAAATTATTTAAAAATCCATTTCTAGTCTGCACTGTTTAGTCCATTTGTTTTCCTACTGAAATTTGAAGGAAATGATTGGAGACATACTTGAATATGAAATTGCCTAATGGGCAAATTCTCATCCTGTAAAGAAACTTTAACAAAATCATCTCTCTTCCAACTCCCCAGCTAGGAATGAGAAGCACCCAGGCAAAACTTCCAGCTAAGCTTAGGTTGTTATCTGTCCGAAACCAACTGTTACCAGCATCCCATTTCTTACTACCTACGGTGCATATATTTTCTTTTTCTATAAGCAATGACAAAATCTCTTGGTCATTGCCACTTGGATGTCTGTTTTAGATTGGAAGACATCAGATCACTGAGTAACTTGACTATCTGCAACTTATAGGAGTAATCCTTATTAAGCATAAACACTGCATGTGGACTCCCACCCCTCTGATACAAAGATCAAGGAGATGAGCAAAGTGATACATTACATTTTAACCGAAAGGACATAAATCAGCTCTATCACCACAGTTTATGTCCTAACAGTGAACTTTATGGCATTTTCCTCTTGTGGCTTTTCTTGACAATTTAATTTGGGGTTTCACCTAAGTCTCTACAAAGCTCTCCAAATGCCTGTATGTTTGCCGGCTCCTGAGTGTCACTGACAAAGTGTTTAGAGGAAGCAAAACCAACCGCCTTCTCACTTGATATGAAGAACCCACTTGTGATGCTGTGGCTGGAAAGTCTCTTCCCCACACAGCTGTGCTAACAGATTGCTGATCAGTCAGTGACCTTTCTCACCAGAGCAGTTCAAAGCCTCCTTCCCAACTTTGCTTTTAATTTAATTATCATTTGAAGGAGGAAAATCCTTTTATGCATCACTGAGAAAGAAACTATATCTTGGGACTGCAATGACAATGATCTTGCCTATTATAAGGCCTGGGAACTGTCTGATAAAAGCAAAACTTTGTTCCAGATCAGAGAGGCATTTAGTTTTCAAAAATTTTTTGGATTGGTCTTCAAATAATGCAGAACTTAGGTAGATTGAAAATAGGAAAAGCAAATGTTCTTTATGAATCACAGACCCTATTTGGGGCCACAACATTTTTTGAGCTTGATGGTTGCTTGATTTTATTTGATTTTATAAAAAGAAAATTCATTTTCATTCCGGTGTGAACCTTTTTATATTGCTTTCCCATGTGAACCTGGGCAGAAAATATATCACAGTCTTATTTATTCTAACACTGAAACAGCATGTGTGAAAAAAATGAATAAATTAGGCAAGGCCAAGTGGTTTCTGATCAAGAGATCGATAATGCAGATATTTTCAAACTAGAAATTCCCTTTACTAACTTCGAAAAGAAGTCCCAAATTCATAAGGTTTCCCTCTGATCTCACTTACCATGGTCACTGGTGTGCAATGGATGACTGACACTTAAATGAGCCACTGGTCCATTTCCATCATGAGTTCCTCTCTGACCCTGACATTATTTTCAACCTGTGTCTTGAAAACTTGTACCTACCCTGCCCTCAGCTTCCCAGTCTGCCTTTACTGTCTTCCATTTCTGACCTCCTCAATTCACCTTAAATCAATATTATTGATTTTGATGAAATATATCTACTTAGTACATGCTTCCTGTGCACCAAGCACAATGGTAGCCACTAAGGATACATGAATAAGACACATCCTCTTCCCTTGATATGTTTTGTCTCATTGTAAAGATATGCAAAAAAAAAAAATCATTTCAGTAAACTGAGATATTAGTAGATGGTCTTTTACAGGTTGATTTAGGGACTAAGGTTCCTTTCATGTTGCTGCTGTACCATCTAGAAGGTAGACTCCACCTCTAAATTCTTGGCTTCCCCCTGGTGGATGGAGAATGAAAGAGGGTGAAGAATTGTGTGCCCTTTCGATGGGCTAGATCTCTGTAGCTACATTGATTTCATCCACGTTGCCTGATCAGGTCTTTCTCACATGGCCATATCTGTCTGTAAGCTAGCTAGATATGTCAGTTTCCTATTGCCTGTGTAACAGATTACCAAAAATGTAGTGTCTTAGCAGAATGCAAGTTTATTCTCTTACAGTTTTGGAAGTCAGAGTCTGAAATCAGTTTCACTGGGCAGAATCAAGACTCTGAGGGAAGAAAATGTCCTAAGCTTTTTTTTTTTTTAGTTTCTGATAGTCACTTGTGTTCCTGGGCTTGTGGCCCCTTTCTTATATCACTCTGACATCTTGCTTCCATGGCCGTATCTTCTACTACTGATTTTTAGTCCCCTGCCTCTCTTTTATAAGGGCCCTTGTGAGTATATTAGGGCCAAGTGAGTCTTCCAAAATAATCTCTCCAGCTTGAGATGCTTGCCGTAATCACCTCTGCAAAGTGCCCTTTACCTTGTTAAGTAAGATATTCACAGGTTCTGGGAATTAGGATGTGGACATCTTTCTGGGTCACTATTCAGCCTATCACAAAAGGGAAATACTCTAGCTCTGTGCCCTGGGGGAGAAGGAAATTGGTTTTGTGAACAGTTTTCCAGTTTCTACAATAATTATAAAAATAAAGCCTATTGTATAGTGTGGACTTACTCTGTATGACACGTTTCCCATATGGTATATCATTATGTAAATGTATACAATTGGCATATTTATATGCTTGATAAACAGTTCATATGAAGTATATTAATTCATTCAACAATTCGTGAATGAAGTGCTATTTCTTTCTAATTTACTGAGGCAGAAAATGAGGACTAGAGGATGTAAATACTTGCCCAAAGTCTCAAGGTTAGTGGTAGAGCTGGACTGAAACCCAAATGTGCCTGACTCTACAGCTTAACCCTCTTTATCCCTATCAGGCACTCTTAACAGAGAATTAAAGACAGGACACTGGTGGAGCACAAGAAAGGAGCCAATAGCTTCAGAGAGGACTTAGATGCGAGGACGGGTACTGATTCTCAGCTTCAGACCTTTAATTCCCTGGCACGACAACCTCTCCTTGTCTCCTGATTTGTGTCTTCTTCCGACTGTTTCAGAAACCTACTAGCTGATGTAACCACTTCCTTGTCATCTCCACCAGTCTTGGAATCTGTGAGTCAAACAGTGCCTTAAGTCTTGTTCTGGCCCTGAAATGACATCAACACTGGGAAACAAAAATTTACGGCAAGATTCGGGTCAGGAAGAACTCCAAAGACAAAAATGCAGAGCAGGGATCAGGACTAGCTCGGATAATCATCATGTCCCTGAGCAAAGGGCCTGGGTGACTGTCACTTCAACAGACCTTTCTGAGGCAGCTCAGCTTGGCACTGAGAGAAGGGTCTTATGGCTTTGGGGTCAGTCGCCCTCCACGCTCTCCACCTCATGCCGCACATATCAAAAGTGCATTCCAGCATCTCTTTAGCAAAGAGATTTTGATTTGTATCTACCCTCACATAAATCATGGCTTCTGTATGGACTCTCTCATTTGGCAGAAATTAAGTTAATATGCCAGCACATGGCTGACCCGAATGACCTTTTCCCGAAAAACATCAAAGTGAGCCATTGTGGTTTTGCACTAACAAGCACTGAGAAGTGGTAATCATTGTTTCTCTTACTGTTTCACAGTGACATCTGTTGACCTTTCCCTGACTTTCTCATAATGTCTATGTTATAGACAGAAGAAGATAAAGTGATACAACTTAGCAAAATGTGATTATTGGTGTCTCATGTTTTTAATGAGATATCAAAAAGTTAGTGTTGCAAGAGCCTCCCCATCTTCACTCAACAAAGATGACCTGCAAGTTTAAAGAGCAGCAAATATATTTAAAATTTCCACTCGTTTGAATTTATAGTCAGAAACCTTAGTTATCTGAATAGGAAAGCTTGAAGTTATCAGCTCTTCTGAATGAAGTCTTTCTGAGGATACCACTGAAAAGCATCCGTGGACATTGTAACACAGTGGGATGTGAGGTGGACAGAGCCCTCTAACTTCAGGCTAAATTTTTAGTCTTGAATATACATTCAACATATACTCATTAAAGACCTACCCTTTACCAGACACCATGCTAGATCATCCAGAAAATCTGGATTTCATGTACTAGCTTTGTTAAGAATTAACAGTGTGGCTTTGAGGAAAACATAACTCTCTAAGCCACAGCATTCCGATCTCTAAAATGGCTATAATAGTAGTTGTCCAACCAGTTTCAGAGTTGTTATGAATTTAAAATAAGGTAATATGTTTGACATCCCTTTGTGAATGATAACATGACTCCACAAGCATATAGTATTCATTTTAATATGATGAGCTTTATTTTCAATTCAAACATAGTGAGTGCATTTATTATTCAAAATTAATGAAAAGGAACTTACTTTCTTAGCGAAGATTCTATGAAAATAATCTGTCCCCTGTCCCCCAGTACTGATTGACACAAAATTTTCTGCATTAACTTTTTTATAACTTTTTTTTTCAACGTTTATTTATTTTTGGGATAGAGAGAGACAGAGCATGAACGGGGGAGGGGCAGAGATAGAGGGAGACACAGAATCGGAAACAGGCTCCAGGCTCTGAGCCATCAGCCCAGAGCCCCACACGGGGCTCGAACTCACGGACCGCGAGATCGTGACCTGGCTGAAGTCGGATGCTTAACCGACTGCGCCACCCAGGCGCCCCTATAACTTTTTTTTAATGTTTATTTATTTTTGAGAGAGAGAGAGAGAGAGACAGAGCATGAGCAGAGAAGGGGCAGAGAGAGAGGGAGACACAGAATCCAAAGCAGGCTCCAGGCTCTGAGCTGTCAGCACAGAACCTGACATGGGGCTCGAGCTCCTGAAACACGAGATCATGACCTGAGCCGAAGTCAGACGCTCAACGGCCTGAGGCACCTAGGCGCCCCTGCATTAACTTTTTGAGAAGTCATTATAATGTATGTATCTTTCTGGGCTAAGGGGCTCATTATGTACAATACTAGTGTTGCCACACAGGAATGCAATACTCACGAATATATAATGTGTAGCTACTCACCTCTGACATGTTTAAGTATATGCATGTTGAGTTTCTTGGCAAAATTACAGAGAGTACAAATTATTTCAATGAAAAATAAACATACTTTTCATGAAATTAATTACACGTTACATTTAGATTTAGACATTGCATGGTTGTAAACACAGCTATTAAAACTACATTAAGGAAACTCAGTCTTCCCAAATCTCTCTCTCTACTATGTTTTAAAGATTTGATGAACTCTTATTTATTCATGAGATAGTGCTCTTTATAAAAACAGTGCCATTTAAAAATAAAAATAAAAAAAAAAAATAAAAGCAGTGCCATTTTAATGTACATTCATTTGACACTGATTAAAGGAATGGTGTACATTTTCTCTGGGAAGAATATTGGAAAAAAATTAAAAATTATAAAAATATATAAAAAATCTCTAAGTAAATGTGCAATATACCCATGTCCACAAGATCATAAGATTGGAAAGGACCATGGATTTAATGTAGGCTGAACTCCCCTTAAGTGAATGACTCCCTACTTCTGACATACTTGCAAAGTGCTGATCAATCCATCCTTAGGAGGAAGTCACTACCACAAAGCAGCACATCCTATTGTGGGTAACTCCCTCTATTAAGAGTTTTTTTTTAATTAAAAATTAGATACATTTATGTAGCTGACACAATGATAGGCTCAAGGATAAACAGAAATTGAAATTCTTCCAGGAGTTTAGAAGCTAGATCAAAAATGTGGGGAAAAAATGTTGAATTTCTCAAGGAAATACTTTAATTTTGTCAAGTCACAACAAACGTGAAAGTGATCAAACAAAGGTTAAATTGTTTACTGATTTATAATTTATTAGATGCCTTCTTCCAAGGTATATTAGAAATCACTTAAAACATCGTTCTAATTATCAAATTAGAGTATGCATACAAGTTAATAGGAATAGAATGCAGTGGGTGCCTGTGTGGCTCAGTGGTTTAAGCTTCCAACTTCGACTCAGGTCATGATCTCACAGTTTGTGGGTTCCAGCCCTGCACTGGGCTCTGTGCTGACAGCTTGGAGCCTGGAGCCTACTTAAAATTCATTCTCTCTCTCTCTCTCTCTCTCTTCTCCTTACCCTGTTCAGGCTCTGTCTCTGTCTCTCAAAAATAAACATTAAAAAAAAAAGGAATAGAAAACAGTTTTCCTGAAATAAAAATTAAAAATGAATTTTCAGAACATTGTTTTATATAGGAAATATTAAATAGCATTTAGATGGTATTGAAAAAGAACATACATCTTCCTTAATTGATCCACTGTTCTGCAGTGATTAGATCAGTTTTTTTTTAATGTTTATTTTTGAGAGAGAGACACACACACAGTGTGTGAGTAAGGGAGAGGCAGAGAGAGAGAGGGAGACACAGAATCTGAAGCAGGCTCTAGGCTCTGAGCTGTCAGCACAGAGCTGGACTTGGGGCTCAAACTCCCCATGGTGAGATCATGACCTGAGCTGAAGTCCGAACTTAACCAACTGAGCGACCCAGGTGCCCCTCGATCAGTTTTACCAATAGATAAAGTATGCATAGAGTTCAAAACAGTGCATTGCACTTCTCTTGTCAGAGTATGGAAAAATTATTTTTTATGGTAAATACCCGCCTTACTCACCCGCTTTTGAACAACTTCATACACTTAAAGTGGTTGGAAGAGAACAATATTTTAATTTAAATTAGTGTTTCCCTAGTTAAGAAATCTTAGGAAGACTATGTTCTTGTGTCTTAATTTTATGAGATAAGACAGTATTACAACTAGATATCCAATAATAGAAATGTGTGCATGAAATAGACAGTTGTGCCTGACTATTGCTTTCTAATTGCTGAGTTAAACAGACTTTTTTTTTTTTAGCAATTTTTGATTTAGTGATTACTTTAAATGATTGAAGAAAAAATAAAGAAATATAGCCTCTCTAAGAGGAGTAAGTATAATTCATAATACTCTAAGAACAGGGGTCAGTTAAGGGAGATTCCATTCCGATTAATGTAGGTCAGTAAAAATAGCCTCAATGTGTGCACTTACTTTATTTGGTATTTTTTTCATTCAAGTGTAATCATGTGTACTTATTTTAGATTTTTTGCTTAATCAATTATTATCTAATTCATTGTGACTCTTTTTTTTTTTTTTGAGATAGAGAAAGAGTGTGTGTGTGCGTGTGTGTGTGCACAGGGGAGGGGCAGAGGGAGAGAAGGAGAGAATCTTAAGTAGGCTCCATGACTAATACAGAGTCTGATGTGGCACCCGATCTCACAACCATGACCTGAGCCAAAATCAAGAGTAGGACGTTTAACCGATGTGCCACCCAGACACTCCATGACTCTTTTTTTAAAGCACCTTTATTGAGGTATAATTCACACATCATTCAACGCACCTATTTAAAGTGTACAACTCAATGGTTTTTAGTACGGACACAGAGTTGTGCGACTTCTGTCACATTCTATTTTTAAAACATTTCATCTCTTCAAAAACAAACCCAGTACTCATTAGCAGTCACCATCCCTCTTCCCTCTGAACTCAAGACAAGCAATAATCTACTTTCTGTATACAGATTTGCTTATCCTGGACATGATTTGTAAATGTCATTGTATAATATATGATCTTTTGTAACTGGCTGCTTCCACTTATCATAATGTTTTCATGATATATGTAGTTGTAGAAGGTACTAGTACTTCATCCCTTTTTCTTGCTGAATAATGTTCTATTCCATGATTGTCCCATATTTTATCCATTGATCAGCTGATGGACATTTGGACTGTTCCAACTTTTGCCTATCAAGAATAATGCTGGTACAGATATTCATGTACACATTTCTGTGTGGACATATATTTACATTTATGTTGGGTACATACCTAGGAGTGGAATTGGATCATATGGTCACTCTGTTTAACATTTTGAGAAATGGTCAAATAGTTTTTCAAGGGGGCTGTACCATTTTGTATTTTGCCAACCATGTGTAAGAATTTCAGTTTCTCCTCATCTTTGCCAACATGTTATTGTCTGTCTTTTTTTTTTTTTTAGTGATCCTAGAAGGTATGAAATATACTTTTACCGAATACTAATCATGCTGATTTTTTTTTCTTTGTAAGAATTTTTGCTTTTTCTAGACACAGGTCCCTTATCCACTATGTGACATGAAAATATTTTTTTCCTGCTCTGTTGGTTGACTTTTAAGTTTCTTGATAGTATCATTTTCAGAAAAAGTTTTTAATTTTTATGAAGTCCTATTTCTCCATTTTTCTTTTCTTGTGCCATTTCTACTTTTGATAACAGTTTTATGCAGACTTTGCCTAATTTGAGGTTATGAATATTTACATCTATGTTTTTTATAAGAGTTTTATTTTTTTTATCTCCTATATTTAGGTCAATGGTCCTTTTTAAAGTTACATTTTGTAGGGGCACCTGGGTGGCTCAGTAGGTTAAGTGTCCAACTTCGGCTTAGGTCATGATCTCACAGTTCGTGGAATAAGGCCCCGTGTTGGGCTCTGTGCTGACAGCTCAGAGCCTGGAGCCTGCTTCGGATTCTGTGTCTCCTTCTCTCTCTTCCCTTCCCCTGCTTGCCCGGTCTCTGTCTCAAAAATAAATAAACCTTAAAAAATTAAAAAATAATAATAAAGTTACATTTTTATATGGGTATTACATGTCAATATCCAGTTTTCCCAGCAAAATTTCTTGAAAAGACTATTATTTTCTCATTAAATTTTTCAGTGCCCTTGTGGAAAATCAATCGACCATAAATATGAGTTTATTTTTGTATTTTAAATTCAATCCTTTAGTCTATAGACATATTTTTATGTAGTACTACATGGTTTGGGTTAATGTAGATTGCAGTAAGTTTTAAAAATTAGAGGGGAACCTGAGTGGCCCAATCCATTGAGCATCCAACTTTGGCTGAGGTCATGATCTCAGGACTCTTGAGTTTGAGCCCTGTGTTGGGCTCTGTGCTGACAGCTCAGGGTCTGGACCTTACTTCAGATGCTGTGTTTCCGTCTCTCTGCCCCTCCCCGCTTACATTCTGTTTTTCTGTCTCTCAAAAAGAAATCAACATAAAAAAAATTAAAAATTGGAATTCTGAGTCCAATTTTGTTTTCATTTTTGAGATTATTTTGGCTTTTCTGAAGTTTTCTAAAGTTTGCTACAATTTCTGTATTAAATTATTAATTTTCATCAAAATAAAGCCAGCTAGGATTTTGATAGGAATAGTGTTAAAACTGTATACCAACTTAGGGAATATTGCCATCTTAAAATTTTTAAGTGTTCTGATCCATGAACATAATAATGTGATTACATTTATTTAGGTCTTCTTTAATTTATTTTAATAATATTTTTAAATTTTCAGTGGAAAAGTCTTACATTTCTTTTGTTAAACTTATTCCTAAGTATTCTGGTTTTTTGAGCCATTGAGTCAATAAAATTCTTAATTTTAGTGTCAGATTCCTCATTGTGAGGAATTCTGAAAAGTGCCTGAACTTGTTTGTTAGTAATAAAAGTTTCTTTTTTTTTAACCCAATGGATTTCTTAAAACTTGCAACAGCCAAGCTCATTTCATTTGCAAATATAGATAATTTTACTTCATCTTTTCTAATCTTGATACCTTAATTTTTTTTCTTGCCTTCTCGGGCTAGAACTTCCAGTTTGATAAATCTATCTTGTTCTTGTTCCAGATATAAGGGTAAAAGTGTTACCCTTTTTTAAAAAACACCTTTTTGTTTCATTAATTTTTCTATTTTTTTTGTTTTCTATTTTATTTCCATTCTAATGTATATTATTTTTTTAACCTAATTATTTATCTGAGATTTATTATTATAGAATTTGTAGCCATACATTTCTTTCTAAAGACCTCTGACAACAGTATTTAATAGTAGTATTATTCATCTCAAAGCATTTTCTAATATATTTGTGAGTTCTTGAATCTATTGGTTATTTAGAAGTTTAGGGGTTTTTTTCCATGTATTTTTTAATTTCTAAAATTTCCTTCTGTTAATGGTTTCTAATTTCATCCCATTGTAGTGAGCAAACAAAGTTTGTATGAGTTCAATAACTTTTAATTTATAGAGGCTTGTTGTATGGGCTAGTATGGAATTTAGTCTACCCTGGACAGTGTTACAAATGTGCTGGTGAAAAATAAGTATTCTTCCTTTGATGGATGGAAGATTCTATGGGTTTCTTTTAGGTCTCATTGGCTTATAGTGTTTGTTAAAACTTCTATTTTTGTATTTCCCTTCTATTTAGAGGCTCCATCTATTACTGGGAGTGGAGGACATGAAAGTCTCCAACTCGTATGGTTGATTTGTCCATTTTTTCCCTTCAATTCTATCAGCTTTTTATTTCATGTACTTTGGAGTTCTGTTGTTAAGTGTGTATGTATTGATAACTATTATATTTTCTGATTGATTCTTTTTTCGTAATAAAATGTCCTACTTTATCTGTAGGAACATTTTGTTTCATTTAAATTTTGATGTCTATTTTGTCAGACATTAGTACAGGCATGCCAAGTCTCTTATGATGTTGCTTGTGTGGTATATCTTTAAACATCCTTTACTTTTTTTTTTTTTCTCAAGTTTATGTATTTATTTTGAGAATGGTGGGGGGTGCCAGAGAGAGAGGGAAAGAGAGAAACCCAAGTAGGCTCCATGCTGTCTGTGCAGAGCCTCACATGGGGCTTGATCTCACAACCATGAGATCATGACCTGATCTGAAACCAAGAGTTGGTGGCTTAACTGACTGAGCCACCAATGTGCCCCAAACATCCTTTACTTTGAACCTATCTGTACCTTTAAATCCAAAATGTGTCTCTTGTAAAAATCATATTGTTGGAGCCTATTTTTTAACCCAATCTGATAATCACTCCCTTTGATTGTTTAGTCCATTCACATTTGATGTTATCATTAATATTGCTGCATTGACACCTGACATTTTATGCTTTGATTTCTCTATTTTTTCACTTTTTTCTTCCTTTATGGACCTCTTCTGCTTCCTTTTGCATTAAATGAATATTTTCTTATGTGACATTTTACTTTCTAAATGATTTCCAAAGCTTTCTGGTGTTTTTGTAGTGGTTGCTCTACAGCATACAGTATACATTTTTGCTTGTAAGAATCAATTTCAAATTTATCCCAAATTAATTTCTGTGAGATATAAAGACATTATTTTTAAATTTTTTTTTCAACATTTATTTATTTTTGGGACAGAGAGAGACAGAGCATGAATGGGGGAGGGGCAGAGAGAGAGGGAGACAACAGAATCGGAAACAGGCTCCAGGCTCTGAGCCATCAGCCCAGAGCCTGACGCGGGGCTCGAACTCACGGACCGCGAGATCGTGACCTGGCTGAAGTCGGACGCTCAACCGACTGCGCCACCCAGGCGCCCCTTTACATAGTTCTATTCACTCTTCCCACTTTTGATGCTCTTATTGGTATACATATGCCATCTATATGTGTTTAAAGTCTGACGACACATAGTTAAAATTATTACTTTTTATAATTTTGTGTCTTTTTAGGAAAAAGAGAGAAAAATGGAAAGTAAGCATACATTTATGGACCCAGTATTACTGACCTCTCTAACTACTGGTAGACCTTTCTCCTTATGGGTGGAGGCTCTATGGGGAAAATGAGTTCCAGACTTCTGGGCTGTACTCTGCCAAGAATAGAGCTTCTGCAACAGGGAGCTGGTAGCAAGGGTGAGGAGAGTGAGAAACACTGGCATTCTGTTTCCTCTAGCAAGAAACTGTAGCACAAGACTAGGAGCAGGGGGACAAGTGAGCCCATTTTTGACACACTTGACCAGAGTGAAATTTCTGTCACACTAGGTTATAGGGTGTGAAATGAATGGAGAGTAGCCAAAATGCTACAGACTTGCTATTCTTAGAAAAATTTTATAGATACTGTCCAATATACATTTGTCCATTTTCTGTATGCCTTTAGGACAATTTCTAGAGACTTAAAGGTGGTTGTCTTTTGGGTTTTTGTTGTTCTCACTAATCAAGTAATCCTGGTTGTGTTGTTGGGAAGAAGGTCTCTGTTCTAGAAGTCTTGCCTGAGAGTTCTTTCTTTTTATTGACCTGGTGTGATTTGTTTACCATTATTGTACTTAAACCTTGCCTCTTTTCTTTGGCAGATCCACAACTTTGGGTGTTTACAGTTTCCCACTGTTCCCAGGGCAATACCCCTGCTATATGAGCAGGGCGCTGGGTGTGGATATAGCCCTTCATGTCTGTTTATTGAATGTGTCTTTTGTACACAGCCATCCGTGTTATCTCCCTTTTCTATGACTTTCCTTTCCTTGATATATAAACCTCCTTTACACATAAGCTCCTTCAACTATGCTTCATATAACATGTATTTCTTTTTTTAATGTTTATTTATTTTGAGAGAATGGGAGAGAGCAAGAGCAGGGGGGAGGGGCAGAGATAAAAGGGGACAGAGGATCTGAAAGCAGGCTCTGCTCTGTCTGCAGAGCCCGACACAGGGCTTGAACTAATGAACCGTGAGATCATGACCTAGCGAAGTCAGAGACTTAACCAACTGAGCCACCCAGGCACCCCTCCCCTGTTTTTTTTTTTTTTTAGTTCACCATAACAAATATTCTGCTATGAATGAATTGCTATTTGTTGTTGTCTCTTCAGGTGTGGTGCCAAAATCTCATATCACACTCAAGGTGTGGTCTGAAAACCAAGGCAGAAAGTGATCCTAACACCTCATCTTATGTGAAAAAACATACTGGCGATCTCTTCTTGTGACTTCCTCTTTACACAGTTGACACATAAGGCTGTATTGTTGGCTAAAAGAACGCATTTCTCTTTTGTTTGCAATAGCTTTCCCATTATTTTCCTCTAACTTTTACTTATCCAGTATTATCAGGAAATAACCTTGATTACACATATACTGCATCAGAGCTTATGGTAGTGGTAGTAGCAACTTGAGATCAGAGTGGTAACCTCCCTTATCTGGTCAAGCTAAATATAAGTATGTTCTTCCTTGCCAAACTACTGCTAGCTTTTACTCCCTGGCTTAGTTGCTTTGTTGACAGATGGCCAGTCAGACCATTACAAGGACGACAACTTTTCTTAACTTTGACGTTTTGTTTGTTTGTTTTGTATTATCTCCCATTCCTACAGCTCTCTCGACCTTGTACTTCTACAGAATTGTCCTGTATTACATTAACAGAATAGTGCCCTCTATAGGATTCTAACCAGGCTTGTGCTTCTCCTGTGTCCCATGCCAAAAACTTGTGATTCCTCCTTTCCTCTTACACTTCAATATGTCGTTTTCCACTAGTAGCTAAGATTAAAATGATCTGATTTGATTAATTCATACTAGTGTGTGAATGAATAACAAATTCATCTCCTTCCAAATGGTGTTCATTTGTTTATTTCTAACAAGTAAATCATACATTAATGGTATTCAGAGGCTACTGGGACAATTTGTTTTATCATGGTGGCTTCAAGATGTTTTTAAACTGTATCATAAAGACAATAGATTTTTTCACCTATACATAATCACAGTACTAACAATGACAATACTGCTGATGATAATTACTATTTCTCTGACACTTTACATTTCACATTTGTCATTATGATTTCACTTGATCTTTAAAAATGTCTTGTGTGGTAGATATCATTATCATCTCTTCCCTCTTACAAGTATATTTATTTGAAAAGGAATATGTGTCAAAATAAAATGGCGGCGTTGCTCCTATTTTAATGCAGTCACAGGTAAAGAATGCTGAATGACTTGGCTGAAATGATCTGTGCTGCACCTCTATTTCCTATACTGAAGAATTATCTTCTCATTGAAGATTTTGAAAGGCTGCTCTTAAAATGTTGTTTGCTGTTCTGCAAGGAAAAGAGAATTGATTAATAAGTTATCATTAGCAGCCAAATGATGCACGGCTGCCAGTGAGGTTTTTTTTGTTTGTTTGTTTGTTTTAGCTTGGGGAAGGATCATGAAGTAATGTCTACTTGCTCCATGATAAGGAATAAAATTAGATGGTGGATAAAGCTTCAGACTCAAACGCACCCTCCTCCAATAGCTTCTGGAAACACCACTGCATTTTTAACGGCCCAGTTTCTAATTTCTTCTTCACCTGTGCAAAGGCAGTGTTGGAGTGAGAAGTGAGGAAAGAGGAATGTGAAATGTTGAAAAAAAATATTCCTTTGGACAGAGTTATAAAATAGTACACATTACTTAAAGGTTAAAAAAAAGATAGAATTTGCAATATAATATGTTTTCTTTCATGAAAAATTCCCATTTATAAAGTTTCATTAGCAGTAATTTATTTATTCATCACTGTTTTAAGCTAGAGGTACAGATATTTACATAATATTTGGTCACTATCCTCAGCTGATTGAGGGTCAAGTGGTAGAAACATGTAACCAAATGATTCTATTGAGTGCTAACTAGAGGTCTGGGTTAAAACTATTCAGTCCATTATTTTATGTTACTCACAAAAGTAATATACACATAGAGATATGGCAAGTATACTTCAGGGGCAAAAAGGAATCCGTGTATATTCCACACTATCTATACTCTATAAAGAACAGCATAAGCTGTTGGTTAGCCTTCATACACTTGGAATAAATATAAAATTGGAAACTGTGTGTGTGTGTGTGTGTGTGTGTGTGTGTGTGTGCATGTGTTTCACTCTCAAATGCTTTGAGATTTTGGTATTTTAGGAATGTGTGGATGTGGACATGAGGTGTTTCACCTAAGACAACTTGGAAATAAAGATAAGAATGTTGCTTTCTGAGATTTAGACAGTTAATTCAACTTATTATTGATAAGGTCAAATAGATACATTTGCTTATTGAAGGTGCACAATGGATCCAATATCCATAAGATTTTATCTTAATGTGATTGAAGTTATTGACTTGTCAGATGGTTAAAACAAGACCTGTTAATTAGATGGGAGATTGATCAATAATGACAGCATAGATGAAAGAGGGTCCGAGAGTCAGATGTTGCCAGAGTCCATCAAAACGTTATTTCATGACCAAAAAAATGGCCAAGTAGGACCTCATATGTTTTAGAAAGATTAGCATTCATATCCTATATTCAGTCTGGAGGGTATGAATCATGTTTTAAAGCATTCTGTGACTTCATAAAGTGTTCTACTTTTGTAATTAGAGGTTCTTAAATTAAGCATGATCATAACTTTTTTTTATCACTTTGTTTCTCAATTGCTGGGGAATAATTTTATTCACTTTATTTTTCAAAATAGTGTCCAAGATCCTTTGTTCCTCTCCTCTACCTGTTCCCTACTTCCCTGCCCCCTTCTGTACTACCTAAGGAGATACAGTGATCTAGGACTAGAAAACAATGAATTTAGTGAACTCCTGAACTGATGAAAAGAAGAATAATAGTCACAATTTTGTCTGGATTTATAAAATACCAAGCTCTCTGCTAAGCTTTGTATATAAATTAGCTCATTTAATTTTTATCACAACCTTGATATAGGATATTATTTCCATTCTATGGTGAGGTTAGCCAACCTACCCAAGATCATAGTTAATGAAATACCAACATTGTATTTAAATCTAGATGTGCCCAACTCCAAAGCTCAAGATTTTAACCCAATGCAATATAGACTTGGAATCTGCTTGTGATTTAATTTTATTAAACTAGTCACAATAAACAATGATGATGACATATGTGCCGAATTCTCTCTTTATTAGAACTGTGTCAAACCTGACTCAAACTACAGTAATGGAGCCAGGAAACAATACAGTGCTTATTTTCTCACGAGTTAGACTTTGGGGCATGGGTTCACCTTTTTAAATTAACTGCTCAAGTGCAAATGGAAATGTTCCTTGTGGTAAGAAAGATTGCAAATTATGTTTTCTGAGTACATGTAAGAGACCTTATATCTAAGTATGTCCTTGGGTAGAATTTCACTGTAAGAAAAAAAAAAAAAAGTTTTTATGCCTCCCCCTTGATTTTAAATATCTTTAAATAGGAACTGGAAAAAAAAATTTTACTTTATTTGGCCATTTAGATTCAGTTTTCTGTATCTATAAATTACATATACCTAATCATCATTTTATTGTTTTTTTTTACATACCCTATCCTTATTGGTTTTTTTTTTTTGTCTGCTTATTTTTATAAAAGAAAGGCTTTTAACATTTCTATCATGATTGTGGATTTGCATATTGCTTGTAATTGTCACTGTTTTATGTGAATTGAATTTATGTGACTGTGTGCATACATAAGATTATATTTCTGTTGAATTAACTTCTTATTGTTATATAATGTACATATAAATATCATATTATATAATTTGTTTCTAGTAATTTTTCTTGCATATTTCTGTTTTGTCTGGGAACAGTATATCTTTACCATTTTTGTTTCAGATACTTCTCTGTTTAAGATGTATCTTTTTATTTTTTTTTAATGTTTATTTATTTTTGAGACAGAGAGAGACACAGCATGAACAGGGGAGGGGCAGAGAGAGAGGGAGACACAGAATCAGAAGCAGGCTCCAGGCTCTGAGCTGTCAGCACAGAGCCCGACGCGGGGCTCGAACTCACGGACTGTGAGATCGTGACCTGAGCCGAAGTCCGCCGCTCAACCGACTGAGCCACCCAGGCGCCGCACAAGATGTATCTTTTTTAAATTTAATATGGTTTTTTATTTATTTGTTTTGGGGTTTTTGTTTCTGTTTATTTGTTAATCCAGCCTAACAATATTAGTTTTTAGCTTGCAGTGCTTAGTCCATTTGTATTTAATTTTTTTTTTTTAACGTTTATTTATTTTTGAGACAGAGAGAGACAGAGCATGAACGGGGGAGGGTCAGACAGAGAGGGAGACACAGAATCTGAAACAGGCTCCAGGCTCTGAGCAGTCAGCACAGAGTCCGATGCGGGGCTCAAACTCAGAAACTGCGAGATCGTGACCTGAGCCGAAGTTGGACGCTTAACGGACTGAGCCACCCAGGCGCCCCTAGTCCATTTGTATTTAATATAATTATTGATGTAGTTGGGTTTACAGTTACCATTTCATTATTTGTATAGAATTGACCAATATGTTTCATAATTAATTTTCTCTCTTTCTTGGCTTCCTTGGATTAATCAAATATTTGTATTTTGCTTTTTTTCATATACCAATTTGTTGCATATGCATTTTTATGACTTTTTAATAGTCACATTCGAGATTACACATCTATCCTTGATTTATTGGAATTCAAACACAAATTATTACTTTACAACTTCCTCAATAATACAGGAATCTTAGGACACTTTCACTATGTCATTGGTGTTAATGCTGTCATGCATTTTTAATTTTTATATATTTTAATACCACAAGGCATGATGATTGTTGTTTTCTGCAAATTTTAGTTTATTTTATAAATGGATTTATTGGGGTGTAATTGTCGTATAAAAACTGTACATATTTCATGTGTACCATTTGATTAGTTTGGACATATAGTCAAACATGATACCATCACCACAATCAAAGTAACAGACATACATATCTAACACCCTGAAAGCTTCCTTGTGTCTTTTTTTTCCATTTTTATTTGAGTTGTCATTTATATTTCCCCACATATTCATTATTTTCTTTGCCCTTCATGACTTTGCCGTTTTCTCTTGTGATCATTTTCTTTCTACCTAAAACTGTTTTCTTTAATGTGTCTTATCATAGAGGCTTATTAGTCACCAATTCACTTGTTTAGTTTGTCAGAAAACATCTTAATTCCACTTTTGCAGTATATTTTTTACTCTAAATTTATTCTAAATTCGTAGTTTTTTTTCTTTTAAAAATTGAAGCTATTATTATATATCTTATGATTTCTATCATATATAGGGAGGAGCCAGCTGATCAGCATTTGTGTTCTTTTGAAGGTAAAGTGCATTTTTTTCTCTACATTTTTAAAAAATATTTATTTATTTGAGGGGAGGGAGCAGAGACAGAGGGAGACAGAATCTGATGCGGAGCTCAAACTCATGAACCAAGAGACCATGACCTGAGCCTATTGCGGATGCTTAACTGACTGAGCCATCCAGGTGCCCCTTCTCTCCAGTTTTTAAATATTTTAATTGAATTATACATATGTAAAGAAAAGTGCATATGACTCCTTTTAAACAACTTTCTCTTTGCCTTTTGTTCATCGCAATTTAATTACGATGTGCTGTGAAATGTTCAGAAATAACAAAAGCAAAAACAGTGAATCACGGTAGTATTAATTAGTAAGGGTTATTGTTCACACACCCAAAATTTTGCAAACCAGGAGCACTCAAACCAAAATATGGAACGAGGCTCAGGGGTTCCATTGTTATAAAGCGGCTATTTCAGTGAGAAAGCAGTGACTGTTTATTCTTCACAGTGATAGGTTATAATATTAGCATTTTCTTAAACGATAGGGAATTTGTTAGTGGTTACTTCATATCGATTTGGGGAAATTGTTTAAGTTTTGCTTATAAATTCCAGGGACATAAGCAAGAAATGACCCATGACAAATTAGTCTTGCAAATTAAGCTAAATTAAGCTTTGTTTGTATGATTGAACTGGTTTTGCCTGCTCAGAGAATTTTCAAGGCTGGTCTCTGTATTTTATTTAAACAATACCCTTCTTGGGCATCCTCTCAGCAGGCTGAGTATGAACAGCCAGAGCTCATTATTGTTGGCTACCACTGTCAGGAAACGACTGGGGAAGCCTTGGTGCTGCCACCAACTGCTCCATCCCAGGAATCCCAAGGGTGCCGTACAAATGAAGAGTGCAGCTCCTGGGTGGCTTTGCCAATATTGTTGCCAAACAAACTCAGATAAACTCATTGCAAGAGTAGCCAATAACTTAAGAGATGAAGGTTAGGCAAAGAGAAAGGGAGAAATTTATTTTGGGTGCTGGCAGCCAGGGAAAGTGGCAGGCTCAGGCCTTAACAATTGACCTCTCTTCTACAAGATGGATTCCTAGAAATGTGTAGAGAGATGTTGGGGGCAAAAGGGGGTTTCTGGGTATGTGCAAGAGAGCAGGCAGAGAGTGTGGAGTAATGGATGGGGGTTGATATGCATTCAGCCCATGATATGCTCAAGGAAGAGGATGTGTGGGATGTGGTCTTCCAGGCATTCCATTGCAGGGTTTTTCTGGCCTGGCAGTTGGATGTCCCAGTCATTGTCAATGCCTCAAGGAAGTGCAATAATAGATAAATGTTGGGGTCTATAGTTGAGTGAGAGGGCCCACTGATACAGCCATTGATGTAGTCAGACCCAAGAATCACACATTCTCTGTTTCCACTAGTTAAGTTGTCAGCCAATGGGCCATGTACTCACTGTCTTCATCAGTTGTGTGGTTATAGTTGATTTCATCCAGTTTTCTGATCCTCATGGATACGAATTGGCATGTGAGTGGCTGCTAACAGTGACGAAAAATACTCAGCAGTATACAATGCACTAGAGAGGTTAATATGATGATTATAAGAACAATAGTCAAAGATTGAAAAATTCCCCAGAACACAGATTCCCAGAAGCCAAAAATTTAACCAAATAACCAAATAACTCAAATGGGTCATAATTTTTTGAAGTTATTTACATAGGCACAACATGACATACTAGCAATCACATATCCTTGTGATTACTGAGCACAGGATGAAAACGAGAATGCTTTATTTCAGAAGGCAGTCGTGCAGGTGAACTTCCATGTACATTAGGGCTCTTTAATGATATGAGTAATCAGGTAATTTAGTGGGAAGCATTTCTACAGAAAGAAAAGAAAAACAAAGGTTATTAGTTCCAGCAAATTATAAATTCAGTTTCTGAGTTGGAAGAGCAGCCAGTTGAGAAAATTTCTAGATGTTGGGTTCAAAGCACCTTCAGATGGAGTGAGGGCATGCAGTGGCAATCAATCTGACAGATCTTTCTGGTTTACCATGTGAATGTCTCTGTGATCTTTCTGGGTGGCCACATAGCAACAGGCATGAAGATTGCCCACACATGAGCAGTTGTGGAGATTTCTCTGAAGTTAATTTCAAGTTGTGCAGCTCACCTGTCCGAGTTTTAACTTCACTTGAATATTAGCATCTCCTGATCTCGTAATGGCAAAAGTTTTCTAGTCACATAACTTTTCTTTTTGTTCATAGGAAAAGCATTTGTCTGTCACTAGCTACTCCGTTTCACATGGGAGTAGTTATGCTAAAACTTTGTGCTCTCTATCTATATTTATATATCTATATCTATAGATAAATAAATCTATATAGAGAGAATAAATATATACATATATATAAATATACATAAGTATACATACATATATAAAATCTTTAAATAGAACCCATGAGCCAATATAATGTTATCTTAGTTGAATTTGAAAGCATTTATTAAGCTGTGATATATGTAGAAATCTACTGTGTAGTACATGCATATAGATGCAGTAGATGTAATCTCTCAATTCAAATTACTTATAACTATCAAAAATTTAGATGTAAATTCAGTATAATATAGTTGCTGTAAGGTATACCTACATATATTGGAAGTAAAGGCGTGCAAACCTAGGCACATGGTACCATCAAGAATTTTAGGAAATAAATCCTTCACATAATGATACTATTCTGAATTTTGACATTCCAAAAGGGAGACAGTGTAAGCAGGGATACAGAAGTATAAAATGGCGTGTGCAGACACCTGGGTAAGTTTCCTATGACTGAAGACTCTAAGTAGAGTAAGACATAACCAGAAACATAGAGAAATATAAAGGTCATGGAATCTTTACACAGCATGTTTAACAGCTTGGATGTTTTTGTGCATTATGGGAGTTTGACATATTTTTTAATGAAATATTTTCTGCCTAGAGACACTTAAAAAGAAATTACTATAAAGGGATAGATTAGCAGAGAAACTGATACACATGTGTAGGATCATAAGGTCATTCGGTGGCAGAATTCAAATTAGATGATTTATTTTGGAAAGAGTAGAATAATCTGACATGGAGAAGAAAGACTATAAATTGTTTCAATAGCAAGTAGAGTCAAAAAGGATAGAAAACCTAGAATCAGGTGGCCTGGGTTTGGGTAATATTTTTTTTTTTATCTGTTAAGCTATGTGTGGGAAATAAATAGATGTGTGAGAGATAATGAGCAGCTTGTAATAGTGATGATATTATTACTGTTATTGTCTATTTGGTCTATGGAAGAGATGGAATGATCTAAGAGAGGAAGTATCATGACTTTGAATTTAGATAAACATAGGTCTGAATTTCAACTTCACCATATGTCAGCTATATGAGTTTGAAAACATGTATTCAACTTTTTTTATCTTCTTTATCGCCATTTATTCATTCATTCATTCATCCATTTTTTAGTGCATATATCTGCACCTGTGAAAATTTACTGATTGACTTCCATGTGCAGTAACATGTGCAGTAACATTGTTAGGAGATTGTTATTAGTCAGGGTTCTTTAGAGAAAAAGACTGGAGAAGAATTTCTAAGGAATCGGCTCACACACTTGTGGGAACTGGCAATGTTAAAATTTGCAGAGCAGGCTAGCAGTTTGGAAATTCTGGTAAGACTTGATGTTGCAACCTTGAATCTGGAAGCAGTTTGGAGACAGAATTTCTTTCTTTTTATGGAACCTCAGTCCTTTCTTTTAAGACTTTGAACTTATTGGATAACCCCATCGATAACATGGAAGATCATCTGTTTTAGGAATTCCATTGATTTAAATGTCAATCACATCTACAAAAGACCTTCACAACAACATCAGGATCGGTATTTGACCAAACAACTGGGGACCATAGCTTGCCAAGGTGACACATCAGATGAACCATCAGAGATAGTTGTAAGACAGATGCAGCAACTGCCCTCATGGAATTTACACCCTAAAGAAAATAATTATATCCACCTGAATAATCTGCTGTGTGATGAAATGAACTACTCCGTATAAAGAAGTAACCCAGTAATTGACACAGAGAAAAACTGCAACTGTGGGGAGAAAAAATAATTATCTCTCTACCCTTCTGGTCTTGGCTGAGGACCCACCCCCACCCTAATAACAAGACTACAAGGAAAAAAAATCAACAGAAATTTAATAACATGTATACATGGGAGAGACACACAGGGAAACTGAGTAACACTCCGAAATGGCCCAAAGCACCACCTTTAATATCATCTCCAGCTAAAGACAAAAGAAGATGTGAGGGTGTGGGCTGACAGCCAGTTATGGGGGGGGGGGTCACCAGGAAAAGCAGTGACAGATGTAGGTCATTTATACAGACCTTCCACTTCTCCATTGATAAGAGTTTCTAGAGAGTCATCTTTCTCTTTCTAGTACTGAGAGGGGGATACCATTTCAAATGGAGCTTTCCCTTATAAATGTAAATGTTTCTTAGAGAAGAGTAATTTCTCAGTTTTCAGAGCTTCTCCTGCATCTGCTGTTTCTTGTAAATAACCAGCTCACAATAAACAGTATGCCAAAGAGGTTTATTCTGGGGTGGCCTATTGTGCTCCCTTTCACAGCAAACATCAGTTTTCATCCCCTCCTCTTACTGTCCCACTTGTGCATACAGTTAATTTAGGATCCTTATTGGTACTGCTATTTAGAGGAGTTTCTAATAATGATAATAATAAGAATGATCATAGTAATAGCTACTACTGTGTGACAATCACTGTTCTAAGTGCTTTATATAGATGAACACAGTTAATGCTTACAACTACCCTCTAAAAAAATAGTCTCCATTTCACAGGTTTAGAAACTGAGGCTCAGTGGAGTTTCGCCAGTAACCTAAGTTCATGTAGCGAGGAAGGGGAAGAGCTGGGATTTGGACCAAAAAAGTGCAGCTTCTATTGTTTATGGTAAAGGATTCAAAGAGAGAAGTGGCCTGGATGGTGTTTTGTTTGTTTGTTTGTTTGTTTTCAATGGCTTTCTATCCCTCAAACTTTAACATCTCTTTAAGAAACGGTTTTTACTATCTTTAGTACCTTATTTTTTTCTCCTATGCACTTATTATTTCTATGTGAAAAAAAATTTCAGCTTAATTCCCCATTATCAGTCTGCATTATTTCATTTGATTTCTTACCTATTTCTATTTCTTACATCAATCATGTAAGCCTCATAAAGGCAGGAAACTTAATTCACCTTATTCATCATTTTACACCCAGTACCTAGTAGTATCGTGTCTGGAACAGTAGGTACTCATTAAATATTTGGAAATTAATAAGTGAAAACAAAACAATTATTAAGAGAAATAGAAATTTTGTGCAATATATGAATAAGGAATCTATCACTGAAAATTTCAGTTCTACTTTCCAAATCTACATGAAGTGATCACAAATTTTAGGGCAACAAAATGGAATTGTGCCACTTAGCAACTTTCCTGTTCAGCGCAGTTCTTACAAGTGTAATTAAGGATCAATGAACCAAGGGTTTAAAAGGCAGCCAACTTAATTGCCACAATTGTGTGATTTAGATGAATAATAAATGTGCTAATGATAGTATAATATTAAATATTCAATGTGGTTATGAAGAGTCAATTAAGAGATAATTGTAAATCAGTAAGCCACAAGTAATGAGAAGAATCCTCCCCTTTGGAAAGGTTGTTGACAGGAGAAGAGAATCCCAATTTTCTTGCTTTTCAGCATTTAATTCAATCATATGAAAAAGTATAGAAAATAGTTAATTTAATTAGAAGGCATAGTAGATGTCTCCATTCTCAAAATTGGCATTGCCTTGGAGTTGCACAACAACTTTTACAATTCCAAGAGATTACAGCCTTGCCTCCTTGGTTTAGGGAACTGGTCTCAAGAGTAATCCGTCCTGCATGCTTCCTTTTCAGCAAGACCATTACAAGTATGAGTTGTTTAGTTGTCTTTCTCTGCATCTTTGTGCATTAGCCCTCACACATTTCTGGGTATCCGGTAGAGGATTTGCATTGTTCACAAACTTGATGCAGAGTTGAGAAATACCACCCTAATTATGGAATGAATGTAGGTAAAATGGCTAAAGATTCTATAGTAAAAAAACTACAGCATTCCAGCAGACAGTTTTGCCTTAATACCATCCTCTTCTTTTCTTGTCCCTTCTTTAAATTTTAACATCATTTTAGTCAAGGAACAGAGCAGTTTCATCTAGGAAACTTTACGACGGTTGAATGTACCAAGGTGAAGCATCACTCTATTAGAATAATTTCGGTGAATAAAATTCAGAATATGCCAATTTGAATTTCATTGGCAGTCTGGCACCGGACTGAACACTAGTATAAGTCAAAATTTTCTTTGTAGTGTTTAAAAGATCTGAACTTGTTTTCCTTCAAATGTACATGGAAAACAAAAACAAAAACCCAAAGCTCCTTAACACAATCTTGTTAGTTGGACACTGAGCTAAGCAACTTCACTTAGGTCACCAGTATCTCCTATAGAATTTCGGGTAATGAAAACACAGGGGCTTGCAACAAATAATGTGAAACTGGTGCGAGATGTGAATTTGCAAAACCTTCTCTTTCATTGGGCATGACAGTGTGCATTCTCTCCTGGTACACTTTCTGCCTCACCCACTGGAAACTGTCAAAAGGCTGTTAGAGAACAAGTCTCACATCTCCAGCGAGATTGCTAGGTTTCAGTTCCTTAAAGTCTCAAACTAACAAGGGCTTATTAAACCAAGTGTTTGTTAAATTTCAATGTAGAAGAACTTTGATATTTGTCTGTTATTAAAATCTCCTTGAAATCTGTGGGATGGTTATGAAAGGAATAAGAGCCAGAGAGGTGGGTGATGTAAGCCAGAGTTCTAGGCAACAAAATTAACCCCATGGATTCTTGATTCTTGCAATGCATTTTGAATGAAAAGGTATAAATAAAATATTTATTTTTTATTTTTTATTTTGGGGGGGAGGAGGGGGGAGAGAGAGAGAGAGAGAGAGAGAATCCCAAGCAGGCTCTGCACTGTCAGTGCAGAGCCCAATGTGGGGCTCGAACTCACAAACCATGAGATCATAAGCTGAGCCAAAAATCAAGAGTTGGATGCTTCACTGACTGAACCAGCCAGGGGCCCCGGATGGAAAGCGATAGATAAATAAACACAAGTTTTTAACCTGAAAGATAGCTGCTCACAGTCACACCCATAGTTTAGATCAGCTAACTGGGCAAGGAATTCACAAGGAAGCTATTACTTTTTTATGTCCAAATGTAAAGCCCTGAATGGGTAGTGTCATGGGCTGCTCACCTGTACCTAGTGACCGCTATCAAAGATTATTTGGGTATCTGGCTATGTTCAATAGGAAGTAAAAAAAAGTAATCCAAGTCTTAGGCCAAAATATAGGCTGAGATACAGAATTATGCTTTTAAGGCTTGCTTCCTGCTATATAGAAATTTTAAGGGAATATCAAGTTTAAGATATAGTAAGTGACTCTTATTTGAGCAAGATTGCACCCAAAATCGAAAAAGCAGAAATAAATGCAAAAATGCAAAAGGCATTAAATTAAAAAAAAAGTATCAGGAGAAAAAACACACTTACAAGGCCCCATTCTTTGGTGAATTCACTACTGTCCAGATTCTGCTCCCACCTTGCAATCGCTGAAACTTGCTTTCCCAAATATGCGCAGTAGCTCTATCTCATCGTTACTGATATGTTATATAAACTCCCAGAATCTAGTATATAAAGCACAAATGGAATTGCACTCATATATAATATATTCCTCCAGTCTTGTGGTTAAGGATCTGAAGTTCCCTCTTCTTTATGTGTTTGGCATCAAATTTAGATATTGTCTCAAACTCAGACTCAGGCACAGTGTCTGTAAGCAGTGCTTTTTCCCTGATTCTGTTGCCCTTAGTTGCCATAGGTGATTGGCTCTGCTTGGTAATCACTCTGTTTGATACATTCAGGGAACTCACAGTACTCACCTTGTAGTAATTTGTCTTGTTGCAATTTGGGAGTGGTACACTAAGTGCCCTGAGTGCACTAAGTGTCTCTGAAATAAGACACCCTGGGTTTGAAAATCACCTCCATCACCTACTAGCTATGTTATTTAGGGAAAATTAGTGTCTAAGCCTTACTTTTCTCATCTTTAAATTTGGAGTCCTAATGGTATCCACCTTCAAGAATTTTGTGTGTACCAAGTGATCGATTTTTTTTTAATGTAAAAAGCATTTAGCATTTGGCTGGACCATAGTAAGCATTCAATATTAATTGTTTGCATATCTTTGTACAAATAAATTCTGCATTACTAGTTTTACTCTCATAGGACAATCTTATTTAATTTTTTCCTAAGTTTTGGAAAACATCCCACAAAAGAACGCAAGTACTGATGACAGTACTTGTTTGTGATCCTGAAAATAATTAATGATTTATTTGTATTTCAGTGAAATCAGATATTGCCTGGTGTTGAATACCTCTTCTGCACCTCCTCAAATTCTCTCAGTCATATCTGCCTTCCATACCCTGGGCCACTTACTCCCTCTCAGCCTCTGCCAAGGCCTGCAGGTGCCAAGCTAGCCCATGAGGTGTGTCTCCTAAGGACCATCAGAAATATGGCTGGAGTTCCTGGCTCTCCCCAGAACTTCTAGACATCCCAAGGCCATACGACACATAATAGAGGATCTGACTTACTGAGCCATTGCCAAAAGGTTATATAACCGGAAATGAGTGTGAGGAGATGTGGGATCTAATCTGGTCAACTCCCTGTAGGGCAGACTTCGAATAAGGGGAAACAAGAGTCAGACAAAACAGGCAGATTAATTCCCTGTCTCTTCCTTCTTCCTTCTGCTACACTGTGCTAAAGAGTGGTTCCTCTGTGACTTGGATATGAAATCCTGGGCGGTTGAGTGGACGTGCTTAGATTTTTCTGTGGCTTGTCAAGAAGGAATGGCCATCAGAGTAAGTCAATCACTGCATTGATTCTTCTTCTTTTTTATAGATTTTTTATTGCTTTTAAGCTTATTTATTTTAAGAGAGAGAGATGTGGGGAGGGCAGAGAGAGAGGGAGAGAGAGAAAATCTCAAGCAGGTTCCATGTTGTCAGCACAGAGCCCCATGCAAGGCTTGAACTCACAAACCCTGAGATCGTGACCTGAGATGAAACCAAGAGTCGGATGCTTAACCGACTGAGCCACCCAGGCGCCCCTACCTTGCGTTTCTTCTAAAGCCTTAGCTCCCTTTTCCTTCCGTGCTTTGAAATTATACATCCCAAATCAAGTATTGATATTTTATCCTTGCCTGATCCTTTGTTTCTAAGGACCCCAAGCTAAAACATTCCTTCTTCTTCGTGAGTCATTGTAGTGACAGTCTTCACAACAATCCTAATTCATTCATTCATTCATTGCAAAACCATTACTTAAGTTACTTAAGTCACAGTGACATGCACAGTAAGAGATATGAAGGTGAGTAAATATGTTCCCTCGGTTTATGGAGATTACAATCCACTAGCGGTCATTCTATTAGTATTCTGTTAAAACTCTAAAGTAGTAAATTCCTTGAAAAGAGATATAGATAAAGGTCAGAGTGTGAAGGGAGCAGTTTTAACTGAGATCGTAGAAATCAAATACTCTGCTGGTGACATTTGTTCTGGGGCTTTTAGTTCAGGTAAATGTGTTAGTTTTGGTGGAATCAATGTGCAGATAAATAAGTTAATAGCATGAACTCTTCTACCTCACTGACCTGGTTCACTAGGTCAGAAAGTTTGAGAACTCAAGTGCTGCTGTTGCTTATAATGATATAAAAACAATTATATTTAACTTAAATATTTAAGGAAATGTTTTTTGATATTCTCTTACATAAGCCTATCATTGTTATAAAAATGTGAATAAACAAACAAAAAATAAATAACACTCACAATTCCACCAGTGTCAACATTTCAGACTTTTTTTATGCCTGCATTTTTTTGTAGTTATTTTTTTTTTTTAATTTGGATCATACTGGTTGTCATGGGATCAAAGTCCCACATCAAGCTCCATGCTGAGTGTGGAGCCTGCTTGGGATTTTCTCTCCCTCTCTCTGTCTCCATCCCTCCCTCTGCCTCTCTCCCCCACTCATACACACACACTCTCTCTCTAAAAAAAAAAAAAAAATGAAAAAAGGCATTTACTAAAAGGCTTTAATTTCTTTTAAATGGCAGATGACATTCTTATTTGAAAAAACTTTCTCAAGCCATAGAAACAAGTGGAAAATTTCCAAGATCACTTTAGAAAGTCAGAATATTATTTATAATAAAATATGAAGATCACACAAAGAGAAATAAATAAAACATCTTGCATTGTACATAAATGAAAAGTTTAAATATAATATTAGAAAATGCAATCCATCTGCCCATATCTCAAGGATACTATACTATGACTTTGTGATTTTATTGCAGAAAATGTGATTCAATATCAGGAAATCTATCTTCATTCATTAAAATAATTAAGGGAGAAAATAATTTGGTCATATAAATCAATGCTGAAAAAGAATTTGATAAAATTCAGCAGTTATTTTAATAACACTATAAGCAAAATATTAATGGAAAAATTACTATAATATTATAATTATAATTTATCAAATCCCATAGCATATATTATCACAGTGTGAAACACTAAATCCATTTCAATGAAATATAACACTATAAATAAATGCCTACTGATAGCATACTATTTAATATTGTCCTGTGAATGTAATGAATCAAACATGGAAAAGCTACTACACATATTGGAAGAGGTATATGATGTCTGTTTTTGTCAATGATAGGGTTGTATGTCTACAAAACAAAGAGATTCCTACTAGCATACTGCTAGCACCATTTTTAAAAAATCTGTAAGGGGTTAGATATGAATTATACAGTTGTATAAAAGTTGACATGAGTAAACAAAATTAAAACTTTTAGAAATAAGAATCATAAAGGAATTTTATGAATAGAAACTATAAATTCTTATTGAAAAATAAACAAATGGACTAAGGTAAACATATACTAGAAAGACTTTGTATGATAAATACATCAATTTTATATAAATAGGATATAACTGGGGTGCCTGGGTGGTTCAGTCGGTTGAGCATTCAACTCTTGATTTTGGCTTAGGTCATCATCTCACAGTTTCGTGGGTTGGAGCCCCACATCAGGCTCCACTCACAGTCCTCACAGAGACTACTTGGGATTCTCCCTCTCTTCCTCTCTCTCTGCCCATCATCCTTCGCTCATGTTCTCTCTCTATCAAAATAAGTAAATAAACTTTAAAAAAATAGGATAAAATTTACTGAAGCTACAATTGAAATATAAGCTTTTGTAATGAAAGAGTAATTTGTTGAAAAATAATAACATTTTGAAGAACAGTAGTGTTGCTCTAATCAAGTCTGTAGAAACAGGGGAGGGAATTCAGGAATAGATCACAGTATAGATTGCCCATTACAATTTTCATTTTTGTTTCCCTGTGAGTTTGTGTCTTTTCTTTCATGATTGTTAAGATTTTGATTTTCCCTTCTGTGAATTGCTCTTCAAAATTGCATTTTCATTATCTTCTTGTTGATTTTTAAGGATTTATTATAATTTTAACTGCCTCTGTATAGACCTTATTGCAATTTTTTTTCAAATTTATGGTAAGTATAACAAAATAATACTTCATATTAGCCATACTGAAAACAATTAAAAAGAGTTTCAGTACCTACTACTGGCAAGATGTGGGCAAAAGAATACTCATACTTCTTGGGTAAAGATAAATTGCTTTAATTTATTAGAAAGTAAGCTGGGAACCTCTAATATAATTATAAATAAATACAGTTGACCCTTGAACAACATAGGCTTGAACTGCACTGGTTCTCTTTCATGCAGTTTTTTTTTTAAATAAATACAGTACAGTATTATAAATGTATCTTCCTTATGACTTTCTTACTAACATTTTCTTTTCTCTAGCTTAGTTTATTGTAAGAATACAGTATATAGTTACTTAACATACAAAATATGTGTTAATTTACTCTGCTATCAGTAAGGCTTCTGGTCAACAGCAGGCTATTAGCTAAGTTTTATGTAAAATGAGTAATGAAGGAATTTTACAGTCAAATGGTTCTTGAATATTTAACATACGTTGTGGCAATCAAATATAAATTGTGAATTGATGTGAGAAAATTGACCTATGAAAGATAGAACTTAAACCATCCAATAACTATGAAAATATTTTAACACTGTCTTAGAAGTGATTCCCTATCTTTATTAAAAATTTTGAGTTAATGCAAATTTCAGGCAATTTCAACCACAGCATCAAGAAACACACTTTGCTTGTTATTTTATCCATTTCAGAGCATACAGTAATGGAAAGGTTACTACCATACTAACATCACCGTGACACCAAAAGCTGACAAAAATTGCCTGCAAAAAAAAAAAAAAAAAAAAAAGGATATTGACAATCTCTATATGTAGATATCACAATCCTAAATAAACTCCTATGTAATATTTACAGGTTTATTTAATCTAAGTAGGGTTTATTCCACAAAAGTAAAGATGGTTCAAAATGAGGAGAGATATCATTATAATTCATCACATTAATAATTAAAGGAGAAAAATGACAATTCTCTCATGCCTAAAGGACATTTGGTCATATTTAAAATTCACTCTGAATTAAAAGATCTTTGTTAATTAGAAATAAAAGAATGCCATGGTAACATGAAAAAGAATACCTACCCAAATGTAAGACTTTATTTAAAGAAGAAACATTACAGATGCTCTCATTAAAGTTGGAAGCTAGTGACAGATTTCCAGCTGTTATTGCGTAAACTCCTTACAGGATGGCACCAAGTCTTTCCAATGTCATTTGGTCTTAGCAGATGGTATAGATACCTTTTATTATTTCTGCCAGCTCATCTAGCTTGTAATAATTCCTCTGAGAATTGTTCCCCTTCCTTTCCACATCTATAGGACACAGAGGTGGGTCCTGTGATGGACACATATATGATAACCTCCAATGAGTCGTACTCTTTTATCATCTCTTGAGTGATGGTGGAACCAATGCCTTGCTTCTAACTAACAGAATATGGCAAGCATGATGGGATGTCACTCCCTTGATTGAGTTATATTATATGGCAAAGGCAATGAGATGCCACTACCTTGAGTATATTTTATAAGACTCCATCTGAGCTAGAGAGATAGAGTCTCCTGCTGGCTTTGAAGAAGCAAAACATCCACATTGTGAACTCACAGAAACTGTTAGATAATAATACATGTGTATTATTTTAGGTCTCTACATCTGCAGTAATTTGTTAGGCAGCATAGAAAATGAATGCAGTCCCCAACAGTTATGGTTATATTATATAGTAAAATACTGAGAATAAAAATGATCAGTGTCCTTTCCCAGAGAATTTGGAATTGGGCTAAGATTTTTTTAGTCTCAGTCTGGGGCTTGTGTCTCGAGTAGAGGACATTTAACAAACAGGAGCTGTAAAGAAGTAATCTCTTAAAGTGTGGGCTGAGTAGGGGAAAAGCTAGTCTACAGAAAGACAATAAGGTAGTAGAGACAGAGAAATGATAAGTAGAAAAAGAATCCCCTCTGGTTTTTATGTAACATTCCATTTCATGATTTTGGTTCTTTTATTATGGGCTAGCTGCATTTTCATCCTTGCCTCAGGTGCTGTGATATATCCTTACATCCTTATAATAAGTACCCCCTCTTTTAAATAAAGTACTCTCAAGTTAGTATCTGCTATATGAAATCAGAGTCCAAACTATTCAAGTAATGCCCAAGGAAAGGAAATTTAAACACTCTTGGTAACCACTGGTACTATTTGCCAATACTATCTGCTGATTTTTTTTTTTAGCTCTATAAGTTGAATTTATGTCCAGTTTACTTTGTAAAATTAGCCTTTTCTTTTTCAGGCTAAATATTCAAATTCACAGTTTCAATTAATGAGCTAAAACCTTTAGGCATCCAGAAGGAGAGAAATACATATTATGTTTTTAAAACAAGCGATTTACCACAGTATAATTTTCACTTGGAATGGAGTTCAAACAAAATTTGAGAATGGAGAGACAAGAGTAAATATTATGTGAAAATAATGTTGTCTGCCTCCTATAATCTTACTTTTAAATTTAACTAGAATGAATTGGCAAACAGTAGCACCACATGGATTAGTTGCTTAGTGTACTCTTAAAATCAGTGGATAATAAGATAGGAAATGATATTCAGATTATGGGATGATATTAGAGAGGTCAACTTCAGACAGGACAAAAAAAGACATTGATTTAACACATGATTGTAAATTGGAGGATAATATAAACAGCCATCATGAATCCAAAACAGCACTAAACTGCTGCTAACAATTTGAGGATGTGAAATGAAAGCACACAACACAAGGGAATGAATATTGATTGAACTAGGAGAATTGTATATGGGAAGAGTTTTGAAATAAGATGTCGCTAGCAGATGAGCCTGACAACATAAGGCTGAGGAAATCTAAGAGGGACACTATCACTACTTTCCAAAACGATTGTTCCGTAGCGACCGCAGGTACTAGGTTGGCGATTTCAGTAACATTCTGGTAAAAGTATAGAATCTGGCTTTTGGGGATGAGGTGGGCAGGCCTCATTGATAGCCTTTCCTGATTTCCGTGGTGGAAATAATCCCACCGAAGCCAACTTCAAGTTAACAATGTGAGGTCAGTAAACATGGAGCTGGGATGAAGTGTACTCCATGAGTATGAACCTGCTCCAACACAGATCACTGCTCTCGGGGAGGCATCTGGTTTTCAAGGTTAGGTCCAGTATGGGGCTTCTGACAAAACTAGTCAGACTTCTGTGTTAGAAACCTTACCATTCTCTATTCACAGAAGAGGGAAGGTGATGCTTCAGGCTGCTCTTGACAATACTGATGCCCAGTGTATCTGCATGGCAGAAACGGTGTGATAATTGTGTGCCACTGTGTATCAGACTGCAGTGAATAAAAGTATAAAAAAATATAAAATAATTTCTAAAGTTAATAATACTCACCCCAAACCCATGATTAATCCAGAGTTTGTCAATATTTGACATGTATACGGAGTCATGTTCTGTAGGTCTGGAGTGCGGTGTGTGAATTGGCTTTAATCAGCTCTTCTACTAAGGTTGCACAACAGGAAACACTGGGGAATCACTGGATTTCTAAGTGAAACTCTCTGCTGTTACCAAGCATCTCTCTTTTCCAGGTGTTGTGCTAGACTCTTGGAGTCTGGAGATAAATTAAGAATCATGGCACATTGCAGAGCTTAATCTCTGTCTTTATGATTACCTTAAATTTATTCTGAGTGTCACCATTTGGAGCCATGTGACCTCAGGCGAGATATATATATATATATATATATATATATATATATATATATATAGACCCTGTTTCCTAATATGTAAAATATTACTTATCCCTTCAGGCAAATGAGATAAATATGGAAACTGCTTAGTGCAGTGTTCCTCACATTGAAGGAAGCTAATGTTAATTTGCTTCTACACAAGGAACTCTCAAACTATTTAAGGATGTAGTCAAATAAATCAACTATTAAAATTCAGACTGTAGATACAAATGGGCTATGCATGGAGCACAGAGAAAGTCCACCTGACTCATCAAGTTAGGTCAAGTGAGGTTTCAGTAACAAGGGTTTGTTTGAGCTAAATAAGTCAGGGGAATAAAATTGGGGGAAGACAAAAGGTAATGAAATCAAATGTAAGAGAATGTGTTCAGGAAATGGTAAGTGGTTTGTTTTGCCTAGAGCATTGCAGTTCATTTATTAGTGTTTGGGGAGCTGAAATCGAGAAATACATACTTTTGGGGCACCTGGATGGATCAGTCGATTAAGCGTCTGACTTTGGCTCAGGTCATGATCTCATGGTTCATGAGTTCAAGCCCTGTGTCAGGTTCTGTGCTGACAGTGTAGAGCCTGCTTGGGATTCTCTCTCTCCCCTTCTCTCTCTGCCTCTCCCCTGCTTGTGCGCATACATACACACTCACTCTGTCTCTCAAAAATAAAGAAAAATTATATATAGGGGCACCTGGGTGGCTCAGTCAGTTAAGTGCCCAACTTCAGCTCTGGTCATGATACCACAATTCATAGGTTCAAGCCCTGCATACGGCTCTGTGCTGACCACTCAGAGCCTGGAGCCTGCTTTGGATTCTGTGTCTTCCTCTCTCTCTGCTCCTCTCCTGTTCATGATATGTCTGTCTCTAAAAAATAAATAAATGTTAAAAAAATTAATATATATATATATATACACACACACACACACACACATACTTTTCAGAACTTAATAGTTTATAATAACAAAGCATTTGCTTTCATCTTCAAAATAAAAGAAAAGTAATAAAGGACTTTAAGCAGGAAAATTTCATATAAAGATTTGTGCAAGCTCCCTCTGGTTTCAAAGGTCATCAAGGCACAGTGAAGCCAGTTCAGATGTTACCTTAACAGAGAAGGAAAGTAGTTGTTAGGCCTGCACTAGGTAGGGTGGTGGCATTTAGGGTATAGTGAAGGGATAGGTCATGCAACAGTATGCTAAAACCAACTCCCACAGGCTCATTAAAGCACATTGTTAAATTTGTGAGAATTTTGCAAACTAGCCGTTAAACATGACTATTAATAAAAACTAAATTGTGTAAGTTATATAAACTTGTAATATACTACATTGAAAACAAAGGTAATACTGAAAATTCATAATTTCCTTATTATTTTATAACTAACTATTTCCTATTCTCTTGTGACTGTTTACATCTATTTTATCTGTATGGTGAAAATACTATGCAATTGTGTGCCACTGTTGATCGCAGCATTCAGTGGTGTAACATTGGTAGCTTGGGATTAGCGTGGTGAGATATTTACACCACATAAATCTGAAACCACTGTGAATTAGGCTTGATGCATTGTTCTGTAATTTTCTAGACTTGAGAAAGTGGTGACAAAACTGAACAATCCAGGCGAATCATAAAAGTGTGTCTATGCCATCACACTGAAAATACTACACAGAACAGAGGAAATATCCTGCCAATATTCAAAAACTATTATCTAGTTCAGCAAAGACATCACTCACATCATTTACTAATGATCTAACTACTATATATGCCTTACTTGCTTCACTTTTCTCTTAATCATTAATACAAATGAGAATATGAATCAACATTTCTGTAGGGACCACAGTTGTTTACCTATTTTCCTCTTGGAACCATAGATCTACTCGGCATACAAAACTTCAGCAAAAATCTGCTAAAGCATCTGAGAGACTTGACTGGCTATGTGGAATTTTAATAGAGTATTATATATTTTGATTATTTGTAAAATGTGTGTGACACATACTCCATACTAGTAAAATTGATAAACTTACATACGCACATATAAACATACTTTTTTTTTCTTCATTGATCTTGTTAACCCTTTAAACCTGTATATAGGTATAGGAAAATGATTGCTGACAGGATTATATGACCGACTAGAGGAGGTGAAGAAAAGAGAGTGTGGTAACCCCAACACTTTACGATCAGGGTACAAGAGAACATGGTGGTGTTCCTCACTGAGATCACAAACACGTTGTGAGGACCAGGTATCATGAGGTAATTATAGAGGGAAACATTCAATTTGAAATGTTCCATGTTAAATTTTTGACTATAAAGCTCCACTGATTTTAAGGTGTGCAAGTCTGACTATACTATGGCTTAATGCTTATAAATCAGAGTCCAAAGCTCCCCTCAGGGAACCATCGCTGTAAAGGAAGAGTTACTTGAGGGCACTGGGTGTATGACCCTTTAGTCTTTGTGTCCGAGAAATAGTACCTGGCCACCTCCTCCCTATTCTGTGTTGCAGGTTCTGACACTCAGGAGAAACAGGAATAGTATTTTGTAATAAGCATGAGAGAGCTTCTTAGACACAGATCTTTGTGGTCTTTAGAGGCAAATTGAACTAGAGACACCAAGAACTTCATATTCTCAAAATAGTCCTTTTTTCTACATTCCATTGATTCATTTAGAATAAACAGATTTATTTCTAATAAACAGGACCTTATTCATGCAAAGCTAGATTAATATTAAGCTTAAAAAGTGGAGAAACAGGGGTGCTGGATGGCTCAGTAGGTTAAGCATCCAACTCTTGGTTTTGGCTCAGATCATGATCTCTGGGTTTGTGTGCTCGAGTCCCGCATCTGGCTCTATGCTGATGATGCAGAGCCTGCTTGGGATTCGGCCTCCCTCTCTCTCTGCCCTTTCCCTGCTCATTCTCTCTCTCTCAAAAATAAATGAATAAACACTTTTTTTTTTTAAGTGGAGAAACAATTACAAAAAACATGAACTATTAGTTTCTTTGGTGGAAAACATATTACTCTGTCCTATCCCTGGATGTGTTTTGCTAGATCAAATTGCTCTTATCCTTTTACTATTGCATAGATGTATTGCCATATTCTTTTTACAGCTTTCTTTTTCCTTCTGCACGTGTTTTGTCAACTATTTTATTCACCTTGTTTACAGTACACATCTTGATAAAAACCTTTTCAGTTCATTTATTAGGGGGGACTATGAGATGGTTTTCTGGATGGTTTATCTAAAGACCTATGTTTAGATTGGTGGAAGCCCCTAGATTTGTTAGATAGATGTCTTACATTTGATAATTGTATTTGTTTTCATTTTGACTGGAGAATACAAACTTTCAATGTTGCTTTGCTTTTATTCCCAGTTAGGGGTGTGTGTGTGTGTGTTGTGTGTGTGTGGGGGGGGGGGTGGGTACATGTTGCTTAGGTGACTTAGTTTGGCTTAATTAGATGGATAGCCTATAAAATCATAAGATTTCTGCGTCAGAGGCAGACTATACTAAGAGTAGAGAATTTCTTCCTTATGGAAGATTCTGGGAAAACAGGTGCATGGCATGTAAAACAATACCCTCAGAGAATAAGATTCTAATGTACTCACTGGTTCAGATTCAAAGATTTATTTATTTAGATCAAAGTACTTTGGCTTCTTAGAAGGCACTTCTGTTGCCAGCTGCTTATAATTGTTAGTCACAAAGATTGTGGGGAAAATCTATTCCTTGAATGCAGCACAGTTCTTTTCCAGATAAAAAATATCCTAGAACTCTGTATCCACGTCACTTCCACTTTACATTAAATGTTTAGTCTGTGTCACTTTAGCCGTTTGGCTAAACTACACAAGAGTTGGCACAGAAAATCACATTAATTGTCCATTTAATCTAATAGCCCTTGCTGGCAGAGGCCCATTTCTGCTGTTTCAGGGGCAGACAAAACATAAACCATAATGCAACCTAGCCAATTGGAGATTACAAGATTAAATTTGCTGAGAAAGAAGAGTGGACTGAGAACTTTGATCAGCTATTAAAAGAGAGTAATTCATTTTACTGGCATTTAAATGCATGTATGCATGTATTATAGCAACATTGAGTATCTGCATGCAACTTAAAAGTAGCTTGAATGTATGATTTTCTCAAGGAATTAAACCCATAAAAATAAACCCTTATGTCCATTTATAATATATTTAAACAAATTATAATAGGCACACAAAACTAGTAGCATTTATATTAGGATCCTACTCTACCCATGCCTTAATGTTAGTCAGGAACTTGGTAATTTAAAATGTGGTTTATGGTCTAGAAGCCTCAGCATTACCTGGAAGTTAATTACAAATTCAAAACCCCAGGCCCTACCTTAAATCTACGGAATCAGAATTGATGTTTCAATGAAATCCCTGAGTGATTTGTATGCCTGTCCAGTAATGTTTGAAAAACACAGGTTCAGAGGATATAACTGAAAATAATATTTAAGATGTATAATTGTCCCTACTCTTCCTAGCTAGAATCCTTTTTTATAGATAGTAAAGCCCATTTATTTCTATGATCACTAGGCCTCTCTTTACATAATCAATAAAAATATTCACCCTCAATTCTTCTCAAAGGTACTGGGAGAGTTAGATGAACATGCTCCCATCGCTTTAGGCTTCTTTAATCTAGAACATTTCTTCCATCTTTCCTTGAATCTCATCATCTTGATAATTTGGAAGATTGCAGACCAACTATTTTGTAGAATGCCTTTCAGTCTGTGTTTGTTTGATATGTTCTCAGAATTCAATATAGGTTATTTATCTTTAGCAGAAATAGTTTAAAAAGCGGTGCTATTCTTATTGCATTATCTCAGGTGATGTATGATTTCATATCGTCCCATTACTGGTGATGTTGACTTTGGTCAGTTAATTAAAATGGTATCTGCTGGGATTCTCCACTGTAAAATTATTCTTTTTTCCCCCTTTTGTAATTAGTAAATATTTTGGGTAGAGATACTTTGAGACTATGAAAAATATCCTGTTCCTCATCAACTTTCAATTTATTTATTTATATAAGTAGTGCTCATTTTATTCTATAAATAATATTATATTACTATCATTATTTATTTTAAAGCCCCATTTTTCAAATTTCCCTAGTGAGAACCCTGGAGAAGGTGATTTCTGGGTTCTTTTAGCCTGCCCTATCACTCTTTGAGCCCTTGCTTACTTATTGGCATAATAAGATATTCCAGGCTTATCTTGTATTTATTTTCCCCCAGGCCCAGAGTCAGCTAATTCCCCAAGGAGTCATGGTTTCTGTGAGGGGAGAATGATATTTGAAGCCAAGATCTGGACTCTACCTTTCCTCATTACTACTGGGATAGTGCTGCTCCTAGGCCAACCATGAGGATGAAGTTAGGGAATATAGGGAATACACTATAGGGAATATACATATATACATATGTATATACATATGTATATTCCTTATAGTCCCTATATATAAAAATAAAACCCTTGTCTGGCCATAACTTCCACTCACTGTCCCCCATGTGGACATACTCATCTTTCCTCTGAGGCTTTGACATCTCATACAGACCATTTCTCTATCTACCGCTGCCTTGTAAATGTTCTTTTCATCCCATATAAGCCTCCCCTTCCCATGCTAGGCCACTGTCCACCATAAATGTCTCTCACTCTGTTCAGGCGATAATTGCCCACTCTGAATCACTGCTGGTACCATACCAATTCAAGGATGCCTTTCTTTCTCTAACTGGGCTGTGATACATCAAGCTAGACTTCTTTAGTTCCTCAAACTTCCATTTTTTTTTTACCATTTTATTTAATATTTTTAAAAAATTACATCCAAGTTAGTTAGCATATAGTGCAACAATGATTTCAGGAGTAGATTCTTTAATGCCTCTTACCCATTTAGCCCATCCCCCTCCCACAATCCCTCCCGTAACTCTCAGTTTGTCCTCCATATTTATGAGTCTCTTCTCTTTTGTCCCCCTCCCTGTTTTTATATTATTTTTGTTTCCCTTCCCTTATGATCATTTGTTTTGTCTCTTAAAGTCTTCATATGAGGGAAGTTATATGATTTTTGTCTTTCTCTGCCTAGTTTCACTTAGCATAATACCCTCCAGTTCCATCCATGTAGTTGCAAATGGCAAGATTTCATTCTTTTTGATTACCAAGTAATACTCCATTGTATATATATATATACCACATCTTCTTTATCCATTCATCCATCGATGGACATGTGGTCTCTTTATATTTTTTGGCTATTGTCGATAGTGCTGCTATAAACATTGGGGTGCATGTGTCTGTTCAAAACAGCATACCTGTATCTCTTGGATAAATGCCTAGTAGTGCAATTGCTGGGTCGTAGGTAGTTCTATTTTTAGTTTTTTGAGGAATCTCCATACTGTTTTCCAGAGTGGCTGCACCAGCTTATATTCCCACCAACAATGCAAAAGAGATCCTCTTTCTTCACATTCTGGCCAACATCTGTTGTTGCCTGAGTTGTTAATGTTAGCCATTCTGACAGGTGCGAGGTGGTATCTCATTGTGGTTTTGATTTGTATTTCCCTGTTGATGAGTGATGTTGAGCGTTTTTTTCATGTGTCGGTTGGCCACCTGGATGTCTTCTTTAGAGAAGTGTCTATTCATGTGTTGTGCCCATTTCTTCACTGGATTATTTGTCTTTTGGGTGTTGAGTTTGATACATTCTTTATAGATTTTGGATACTAACTCTATCTGATATGTCATTTGCAAATATCTTCTTCCATTCTGTCGGTTGCCTTTTAGTTATACTGATTGTTTCCTTTGCTGAGCAGAAGCTTTTTATTTTGAGGAGGTACCAATAGTTCATTTTTGCTTTTGTATCCCTTGCTTCCAGAGACATATTGAGTAAGAAGTTTCTGTGGCTGAGGTCAAGAGGTTTTTGCTTGCTTTCTCCTCTAGGATTTTGATGGCTTCCTGTCTTACATTTAGGTCTTTCATCCATTTTGAGTTTATTTTTGTGTATGATGTGAGAAAGTGGTCCAAGTTCATTTTTCTTCATGTCACTGTCTGGTTTTCCAAGCACCATTTATTGAAGAGACTGTTTTTATTCCATTGGATATTCTTTCCTGCTTTGTCAAAGATTAGTTGGCCATATGTTTGTGGGTCCATTTCTGGGCTCCCTATTCTGTTCCTTGATCTGAGTGTCTGTTCTTGTGCCAGTACCATACTGTCTTGATGATTACAGCTTTGTCATACAGCTTAAAGTCCAGGATTGGGATGCCTTCTGTTTTGGTCTTCTTTTTCAAGATTGCTTTGGCTGTTCGGGGTCTTTTCTGGTTCCATACACATTTTAGGATTGTTTTTTCTAGTTCTGTGAAGAATGCTGGTGTTATTTTTATAGGGATTGCATTTAATATGTAGATTGCTTTGGGGAGTATTGACATTTTAACAATATTTGTTCTTCCTATCCAGGAGCATGGAATATTTTCCACTTTTTGTGTCTTCTTCAATTTCTTTCATAAGCTTTCTATAGTTTTCAATGTATAGATTTTTTTACCTCTTTGGTTAGATTTATTCCTAGGTATTTTATGGTTTTTCGTGCTATTGTAAATAGGATCGATTCCTTGATTTCAATTTCTGTTGCTTCATTGTTGGTGTGTAAGAATGCATCTGATTTCTGTGCATTGATTTTATATCCTGAGACTTTGCTGACTTCATGGATCAGTTCCAGCAGTTTATTGGTGGAATCTTTTGTGTTTTCCATATAAATTATCATGTCATCTGCAAAGAGTGAAAGTTTGACCTCCTCCCAGCTGATTTGGAGGCCTTTTATTTCTTTGTTTTATCTGATTGCTGAGGCTAAGACTTCCAATACTATGTTGAATAACAGTGGCTAGAGTGGCCATCCCTGTCTTGTTCCTGACCTTAAGGGGAAAGCTCTCGGTTTTTCCCCATTGAGGAAGACATTAGCATTGGGTTTTTCATATATGACTTTTATGATCTCAAGGTCTGATCCTTCTATCCCTACTTTCTTGAGGGTTTTTTCAAGAAAGCCTGTTGTATTTTGTCAAATGTTTTCTCTGCATCTAATGAGAGGACCACGTGGCTCTTGTCCTTTCTTTTATTAATGTGAAGTATCACATTGATTGTTTTGCGGATATTGAACCAACCATGCATCCCAGGTATAAATCCTACTTAGTCGTGGTGAACAATTTTTTTAATGTATTGGTGGATCCAGTTGGCTAATATCTTGTTGAGGATTTTTGCATCCATGTTCATCAGGGAAATTGGTCTATAGTTCTCCTTTGTAGTGGTGTCTTTGTCTGGTTTTAGAATCAAGGTAATGCTGGCTTCATAGAAAGAGTTTGGAAGTTTCCATTCCAATTCTTTTTTTTCAAACAGTTTCAAAAGAATAGGTGTTAAATTTTCCTTAAATGTTTGGTGGAATTCCTCTGGAAAGCCATTTGGCCTTGGACTCTTATTTTTTGAAGATTTTTGATTACTAATTCAATTTCTTTACTGGTTATGGGTCTGTTCAAATTTTCTATTTTTCCTGTTTCAATTTTGGTAGTTCATATGTTTTTAGGAATTTGTCCATTTATTCCAGATTGCCCATTTTATTGGCATATTATTGCTCATAATTTCTGCTGTGTTGGTTGTGATTTCTCCTCCTTCATTCTTAATTTTATGTATTTGAGTCCTTTCCTTTTTCTTTTTGATCAAACTGGATAGTAGTTTATCAATTTTGTTAATTCTTTCAAAGAATCAGCTTCTGGTTTCATTAATCTGTCCTGCTTTTTTTTTTTAATTTGATACCATTGATTTCTGCTCTAATATTTATTATTTCCTGTCTTCTGCTGGTTTTGGGTTTTATTTGCTGTTCTTTTTCCAGCTTTCTAAGGTGTATGGTTAGGTTGTGTATCTGAGATCTTTCTTCCTTCCTTAGGAAGGCCTGGATTGCTATATACTTTCCTCTTCTGACTGCCTTTGCTGCATCCCAAAGGTTTTGGGCTGTGGTATTATCATTTTCATTGGCTTCCATGTTCTTTTTAATTTCCTCTTTAACTTCTTAGTTAGCCCATTCATTCTTTAGTAGGATGGTCTTTAGTGTCCAAGTATTTGTTATTTTTCCAATTTTTTTCTTGTTGATTTCAAGTTTCATAGCATTGTGGTCTGAAAATAGGCATGGTATAATATCCATCTTTTTGTATTTCTTGAGGAATTATTTGTGTCCCAGTATGTGATCTATTTTGGAGAACATTCCATGTGCCCTGGAGAAGAATGTATATTCCACTGCTTTAGGATGAAATGTTCTGAATATATCTGTTAAGTCCATCTGGTCCAGGTTGTCATTCAAAACTATTGTTTCCTTGTTGATTTTCTGAGTGGATGATCTGTCCATTGTTGTAAGTGGGGTGTTGATGTCCCGTACTATTATGGTATTATTATCCATGATTTTCTTTATGTTTGTGATTAATTGATTTGTATATTCAGGTGCTTTCACATTTGGTGCCTAAATGTTTACAATTGATAGGTCTTCTTGGTGGATAGACCCCTTAATTATGATATAATGCTCTTCTTCATCTCTTGTTACAGTCTTTATTTTAAAGTCTAGATTGTCTGATATAAGTATGGCTACTCCGGCTTTCTTTTGTTGACCATTAGCATGATAGATGGTTCTCCATCCCCTTACTTTCAATCTGAAGGTGTCTTTAGGTCTAAAGTGGGTCTCTTGTAAATAGCATATAGATGGATCTTGTTTTCTTATCCATTTGTTACCCTATATCTTTTGATTAGAGCATTGAGTCCACTGACTTTTAGAGTGAATACTGAAAGATATGAATATATTGGCATTATGTTTCCTGTAGAGTTGGAGTGTCTGGTGGTGTTCTATGATCTTTTCTTGTCTTTGTTGCTTTTGTTTGTTTGTTTTTCTTTGTCATTTCTCCCTTCAGACAGTCCCCCTTAAAATTTCTTGCAGGGCTGGTTTAGTGGTCATGAACTCCTTTAATTTTTGTTTTTCTGGGAAACTTTTTATGTCTTTCTATTTTAAATGACAGCCTTGCTAGATGAAGAATTCTTGGCTGCATAGTTTTTTTTTGATTCAGCACACTGAAGATATCCTGCCACTCCTTTCTGACTTGCCAAGTTTCTGTGGATAGGTCTGCTGTAAACCTGATTTGTCTTCCTTTGCAGGTTAAGGATTTTTTTCCCTTGCTGCTTTCATGATTCTTTCCTTGTCAGAGTATTTTGTGAATTTGACTATGGTATGCATTGGTGATAGTTGGTTTTTGTTGAATCTAATGGGAGTCCTCTGTCCTTCCTGGATTTTGATGTCTGTGTCCTTCCCCAGGTTAGGAAAGTTTTCTACTATGATTTGCTCACATAACCCTTCTACCCTTTTTTCTCTCTCTTCATTTTTTGGGACCCCCTATGATTCTCATGTTCCTTTTTAATGTGTCACTGAATTCTCTAATTCTTAAATGGTGCTCTTTTGCCTTTGTCTCCCTTTTTTTTCTTGCTTCATTATTCTCCATAATTGCGTCCTCTATAATACTGATTCACTGTTCTGCCTCATCCACCCTTTCCACTTTGGCATCCATTCGAGATTGCAGCTCAGTCATAGCATTTTTTATTTCATCCTGATTAGCTTTTATGTCTTTTATCTCCACGGAAAGGAATTCTAATCTATTTTGACCCCAGTTGGTAGTATTATTATTGTGATTCTAAATTCTAGTTCAGATATCTTGCTTGTTTCTGTGTTGATTGAGTCCCTGGCTGTCATTTCTTCCTGCTCTTTATTTTGGGGTGAAGTCCTTCATTTCATCATTTTGAAGGAAGAAAAAGAATTAATAAGGTAAAAAAAATAAAAAAAATAAAAAACAACACAAACATACAAAAATATCAAATAAATGATGCTAGATCCCAGGTGTATTTTGGTCTGAGTGTTGAAAGGACCTGATAGATTCGAGAAAAAAGGGTGGGGTGAGGAGGAAAATGTTTGAAAATTTGAAAAAAATTAATACAATGAAAAGAATAAAATGAAATGATGGAAGTAAAATAGAAGTTGAAAAATTTACAAAAAAGTAAAAAATATAGTAGAAAAAAATAAAGAAAAATATTTTTAATAAAAATTGAAAATAAAAATAAATTTTTTCTCTTTCTGTATTGAAGAAAATGAAAAGAAACAAAAAAGAGGAAAAAAAGAAAATTGAATAGATGGACTAGTGAACAGACTGAAATACAATTGAAATTACATCATTTCCCTCTTGAAGTCAAACTATGAAGTATTTTATAGTCTGTAAACTAAGCAGGTGGAGAGATTTGTGGTGTTCCTGAAGAACGTGGTTGTCCCAGTTGGGCAGAGCTTAGTGTAACAGCTCCATTCTCCGCTAGATGGCACTGCTTAGCTTACTGGGGTGGATTGTTGTGGTGCTTGTAGTTGTGTATGTGCATGCACGGGAGGGGTGAAAATGGCATCACCCAGCTACACAGACTCTAGTATAGGAACTCTGTGCTCCCCTCAACCAGAAATGGCACACCTATCCTTTGTCTCTGGCTTACATCCACCCTCTGCTTTTACACTCTCTGTGACCAAGCAGTCCAGGCGGCACCTTCCTCCTGAGTTTTATCTCAGATGTGGCTGTGTTTCCGACCCCTCACTTCTGAGGGGCTGCGGCTTTGACCCACTTAGATCCTCTGGGGGAGTATCTCACTGAGAAATGGCCAGAGCTGGTCCCCCCAGGAACGTTCGCGGCACTGTGCCACTGCCAATACCCAGAGACTGTGGCTGGATGCCAGCCTGTCCCAGGTAAAGTTCACATGATCGTGTGGCAGCAGCATTTCAGGGATAATGGAAAATCACAACACACATCTGGCACCAGACTTCACCCTTATTGACCTTGTTCCAGCACCAGTTAACGTGGTTGTTCTCTGAGATCTGCTGACACTGAGTGGCCACACAGCCTCTACCAAATGTCCTTCCAGCCATGGAACCGCTTCTTCCGTTGTGGCCTGAAGAAATCCTGGACCCCACTCTGCTCCTGGGGATTCACACTTCCTACCAAAGCATCACCAGATATTGAGCTGCAGAGTTTCAGACTCTCTGTACTCTCCCTGTTTATAGAGTCTTAATGTAATTGAAACCCTCTCCTTTCTCCTTTTTTCCCTTTTTAGTTCAGTCCCTGCAGCTATTTCCACTTTTCCACATTCTCTCCAGCTGCTTTTGGGGAGGGGTTGATTTTCCTGAACTCTCCCCCCCCCCCCGTCTCCATCCTTCTTCACAAGCAAAAACAGCTCCCTGCCCTCTGCAGCTTCTCTCATCCCCATTTTACCTCTCTGTGCTGCGTACCTGCTGAGTTCTGTGGTTCAGGTTGTGCAGATTGTTGTGTTAATCCTCAAATGAGTTTTCTAGGTGTGCAGGATGCTTAAGTGTTGATCTGGCTGTATTTCATGGATGAAACACTTCCATGCTGTTCTGCCATCTTGGCTCCTCCTCTTCCTTGCCATTCTTCAACCTTTCTGTGTGGACACCTGTCTTACTCTGATCCAAGTAATACAACAATATTTTACTGAGGGAAGAGAAGGAAGAAAGTGAGATGTCTATTTGATGAGGCTACACTTCCCAGATATTAAGTCAAACACAAATCTAGGAGTTACTTTGAAAATATTTGTGATGTGATTAAAGTTCATAAGTTTACTTCCAGTTAGGGAGATTATTCTAGATGGTCTCTGTGGACCTGATTCAATCAGTCAAAAGCCTTCTGAACAGAGGTAAGGCTTTCCTGTGAGGAAATTTTGCCTGTGGACAGCAGCTTCACACCATGCTCCAGAATGCTAGCCTGCTGTTCTGAGTGGTCTGTCCTGTGTTTCTGAACTTTCTAAATAGTCCCGTGATCACATACACCCATTCCTTGCAATAAATCTCTTAGTATCTATCTCTTACTGGCTCCTCTTCTCTGGCATAACCCTGTTTGATACAGGAAGGAAAGGGGAGAGGAAACAAGTAATTATTATTATTTATAGTGAAAATTTACTGAGAAATGTTTAACTCTACTTTTCTGTTTCCACAAGGGAGAAAAATAGAACAGAAAAATATATGGCATGAGGGCTGAAGTTAATCACATGGAAGAATTTCCTTATAGTGAATATTAAAAATGAGAGCATGATATGATTATCTGAGTTACTTATCATCCACTATCTACTCAGAAAGGATTCATAGGACTTTCTTCCTATGTCAGTATATTCACCTACAACCTAGCTCCAAAAATTTTCTTTCATAAAGAGTTAAGTAACCTTCACTTTGAGCTCCAAAATGGTAAGTCAGAACACATTCTAAAAGCAAGAGGAAAATAATTTGAGGTAAAAGATTACAGTAGTATATATTTATATATGCAACTGTAGTCAATGTAATGTTCCACTGTGTAACTCTCAGAGCACTAGGCTCATACTGTCTTCTATGTATGGAATGCTTGTTCCTTGCTCCTTAGAAAACCATCTTGGTCCCCACCTTTATGTCTCAATGTAATACTTCTTTTTTCCAGAAGGTTTTTCTAAGCATCTCTCTCTCTCTCCCCCTCTCTCTCTGTCTCCCTCCATCTCCCTCTCTTTCCCTCTCTTCTCCTGTTATGACATATCTCAACTTACATTTATTTTATACTTATCACAATTTCTCTGTCTCTCTCTCTCTCTCTTTTAGAGAGAGAACACACAAGGAGCAGGGGAGAGGAACAGAGGGAGACAGAGGGAGAGATTTCAAGCAGGTCTCGTGCTCAGTGCAGACCCTGACGTGGGACTTGATCCCATGATGCCTGAAATCAAGAGTTGGATGCTCAACTCTTATTGAGCACCCCACAATTCTTTCTTTTTTTAAAAAACTCTTTACTTACTTGTTTTTATTCTTTCTTTCAACCAGGTTTTAAAGTCCATTAGAAGAGGGTTCATGTCTTTCCTAATCACTTTCATGGCTCCAGCACTTAAGAGAGAGAATAGGTGCCCAATAAGTACTTGCCAAATAAATGAATGCCACTGTGTCATCGCTGCTTACCTGCCTGTGATGCCAACATCAAATTTTTGAAAAAACAGTTTGATATAAAATCAGAGATTCGATATCTGCTAATTAGATGCTGTACAGTTTTGAGTCCCTAAGTAGATAAATCCAAATAAAATTCAAGTCCAGTTTTACCATTTCAGTATTATTCAGTATGAGAGCAGTTGCTGCATTTTGTCATATCTGATGATTACTGTGGTATTCATCCATGTATCAAGAAGCATTTAGCAATGGTGAGGCTTACTACTAACTGGACCACAAACAGCATCATGAACGGGGAAATCTGAGATTAGCTTCTCTCATAAGCTCAGTTGTCGAAGAGCCAGAGAACCACTACAAATATGAAATGAGTCAGACAAGAGTTGGGGATAAGTTCTACCTAACTGTCTTGGGTATATCATAAGCAAATAAAAAATTAGTATGTGTGTAACAGAGATAATGGCAGGCCACATATCAATCCATCCTGATTTACTACCAAACAAAACTTAAAAAAAAAACCCACAAAACTGAAGTATAGTTGGCACACATTACATTAGTTTCAAGTGTACCACTTTGCAATTCTGCAACTCTATATATTATGCTGTGCTCACCTCAAGTGTGGCAAGAGTCTGTCACCGTCACCACACAACACCATTACATTGATTATATTCCCTATGCTATGTCTCTCATCCTGGTGACTTTTTCATTCCATAACCAGCATAACCAGAGCCCTGTATCTCCCTCTCCCCTTTGCCTATTTTGCCCATCCCCACACCACTTTCACTTCTGGCAAGCACTAGTTTGTGCTCTGTATTTATGAGTCTGTGCTTTTTTGTTTTGTTTTGTTTTGTTTAAAACAAGCCTTTTTTCTAATATGGAACTGAGGGACACTCTCCACTACACTACATCAGTGAAAGATATATCTCAGCATGCTATGAAACCTATTAAAAAATCCCACATATTGTAAAATTTATATATATAAAATTATACATATATATGTGTTTCACATGCTATTAGAAGTTAAGAATATCATGGGTTATATATAACTAAAATTATATATAATATAAAATATATACTCTATATATTTACACATATAAATTTATGCATACATAAAATTATATATGTGTATATACAATATACACATATATGTGTATACAAATAATATATAAAAGTGTACCTGCATGTAATCCTGTTAGAAGTTAGGAATATTGTGTGTTCATCCTACTTCACTCAAGATAGACAATATAGACTAAGTTGTTAGAATCATTTTCTATCAACTACAGAAATTCCTCAATAACATTTTTTTATTTTATGCCATAATAAAGAGTAACCAAGAGTGTTTTTTCTCTGATTTCTAATCAGTAAACATATTTATTGATTATTATTATTTTTAGTTTGACAAATTGTTTAGTTGTATACTTCGTAGGTGACTGTCATTATAAATATCATTTGTCAGTCAGTGGCTATGAAAGTAAAATAGCCTTACTCATTAGGTTATTTTTTTAGGAAAAACCTTAATTTTTTTAGGAAAGGACATAACCATTGTATTAACCATGTTAATTGTCTTGGCATTATATCGCTTCCCTAATGTGGCCAAAAAATATTTACAGATGTCATTAGATGGTTAGATAAGGTTTGCAAATACCTGAATAATGTGCTCTGGAGACAATCAATTGGATGTGTGAATGCTACATTTACTTTCTATGCAGATGTTCTGACTTTTTGGTGGACAAGTTTTTTGTTTTTGTTCTTATTTTTTAAATGATGTGATAAATTACTAATGATGCAGTAACAAAGTGCCATGCTACTCCAAGAGTAAGGATTGTGTTGAGATCATTTTTATATTAAAAAAAAGTCAGTAAGTAGGTACAGTCTCATATTGATTTTTGTTTTAAGAGGAAAGCTGTTTAACGTAACTTTCGTGACTCTGATTCCAAACATGTGTTTGAAAATGGCAACAAATGATCAGCCTAATGTCTGGATGTTTTTGTTACTAAATATTTTTAAATACCTTGATAATTGATTAAATTTTTCAGTTTGCATTTAACATTTAGTGTTGTAAGCACATATGTTATGAGCACATACTTTATAGAACTGGGAAAGGGGTGCTTTTACAATAACTTAGCCTCCTGGTTTTTATTAATTATTATATTAATAAGTGGATGTTTTACAACATATGGGATTCCAAAAATGGTTTTGTTGCCATTGCAATCTTTTTCATTTCTATATTCAACTTACATACATAAACTATAGAAATGTTGAGAGTTTATTTGAACCTATTTTGGGAAAGTAGACAAGCAGTTTTGATTTTTATAGGGGATTTAAGTGGCACATATAAAAATATTTTTATTGTCTGAATACTATCTTTTTATAGTTTGATGTATGTTTTTGTTTTTCTCTTATGATATCAAAACTCTAACACTCCAACTCTTACTATCTTGCATGTAAATCATCACTAAAAATGAGAATCATAGACATTACATGGCTTGAACTCTCAAAAGATTCAGCTGTGTTTAACCAATTTGGATACCAAGCATTTTTTAAGTTTGATTATATTTAGTCATAACATAAAAATATTGAAACATATGAATGAAGAATTGAGCACAGGAGACATTGAAATATTTAGGATTTAAAGGAGCGATCAGCCTAGGATACATTTATAACTTTGCATTACACAGTCTCTTGCAAATACGAGAAAATAGGTGTAACATGTCTGGCTCAGGATTTACACATTATGAAAGACACTGAAATTAAAGAAATCACATGGATGTCTGTATAAAACTGGGTGGAAGGAACTTTAAAAGAGTATCTCCCCAAAGCCCTGTATTATTATGACAAGGTAGAAGTCTTTTACCCTCAGTGCCATTTAGTCTCTTCATTTTGGGTGACCTGTGAATTAATGATAAACGTGCCTTGAATGTTGACGTGATGACAAGGGAATCATTTGTTTTGTCAGTGGCACTGCAAATCTGCCGAAGCATGCACAATTTAAACTAGCCAGCCAGCCGTTCTGTCCTGCTGAGTCAGTGGCATCAAGGACACAGCATCTAACCCTCACATTTTGCTTGGCTGCAACCCTCTATCTGAATAGGAGCCTTGGAGCATGGATCTTGGTCTTAGGAAAGAAATCTTTCTTAGGCCTTGCATTGGTTCCTTTTAGTGATGTTTCCCCCTGCCCTCTAATGAGAGGAAGTGGTTAACAGCCCCTGCAGTTTTAAAAATACAAGCTTGTAATTTGACTCTAGGTAAACTGTGTGACTCTGGAACAAAGACCGTTTGAACATGCATCTTTGTCATGGTGGGATTTAAAGATCATAATAAAATTTGATAAAGGCATAGCTTTTAAGTGAGTAACAGTAATTCCCATACTTCTTTAATACTCAGTTAGGAGGTTCTATCTGACCTCTAAAGGCCTTGGCTGAACTGTGGTGAGCTGAATTGTCAAAGACAGTCTGAGTCCTATCTCTCATGGATGGCTACATGTTGGTAATGTGCACTATAGGGATGCTATTCATATTGTTACCAAAAGTTTTCTATCATTCAATTTCCTATTAGATAAAAACACAATTCTGATTTAATAAGACAATGGTATGATACATATGGTCAGAGAGACATGGGGAAGGTTTTCAGGGTCTATGTCAGATTGTATGAATATATCGGCCTTTTTGTCATGCGAGAGAACCAGTTGGTTAATTTCTGTGCATCATATATGAATTTTCACATTATTTTGAGAAAATTTAATTATGTAACATTAAGTCAAAGGAAACTTCTTTTTGGCTTCATACTGGCAAGTAATCTTTTAGTGTGATGCTCACATTTCAATCAATTGTTTTGAAATGGCAGAGAATGACCCACAACAATGACAGCGAGGACAAATGTAGTATCATGTTTTAAAGGCTCTTTATTTTCTAATTGCTGCATGCATTCAAGTTAAAAAACAAAACCAAAAGGTTTATAACACTACTACTATTACTGCTATTAGTAACAATGATAATGATGATGACGATGAAGATTAATGACAATAACAATATTAAAAAAAGGATTCTCTTTTCTCATTGCCTTTCATAATATCCTTCCCTCTTAGGGACTGTCCTGATCCTAGTGCCCCAAATCCTGCACCTAGAAATATTTCATTACCAGGAAAACCAGGAAGATTGTGTAAGATCTAACCTACACAAAAATACCTTTCTATGTAGATATTCTACATTAGATAAATTTCTAGAACTCTAATAGTACTTCAAAAGTCTTCCTAGCTTTATATCACTATGATTGTATTAGTTGAATTTTCTGTCATTAGAACCATGTAATTACAACAACAGAGCCAAGTACTATTATGATATTTCCTTTTTCATATTACTATTTGGTCTTCTTGGAAGTAACCATTTGCTTTTATTTCCACTTGCATAATATGCTATCCACATAACCTTATTTTTTTTTTCAAATGCTATATCATTTTATTAAATTTCTATTTTTAATGGGGAACCTCTTTTCCATAATTGTTTTCCTTTTTCCTGGGTGGATCTACTTTTGTGGTTTAATTTTTAAACATATATATAATATATATATGTATATATATATTATATATGTGTGTATGTGTGTGTGTGTGCAAACTTCGTGAAGAAATATCCTACCCTCATAATGAGTGAATATTTTGACTTGGAATAGTATTCAAGGTTGAAGGTTGAAGGCAAGGTTGAAGATTATTTGCCTTCAGAATTTTGAAGACGATTATCTTCTGGAACCCATAGTTTCTATTGAGAAATCTCAAGTCATTATGGCATTCCCCCAACCCCCCCACCCTGCTCTCTTTAGAAGACTTTAAGTTCTTCCCTTTATTACTGACATTTAGAAATTTCATGACAATTGGCCTTGATATAAGACTTTTTCATTGATTGTATGAGGAACTCTATAGACTCATATCCTTTACTTCCAGAAATTTTCTTGGGTAATTCATTTGATTTATTTTTTCCATCTGTGCTTTCTAGGATTTTTTAAGTCAGAAATTATTCTTAAGTTTGATCCTTTAAGTAATTTGATTTCATATTTCCTAACTTTATATCTTTTTGTTCTACTTTCTAAAAAATTTTCTCAATGGGTCCCCTGGGTGGCTCAGTCGGTTATGCATCCAACTTCAGCTCAGGTCATGATCTCGCGGTTTGTGAGTTTGTGAGTTGTCTGTGCTGACAACTCAGAGCCTGGAGCCTGCTTCGGAATCTGTGTCTCCCTCTCTCTCTCTGCCCCTCCCCTGCTTATGCTTTGTCTCTCTCTGTCTCAAAAATAAATAAAACATAAAAAAAATTTTTTTTTAATTTTTCTCAAATTTATCTTTACAACTTTTAGTTGAACTATTTTTTTGTAATATTTTAGTTTTCAAGAGTTATTTCTGGTTTTCTGATTTTCTCATAGCATTTAAAATTTTTTTGTGTGTGTTAAGTCATCTTTGTGGAGAGAGTAAGTATTTAAAGTGTTTGTTTGATTGCAGAGTTATCTGTCTTTCCTGAAGACAAATACCGTTTTTCTGCATCTATTGTCTGCCTTTCATTTTGAGGTCTTTCCTCAAGTGTTAGGTGATCTTTAATTGCCCCTTCTTATATACAAAGGGAATCATTACAATGGCAGTTTCTTTTGTGTTCTGATAAACCAGAAGATAGGTGGCTAGATCTAGTAACTGGGTAGGCAGCTGGATCTTTTGCTAGAGTACTCTTCCAAAATATGAATGTGTACGTATTACTTTTCTGAGAATCTTCAGTTTATTTAGAGATCATGTCTCCATTAGCCCTTCCAGGGAAAGATGTGGCAGCCAATGTTTCTGCCCAGGCTCCCAGTGGGAGGCATATGTCTGACCACTCAGGGAGCAAATGTTCATTTTACTTCCTTGTTTTAAGTTCTCTGCCTCACTTGCCCCTTTCCCCATATCATGACTTTGAATTTCTTCATATTTGCTTCTGGATAAATTTCTCCTGGAAAATGCTTAAAAATTCTGCCTGTGAACTTAAATATCTATCTGCTGATAATCTTGACATTGGGTGCAAAAAAGGGTGGAGTCAGATATTCAGTATAGTGATTTTCAAATGATTCCTCTGGTTTCATTCCCACTCTTTATCTTTTGCTGTGTCTTGTAACTTTCTGGAAATCTTCCCATGAACTTCTGCTATATCGTCTTTCTCTTTGTAAAAATCAGTGACTGCTCTTTAATCTGCTTTTCAATTTTCTTCTTTCTCTCTTCCTTCCTTCCTTCCTTTCTTTCTTTCTTTCTTCTCTCCTTTTTCTTCTTCATTTCTTCTTCTTCTTCTTCTTCTTCTTCTTCTTCTTCTTCTTCTTTTTCTTCTTTCTCTCTCTCTCTCTCTTTTTTTTTTTTTTGGCAATCAGTCACCACATTATGTCCCATCTCTGTTAATTTATACTATTTTTATTCCTTTACTATCATTTTGTAATGGATTCTGGAGGAGACCAACATAATCAAATGACCAACTGATCATCTTTGATAAAGGTGAATATCCCATTGATTAAAAAAATGACCTCAATAGTGACATCAGTAACAGAAGTAGCATTGGTTGTTTTAGTGGAGATAATTGCAGTCATTCCATCCATAACCACTAGTAGTATCTACCAGCACTGAAAAGTTGCTCCCAGTGCCATGATGCTACACAATTTATAGTGTCTTATAGTGTATAGACTCCTTTAGGGACATTTGCTATTCCTTCACTTAATACTTACAATAGCTTTGTGTAAAGAGATGGGCATACATTATTAATCATTACACACACATCTCATTCTACCTATGTGAATTCTAAGAACCAACAAAGTTAACTAATTTACTCAACTTTGCTCAACTAGGAGGTGCTGTAAAAAAAAGTCTACTCAGTCATCCTATCTTTCCAGTGTTCAGCACCCATGGTGGTCATTTGCAGAGGGAGTTTGAAGCATTAGGTGTGATTTTGATCTTTAACATTTCCCAGATCCCTTTCACTCCTGTAATTCTTGCAGTAGTGATAGGACATGAATCTTCCTTTCAAGAATTAATTGTTTAGAAAAGTATAGTAGCTCAGACATTTTGTTATTATAGTAAACTCTAAAATAGAGGGGGATCTTGATTATTAAAAGGTTTTTCCATGAATTGGGTATCTCTAAAAGTCCTCAGACACACAAGATTAAAATCAAACACAATAGCCCTTCTGTACCTGGATTTCAATTTTTCCAGGCATCTAGTTTCAGAACTACAAGATATTCTTTAATTTGACATTTATCACTTGTCCTTCTCCCTGCATCCCCAAATTTCCAAGTTGCATGGATTGGATCACTCCTCCTTTTTGTTCCCACTAAGTCGACTACAGCTTAGGTGCTCATAAACTTCCGGTCACTTCCTTCTGGTTCACAGTAAGCCATTCATCTCTCAGTTCAAGCCAGTGCCTCCTTTCAGACTTCCAGCTTGCTGATTCTGGTGCGACATTTTATAGCAACCTTTTCTTTCATCCTTTTCATCATATTCTTTGAACAATTTTTAAACATCTTTCTGCATATTCCCATCCTTAAACGTTTGCCCCAGTTTGCCTAACCACCCTTCTTCATTCCTTTCCCCCCAAATACCTTCCAATATCACTTTTGTTAAATTTGTATCATTACACAGGAGCCATCTCAAAGACTTCCTCCTCTGCAAATTTCCTTCTCACTAGATTTCACCAATATGCTTTCTTATCTGAAATCACTTTGCAGTGAGTTTTTCCTTATGCTACTAAAAAATATAATATATTCCCCACTGTACAACAGAGTACCTTTGACAAGAACTCAGAATAAATTAAAATTATGTCTCTTAGGTGCAGAGGAGGTATTTTTATTATGCTGTATAAATGAAAAATTTGCTTTTAAAGTAGTGGAATCGTAATGATGTCAGGAATAGTCTTATTTCTCATACATATGATGCTCCAAGCTTCTTATTGCATTAGTTTGACTCAATATGAAAGCAAGATTTTAAAGAAAATAAAATGACATGGAGAGGTAACACTAGGATCAATAAGAAAGGCCTGAAGAAAAAAGAAAGTGTGAGCTTTCAGATGAAATACAAAAGTGATAAGGGAAAATGGTTAAATGGCATTTGTTAACTCCTTTCTGGATTGTAAAAAGACCTCAAAGTCAGGGACCTTATACTCTGATTTTCATCCTTTCTAAAACTTTGTTGTGGAAATGCTGGCAGAAATAAACCTGGTTTACCTTGTTAATCTAGGAAGAATTCTTCATTTTCTTGTCTGCTCGGATCATAATGATTTTAACTGATGTATTAAGATGTTGGTTTTCCTGCCTCTGTTATCCTTCAGAATAGAAGTGTCATCCTTACTTTGGATCTTCATGAAATCAACCAAAGGCTATCTTGAAAGAGTCCAGACTATGGAATGAAAACTATAAATTGTTTCCAGTATAGTCATTGCAAACATGAGTGTCATTGCAATCATGAGCAATAAATGTTTATACTGAGTTTAGAGCATAAGTCTGCAATTTCTCCTCAGTATAAAACAGGTTGGCCAATGAGTTTTAGAGAATATTCTCTGTTCATGTCTGGTCCTTATTCTTGTTTTCAGTTTCTGCTAAGTCTCTTGCACATTCTTAAACTGTATTGACCTTATGGGGTTCTATGCCTCAATACTACTCTTATATCAAAACCTTGATTCTCCTCTATTCACTTTCTCAGACTTTTGTTAGTTGTATGGTAGAAGGAAATTTGCTTTTCTAAAATAGGCTTTGCAACATGTCTTCTATAAATTATTTTCCAGAAATTGTTTTCTAAACTCATACATGAGAATCTATAGCTTATTGTCCTTCTCTATTACCCGACTTCTTTATATTTTTTTGATATTCTGCTCCAGCTGTGACAAAAAGGAGGGCAGAAGAAAAATAGAACTATTATATGATACAGTAATCCCTCTTCTAGCTATATACCCAAAGGGTATGAAATACCTCAAAGAGATATCTCTGCTCCCATGTTCATTGTAGTGCTATTCACAATGACCAATATGTGGAAACAACCCAAATGTGTATTAATGAATAAATGGATAAAGAAATTATGAGAGGATGGAATAGAATACTATTCTGTCCTAAAAATAGAAGAAGATTCTTTCATTTGCAAATGACATGAATGGGCCTGGAAGACATTATGCTATGTGAAATAAGCCAGATGCAGGAAGAAAAGCACTGCTATATTTCACTTATATGCGGAATCTATGTTGAATACATAGAAACAGAGAAGAGAACAGTGCTTACTAGAGTCAGGGAGATGGGAGAAATGAGATGTTGGTCAAAGGGTACAAAGTTGTAGTCAGGTAGGATGAACATGTCTACACATCTAATGTACAGCATGATGACTATTGTTAATAATACTGTATTGAATATTGGAAATTTGCATAAAAAATAAATCTCAAGAAAAAAAGGTAAATATGTGAGGAGGGGATATAATAATTAGTCAGACTATAGTAACCATTTCACTATATATACATGTATCAAATCATCATATTGTACACTTTATGTACAATTTTTATTTACAAGAAAGGAGGACCAGAGCACCTGGGTGGCTCAGTCAGTTAAGTGCCCAACTCTTGATTTCAGCTCAGGTCATAATCTCACAGTTTTGTGAGTTCAAGTCCCACATCAGGCTCTGTGCTGACAGCATAGAGCTTGCCTGGGATTCTCTTTCTCCCTCTCTCTCTGCCCCTGCCCTGCTCAGGCTATCTCTGTATCTCTGAAAATAAATAAATAAACTTTTAAAAAAGTTTCTTAAAAGAAATGAGGACTGTATTTTACTATTCTCCCATTGGATAAGTGATACAGTTTCTGACTAGGGTCTGGACTTAATATGACTTTCCCATTGGAAGATGACATGATATTTTAGCATGACACCCTTAAACAATGTCCTTGATAAATAGCTCAAGAGCTTACTTAAACCATCTCATTCCCTGGAATATTATTCAACCATAAAAAATAATGAAATCTTGCCATTTTCAATGACATGGATGGAGCTAGAAAGTATTATGCTAAGTGCAATAAGTGGGTCAGAGAAAGACAAATACCATATGATTTCACTCATTTGTGGCGATTGAAACAAAACAAAGGAGTAAAGTGGAAAAAAAAAGAGAGGGGAAAACCAAGGAACAGATTCTTGACAATAAAGAACAAACTGAAAATTACCAGAGGGGCAGAGGGTGGGAGTAAGAGTGAAATAGGTGATGGGGATTAAGGAGTGCACTTATAATGATGATCACTGGGTGATGTATGAAATTATTGAATCACTATATTGTGCACTTGAAACTAATAGAACACTACATGTTAACTATACTGGAATTAAAATTAAAAAATTAAAAATTAAACCATTTCATACCCATTTCCACTCAACCTAGGCAATAAACATTCAGTAAATTAACTTTAAAAATATTATAATAAATTCAATTTCAAATATTACAATAAATCCACAATGTAAAAAATGGCTTTTCTTAAAAAAAATTGTTGGAATAAAAACCCCAACATTATTTATGCTTAGTTCAGCATTTGCCCTACAATAACATATTCTTCATCTTTTTATTAGAAAGAGATTTACCTTTAAATCCCCCATTAGTAATAGATCTTTATTTCAAATCTAAGTTTCTTTATAGCACCTCCCTGCTCCAAAAAAACCTGAAGAACATCTTACCAAGTATTGAAAACAGACCATCTGATTTTCTTTCCTTCCTGTTCTTCTTCCATGAAAAGAATACATTTGGTCTGACTTAATGTCTCAGAGATGTGTCTCACCCCCAAATTATTGGCTGTTATCCAGGCAAGTTTCTTGCAACCCTGAATGATTTCAGAATTTAAATGTTCTCTTTCTCTGGAGGGAAATTTCATGGTCAACAATCAAATAGTTCTTAATTTTCTCTGGGAAGACAGGCTTCTCTCCAAGTCTGTTTCAGTCCTTACCTCCATCCTCTACCACAAGCATACATGTCCACACAACTCCTGGGACATATCATTCTTTCCCCAGAGTGTTGACAAGAGAGTTGGATTACCTAGCACAGTGAAGAGTATATAGATCAAGTACTAATGTAATGCATAGCACAAAAACCAGCCAATGCTGATTTATTTTTGCCTCAACTTGGATATGCTAGTTTCCATGAGTCAAGTTTTCAATAGTAAAACTTTCATGAAGTATGCTGAAGAAGCCATCTCAGTTCTATACATTTTATGCTTCTAAAAAGTAGAAAATGCTTACAAGACTGAGGTGCTAATTATCATGAATTTTGTAGAATCAAGAGGTTAGAGCACATTTGAGGAAGCCATCTAGTTTTGTCTCCAGTTCTATCAGAGAACAGCATGTCTTTCTTGTTTACATTGATGTCATGTATGTAGCAGTGGCATGATCTTCCCATATGTGTGGGAAAGTGCTAGAAGACTGTCATCCAGACACCTTTCTTCAGACATCGGAGCAAGTGGGAAAGGCTGTGGAGTGAGTTTCAAACCCAACCCTAAAAGACATGCAGCCTTGGGAAAAGTAAACAGCTATAAATGTTTAACTTACTACCTATGAGGTTAGAATAAAAATACAGAGTTCACAAAACTGTATTAATAAAGGTGTATGTACTCTAGCATAGTGCCATTTAATAATTATTATCATCTCTTTTCCTTCATTGTCTTCTCATTTATTCTATTTCTCTACCCTCCTGACTTATTTTAAATTGAGACTAACTACAGAGAAGGTTCTGGTTTCCACCACAGGATTAAGTTAAATGTATGTACTCCACTTAAGGACAAATGAGTTCCTGGAAGAGAGATGTGTCTCTTTGCATTGGGTTATGCCATCTGGTCCTCAGCAGACAAGCGATGCAAAGATAGAGAGGAACATTGGGCTACTTATAGCTAGAAAATGATGCATACAATTCATATGCTTTTATGGGCTTCTCCTCCTGTTCCTCTATGCAATTGTACCCAACAAGGCAGGGAATACATTGGTCTTGATTCTTACCTCTAAATTATAAAGTTCAAGGAAGAGTCTGCTCTTCTGCAGATCTGCAGATCTGTATACTGAGTGAGACTTTTATGTTTAACTTCAGGAGAGATTAAGTTCTCCTATGGCTGATTCTTATGTGTCTTTTCTATCTGTTTGTCACTCTGAGGGTGAAAGTTAAAAGTTTCAAATATGGGGAGTTATTGTTTAATGGGTACAGAGTTTCAGTTTTGCAAGATGAAGAAAAGTTCTGAAGATGTATGGATGGATGATGGTGATGGTCACACAATAATATGAATGTATTTAATGCCACTAAACTGCACACTTAAAAATGGTTAAAATAAGCAAAGCATAAGCTAAATAAATAAATAAATAAATAAATAACTCACTCTCTGGGACACCTGGGTGGCTCAGCCGGTTAAGTGTCTGACACTTGATCTCCGCTAAGATCATGCTCTCATGGTTCATGAGATCAAGCCCCACATCGAGCTCTGTGCCGACAGCACAGAGCCTGCTTGGGATTCTCTCTTTCCCTCTGTCCCTCCCCTGCTCACACTCCCTCTGTCTCTCTCAAAATAAATAAATAAACTTAAAAAAAATTAACTTTCTGGGGGAGAGGGAAGATGGCGGCGTAGGAGGACGCTGGGCTCACCGCGCGTCCTGCTGATCACTTAGATTCCACCTACACCTGCCTAAATAACCCAGAAAACCGCCAGAGGATTAGCAGAACGGAGTCGCCGGAGCCAAGCGCAGACTAGAGGCCCACGGAAGAGGGTAGGAAGGGCGGCGAGGCGGTGCGCGCTCCACAGACTGGCGGGAGGGAGCCGGGGCGGAGGGGCGGCTCGCCGGCCAAGCAGAGCCCCCGAGTCTGGCTTGCAAAAAGCAGAGGGGCCTGACGGACTGTGTTCTGACAGCAAGCGCGACTTAGCGTCTGGGAGGTCATAGGTTAACAGCTCTGCTCAGAAAGCGGGAAGGCTGGAGGACAAAGGGAAGGAGAGCTGCTGAGCCCCCGGATGACAGAGCTCAGTTTGGTGGGGAACAAAGGCGCTCGCCAGCGCCATCTCCCCCGCCCATCCCCCAGCCAAAATCCCAAAGACAACCAGTTCCTGCCAGGGAACTTGCTCGCTCCACGCAAACACCCAACTCTGCGCTTCTGCGGAGCCAAACCTCCGGCAGCGGATCTGACTCCCTCCTGCTGCCACAGGGCCCCTCCTGAAGTGGATCACCTAAGGAGAAGCAAGCTAAGCCTGCCCCTCCTGCCCCTGCACACCTTGCCTACCCACCCCAGCTAAGACACCAGATCCCCAGCATCACAAGCCTGGCAGTGTGCAAGTAGCCCAGACAGGCCACCCCACCCCACAGTGAATCCCGCCCCTAGGAGAGGGGAAGAGAAGGCACG
>NW_024412411.1:19563136-19564167 GCF_014898765.1 Herpailurus yagouaroundi | reverse complement strand
TTCCAAGAAATAGAAAGGGAAGGAAAACTTCCAGACTCATTCTATGAAGCCAGAATTACTTTGATTCCTAAACCAGACAGAGACCCAGTAAAAAAAGAGAACTACAGGCCAATATCCCTGATGAATATGGATGCCAAAATTCTCAATAAGATACTAGCAAATCGAATTCAACGGCATATAAAAAGAATTATTCACCATGATCAAGTGGGATTCATTCCTGGGATGCAGGGCTGGTTCAACATTCGCAAATCAATCAACGTGATACATCACATTAACAAAAAAAAAGAGAAAAACCATATGATCCTGTCAATCGATGCAGAAAAGGCCTTTGACAAAATCCAGCACCCTTTCTTAATAAAAACCCTTGAGAAAGTCGGGATAGAAGGAACATACTTAAAGATCATAAAAGCCATTTATGAAAAGCCCACAGCTAACATCATCCTCAACGGGGAAAAACTGAGAGCTTTTTCCCTGAGATCAAGAAGACGACAGGGATGCCCACTCTCACTGCTGTTGTTTAACATAGTGCTGGAAGTTCTAGCATCAGCAATCAGACAACAAAAGGAAATCAAAGGCATCCAAATTGGCAAAGATGAAGTCAAGCTTTCGCTTTTTGCAGATGACATGATATTATACATGGAAAATCCGATAGACTCCACCAAAAGTCTGCTAGAACTGATACATGAATTTAGCAAAGTTGCAGGATACAAAATCAATGTACAGAAATCAGTTGCATTCTTATACACTAACAATGAAGCAACAGAAAGACAAATAAAGAAACTGATCCCATTCACAATTGCACCAAGAAGCATAAAATACCTAGGAATAAATCTAACCAAAGATGTACAAGATCTGTATGCTGAAAACTATAGAAAGCTTATGAAGGTAATTGAAGAAGATTTAAAGAAATGGAAAGACATTCCCTGCTCATGGATTGGAAGAATAAATATTGTCAAAATGTCAATACTACCCAAAGCTATCTACACATTCAATGCAATCCCAATCAAAATTGCACCAGCATTCTTCTCGAA
>NW_024412411.1:19482676-19558136 GCF_014898765.1 Herpailurus yagouaroundi | reverse complement strand
TGGGGGAGGGGCAGAGAGAGAGGGAGACACAGAATCTGAAACAGGCTCCAGGCTCTGAGTCATCAGCCCAGAGCCTGACGCGGGGCTCGAACTCACAGACCGCGAGATCCTGACCTGGCTGAAGTCAGACGCTTAACCGACTGCGCCACCCAGGCGCCCCTATTGACTTTTTAAAAATACATACTTTATGTATAATTTTTGTAGTGAAGTACTAGAATTGTCCTAAGAAAAACAGTAAAAATAATAAAAAGTATTTTTTAGTTAAAAAATAAATGTTATAAGTGTTAATAGCTAAATTGACCTACAAATCCGCTATTTAGTAAGAATGGGAAATGTGGCACAAGAGAGAGGAAGGCAGATATTTTCCACTCATTTGAGAAAGGAAATAAAAATAATATGGATACTTGACATTGAAGACTAAAGAGCTATAATAATTACATATAAGAAGTCGAAAGTCAGATGTAATGAGAAATTAACATGTTGAAAAATTAATATGTTGTTGAGAGATTAATATGTTGTTATAGTTGCAAATTACATTAATATTGGAAAAACACATCAGAAATTCACATTAAAAATTTTTTTTGAATGTTTATTTTTGAGAGAGAGAGAGAGACAGAGACAGAGAGACAGAGCATGAGCAGGGGGAGGGGCAGAGAGAAAGGGAGACAGAATCCAAAGCAGGCTCCAGGCTCCGAGCTGTCAGCACAGAGCCTGATGCGGGGCTCAAACTCACAAACCATGAGATCATGACCTGAGCTGAAGTTGGATGCTCAACCAACTAAGCCACCCAGGTGCCCCAGAAATTCACATTTTAAAAGTCCATTATAAGAATATATATTCTTTGGGGTGCCTGGGTGACTCCATTGGTCATAAACATCCAATTCTTGATCTTGGCTCAGGTCATGATCTCATGGTTCATGAGTTTGAGCCCCACATCAGTCTCTCAGCTATCAGCAAAGGGCCCACATTGGATCCTCTGTCTCCTTCTCTCTTGGCCCCTCCCCCACTCTTGCATGCTCCCTCTCTCTCCCAAAAATAAATATTTTTAAAATCCATTATAAGAATATATACTCTTAACATGCACTATATATGTTATAGAGATAGTCTACTGCAAAAGTACAGTTCTTCTATAAGGGTTAGGATATCCAGAGAGACTTAAAATGAAATAGAAATACAGTAAAACCTTGGTTTGTGAGCATAATTCATTCCAGAAACTTGCTTGTAATCCAAAGTGCTTGGATATCAAAGGGAATTTCCCTATAAGAAATAATGGAAGCTCAGATGATTTGTTCCACAACCCAAAAATGTTCATATAAAAGTGATTACAATATTGTAATATACTACAAACTAATAAAGAAAATACAAAATATAAAGAAAAATAAGCAAATTAACCTACACTTACGTTTGAAAACCTTCATGGCTGGCGTGAGGGAGACAAGAGAGAGGAGGGTTATTATGTAGGACAACTTTCACTCACACTAATGGATGTTGACTACAGTACAGTATTAATAAACTCTTGTTATATACTGTATTTAATGTAATTGGCAATAAGGCAGCAAATTGTCTATATCTGCAGGCAGCCTGACCTAGAATGAAGCAAAGCATTCCTAAGCGTATTGTATGGAAAAGCAAAGGTGCGTTGAAGTAACAAAAAATACACTAGTGCCAGATGTGGGCACCTTCCAGCGTTCTGAAAAATCACTGATTTCTGCCAAACACAGTGTCCTGAGAATGAGCATCAAAGCATGGGAGACAAACATTCACAATCCCGCAGCGAGAGAGAGAGAGAGAACCCCTGGCTCAGTTGTGATATTGTGATGTTCGGCATCATGTACTACTCGTATTGCAAGACATCACTCACTTACCAAGTAAAAATTTGTTAGAAATGTTTGCTCATCTTACAGAACACTCACAGAACAAGTTTATCACATTCAAGGTTTTACCCTATAATAATAATAGGATGTTAGAAGACTGGAGAAAATTATAAAGATATGGCATATAATGCAGTCTCAATTTACATCATGATGCAACAGCCTTAGAGAGGTTCTTATGACTTCCCCAAATTCTTATGCTTTGTAGGTAGCAGAGTCAGGGCTAGTCACAAACCAATTCTCATTGCATTGCACACTATGGTCTTCCTAACAAAGTATAGCTTCTAGAGGAAAGAATGGTAGAATCTTCTTCCTGTCTGCTTAAAAAGAAAGTAAAAACAACTCTCTTGGATATCTTAATATCCAAAACCCAAGCATTTTGATTAAATATGAGATAATTAATAAAATAATCATGTGTATTAATCCACAAATAGCCTTTCATAACCTGAAATGTTTTCTACCATTTCATTAATGCTCATTTAATTGTACAGAAATGAGATAAATGGCAAAGGAAATACCTCCAAAAACTTGAACATACAAATAAAGTGAACTGCTGTGTAGAATAAAATATGTTAAATGAGAATAATTAATAGCTTCTTTGAAATCAAGGAGCATAAATTGGATTCCACTGTGACAAGACTTCTTTTCACATATGGTTTGACTCTACAGTCGAATGTTCGGATTCCTTCACCCTTTCCCAGTTTAACTCTCAAACAACACTAGCCTCTCTTTGAATCCAGGATATTTATCTGGTTTGCACATCCAGTACTAAGGTGGTCACTGCTAATGGTCTCGCTCTGTTTGCTTCAGATTCTCTGGGTTTATTTCTTTACTTGTTTTCAGGGACTTTGCGTTTGTGTGCGCCCTGCCCCGAATCAGGGAAGCTCCCTTCATCTCATGGCTTAGCTTTAAGCTCAACTATTTCTTTCTCAGAAGAGTCACCACTTCTCCACAGCTTTTGCATTCCTCGTCTGCTCTACTGCAGCACATTTTGCCTTTATGTAGCCCTTTTAATTATCTGAAAATTGTGTTTGTAATATAAATTCCTTCTCAGCCCAGGCAAAACATGAAGGCCTTTCAGTGCCTTTTTCCTTGATCTCTTGTTTTCCACCTTCTCCAGAACATTCACTCTCCTAACCAAAGCACTGCGGACTGTGACTTGCTGACTTGGATGTTGGACTCACGAGTGCTGCCTGTTGGCCCTTGTGAAGGCTCTACTCCACTAAGGTTTTCTTTTGTGAGTTGCTGTAAAGACAATTCTCCCAAATTCCATAGATATTGAATTAATTTTTAAACAAATTTAAATGAATGTGTTTATATTTAAGTGCCAGAGAATTACAAAAAATAAGCCATGTCCTTCAGCCACGACCTTTGGAAAGTCATTGTGGAGCTTCTCATCTGGCGAGAGCAAACAAGAAATCCAAAATTAGCTCCTATTCAGTTTGCATTCCTTCTTACTTACTGAGCATTCCTAGCCACTTTACTCTCCTGTGTCATTATGTTTCATGAATCTACAAAACCTGTATAATAGCAACACCAGGGATGCATTTTGAGTGGCCTGGGAAACTATTTTTGGAATCTTGTTTTAAAAGACACAAAATATAATAGTGTTACTCCATGTGGAGTGGTGAATTACTCATAGTACATGCAAGGGAAACTGGTGGCATGAACTTGGTGGAATATTCTTTAGCTATTTGTGAATCAGAGTTGCTGTTAATATATTGGCTATGGTTTGTCTCCAACCCAACCCCATGCCTAATTACACCATATAGAAAGTTAAGTAGGCATTGAACTAAGGAGTGTGGAATCACAGGCAGCATAACCCCATTGTGATTTTGCTCTGCACCATATAGCTGTTTTTTTTTTCCCTGATACTGTGGAGAAGTTCATAATTACACAGTTTCTGCCACTGAGAGATCCAGTATGTAATTACACAGTTCGAATACAATAGTGCTGGTTACTGTTCAAATACATGTAGCTACATGGGATTAAAATGTACTTAATACTAATTACAGAAAAATGTTATGGGACCTATTTCTGCTTTTATTCTGAATATGAAACGCACAGGTATAATCGAACCCATTTGTACGTGAAGGTAGTGTCTCTCTCTTGATACAACATTGCAAACCATCTGGTAACTATAATGCTTTTGATATTTTAACACCTACTTTATGCATATTATACAAGAAATGAATGAAATTCACAGTGGGGTACGTTTGGGGTAAATAGTGTGTATTTATTAATTTTGTAGTAAGTTTGGAGTTCTTTGAACTGATTTTTTTTTTCTTTTCCAAGAACCATCAAGTAATCTTATCAATGAACACCAGATGGCGTTGCATTGAATAGCATTGCATTTTAAATTGTCCATGAATGTTAGAAACACTTTGGAGATGGAGTGCACGTAAGAAATAATTTTGTCTAGCCTCTCATTTTGCAAATGAAAGTACTCAGACTCAGAGAGCTTATATCATTTTGGCAAGACCACATTAGAGATAAATGTATAACCCTGCATTCAAACCCCAGAAGGTTTTAAACACTCTACCCTGGCTTCCCATGTGATTCTCATTTCATTGCATAAAAGAAAGGGTAGCACAGGACAGTGGTCAAATTTTAAATCCTGTCTGTGCCACTTACTAGCTCTGCGATACTGAGAAAGTCATTTAACCATTGCACATTTAGTCTCCTTTGTGGAAAAAAGGAAAAAAAAAAAAAGACCATACGCACATCTACCTTATAGTTTTCTTTTAAGTTGATTAAATAAAAGCTTTATGTAAAACGGTACAAAATTGGCTACATAGCAGATGCTCTAGACATACTGGTTTCCCTTGTGAATTTAGGGACCGCACGTGTTTCTTCATTTTTATAATCCTAAAACATTTACTGCATCCTTAATTTTACTTTATTCTGTATCTAAGATGAGCGGCCTTTTGTTCTCTAGGAGCTTATACTCCAAAGCAGAGATGGGAATGGAGATCTGTAGATAAACAGCAAAATGCAAGTATTCCAAGTAAGAAGAAGGATGCTGGGCCCATGTTGTAGTGGACAGATACAGCACGACAGGCAACAGCACATTGCGGGTCTAATGGATTGTCAAGTGGGCTACTTAAAAGAAACTTCTCAGGACTCAACTTTTAGGCTCAAAGCTGTGTGGCTCTTATTCCTCCAGAGCCTCACTCGGCCCATGCTTCTCATCACTTTGTCTTGTATTTCCACATGCTTCAGATTCTCCATTAGAACTTCTCCTTTGGATTTCGGAATGTTACTCATTCTGAGTCTAATCTTTGCCAATAACCAGGTTTGTGTTTTTAGCCAGGATCCTTTCCTACTGTGACCCCAATTTATTTACATGTAAGATGAAGGGCTGAATTTCCTTGAAATTCTACAGTCCTATGATTTGCCTCCTTCTAATCTTACCTGACAAAGCCTCTTCCCTGTACACATACATCCTTACCAGTGTGGCATAATTGTGCCTCCTGATGGGTGTCGTAGCTCCCTAGAATACATGTATCAATTTTCTTGTCTTCTAGACTGTTTAGCCCTCGCCAACATTTACATTACTTTTTCATGTGAAAAAGTCACATGAGACATTAGCAAACATAATGCAAGCAGAGGCTTAATAAATACTTTCACAGTTGCCTTGTCTTTTGGAACATTGTCTCTTACAACCATGAGATCACCAGGCAGAGCTCACACTAGTCTTATGGAGAAATACCAGAGAACACAGATAATAGCCAGAATGCAAACAGACATATGGCTCATCAAGGACATCCCATCCAGCCCCAACCCTTAAGCAACCCAACTGAGGCTTCAGACATGGCAGTGTTGCCCACTGCGTCCAGCCAAATCTCTGACAGGTATCATGAGCAAACACAACAGCTGATGTTTTTAAGCTATTAAGTTTTGGGGTGGTTTGTTACACATCAGTAGATAACTGCAACACTGATTAACCTTAAAGATTAGCTTTAGCTTAGCCTCGAAGCTTCAATTACTCATCTAGAAGCAGCACATAGTAAGGGTACTAATGTCACAGAATTAGTATTATTAAATGAGATGATACATGAATAGGGATTAAAACAGTGATGGGCACAGAAGATCTCAGTATATGGTAGTGGTCATTATTAAAGGAAAATAGTGATGATTTGACAGACTTGGCGAAAATAAGTTTAATTTGAGTAAAATGAAGGGTTGGATAAGAAGGAAGTTAATGAAATAATAACTGTAGTGAACCTGCACAGCTGGAAACTGGGAATTTCTGGAGAGTGTCAGTGATCGAAATATGTACCAGTTCAAGCTGCTGTATAATGCACTCTGGTATTGTATTTTGTTGTTGTTGTTGTTGTTTGTTTTTGTTTTTTTAGCTGTAGCTTAAATATTAATGGAAATGATTCTTGGGGCACCTGGGTGGCTCAGTCGTTTTAAGTGTCCGACTTCGGCTCAGGTCACGATCGCACAGTTCATGAGTCTGAGCCCTGCATCAGGCTTTCTGTTGTCAGTTCAGAGCCCACTTCAGATCGTCTGTCCCTCTCTCTCTCTCTGACCCTCTGCTGCTCACATTTTCTCTCAAAAAGAAATTAACTTAAAAAAAAGAAAAAGAAAAAGAAAGATTCTGAGTCCTCTAGCTGTCCTGGACTTCTGGGAAATTTCTGGTTAGTTTACACTTGTTTTCCTAGGTCTATCAGGGGAAATGATGCCAAGAGATTTCTGGTGACCCAGGGACCCACAGTTTGCTTCTTTGCTTCCTTAGGAGGGGTGCTTGATATTATTTCTCAGCCTGACTTTTCCTTCCTCCCCTTTTTTACTCTCCCTGCCCTTCTGATTTTTCCACCCCAACCCCATTTCCATCAGTACAAGAACTTTAGCCTGCCTCCATCTGAAAACTTTGGTTGGGTGAAGGAAAGAGGATGGGAAATTGCAGATCACATTTTGTGCAAATTTGCAGGTTATCTTATCACAGTGTTTTGCTGTGCTACAATTTTTTTTGCTTTCATTATCATAATATTATGCTTACTCTTTTACACATTTTGCATATTAAAATACATATGCAATAAAATGTGTGCATTACTATTACACACATTTTATGTAGCAAAAATTGCATCTCAAATGAAGTCAAATCATGAGCATGATTGATAGCAGTATGATTGATAAGAGTGGAACTGGGACAGATCATTATCTATCACTGATGAATTTGTCCCCATATGTGCAATGGGGATAATTGTACATATATTCTATGGTCAACATGAGGATTATTGGAAATAATGCAAATAGCCTATGACAGTGCTTGGTATAGAACTATTATGGCTTTACCTAATTCCTATCCTGGACAATATCCCTCATCAGAACTCCAGGACCCCATTAATGTTACTGTGTCTACATGAGATACTCCCATAATCAAAGACCATGAAAATGGTCAAATCAAAGACCATGAAAAGACTCCATACAAATCCTCATGACCACTTAGCCTTCTGCAATGCGTATCTAAATTACCTCAATATATGTGTTAAAATGAATATTTGCATGTTTATTTTCTGAGTTGGATGTTAAATTACTGACCTGGATATTGCTTCTGCTACAAACACCATGCTCTAGAGTTCACCGTTTCTCCTGTGCATTGTCACTGCTCTATAGATCATTTCTGAGTTACTTTTTATTCCTACAGTAAATTAGATTGAAAGACTGATAGCACTGTTCAGCACCCCCATGAGACAGTTGTAACTTGGTCAGGTCATGCAGCCAATCAGTAATGGAGGGAAGCAGAGGCAAGAGACCTCAGGGCAGAGTATTATTAGACCAATGAAAGCTATTATCTGGTCCTCAGGGGAAGCAGGACATCAAACAGGTATTGAGGTGAGTAACATGATGCAGTTGCCTAAATCAAATCACTGAGCATCTCTTGAGACACCAAGCATCATGGACAATGGCATTATGTAATACTTAAATTGATGCTGCTTTGCTGAAGCCTACAGAGATTCTTTCCTTCTTTCCCTCTTTCCTCTATTTCTTGGATCAGAGAAAAGAGTCAGGACTAAAATATTTTTTAAGTATCTTTTTCTTAATGTTTATTTATTTATCTTGACAGAGAGAGAGAGAGAGCAAGCAGGGGAAGGGCAGAGAGACAGGGAAAGAGAGAATCCCAAGCAGACTCCACGCTGTTAACACAGAGCCTGACATGGGGCTCAATTTCACCAACCGTGAAATCGTGACCTGAGCTGAAATCAAGAGTCAGATGCTTAACCAACTAAACCACACAGGTTCCCAGGACTAAAGTCTTGACAGGCTAGTCTAGAGATTTTCCTGTATAATCAGATTTCTAAAAACTAATATGTTTATTGCACAATATTTAAAATCCGTTTGTAATAATTCTTTTGGCAAATATTTTTTCTCTGCCTGAGCACATTTCTTGATTGAAAATTCATTACCCTCTATGTAACCCATTCATTTCTTTTGATTTTTCTAGCTCAGAAGATAGCTTGCTATCGTTAAATTCTATCCACTTGCTCCTATATTACTATCTTGTGTGTCATTAATGGATCATCAGAAGGAATCATGACTTTTCTGTCTTCGCCATTCTCCATGTATTCTAATCCCTAGGGGAAACATCTATAGTTCCAATCATTTATTCCCCACATATTAGGGTTTTGAATTCCCTCATTAGTGTGGTTTTAGGAAATGAAAAGAACACACAGCATTTGGAATAATATCTGGCTCCATTTTCAGCTATAATAATAGATTTGTGATTTGGGACAAGTTACTTAAATTTCATACCTCTCTTTCCTCTTCTGAAAAATGACATAAGGTATTTTATAGATTGATGCTTCTGACAATTATGCAACTGGTTTGTTTCCTTGTTCAAATCTAGGCAACCATATCACATGGTTGATTGATTAGGAACTTATACCATCTAAATACCCTAGATTTTCCTTCTATTTTTTTGTGCTTAGCTCTGAACTCCTAACCTCATGCTTATATAATTGGTGTTCAGACCTAAATGCAGGTCTTTTCATTTTTCTCAAGTTTCAAACCAGTAGATTCAGCCCATTCTTCCAGAAATACAGAGATTCAACAATTCTTTAGATTATTTCTGGCCAGATAGCCATGTGGTATTGGCTCATATTTTATTAGGGATTATGTGGTAGGTTAGCTTGATTGCTTGAGCAAGGTCCTGGCAACTAAGTGTAATCCTTGGGTGGGTACCTGCTGGAGTTATAGATTTGGCACTATCCCTGGCCAGCCTTCCTGCAATTTGCAGCAATGGTGCCAGCATAAAATTTTGTGCCTGGGTTCATGACGGCATCTCATAAATAATTTAGGGTACATTTCATGTTTATGTGAGAAAAACTCACAAATATTTATGTAACATCAAGAAACATTTTTGAGTTTGATGAGTATAGTCCTTGCTATTAAAATGGAAATATCACTGTTGATCTTTTAATTTTTCCATTTATTTTTTGTGGTGTGATCCATGCAACTCGCTAAATTTATAAATCAACACTTTATTGCCACCCTTACTCTAATATCCACTGTATGAGAGTTACCAGCCCACCTAGGGAGAGTGAGATATGTTCATGACTGCTATGCTAACTCATTCATATGACTCTTCTTGAATTTATTAAGAAATCTGAAGTGGCCAACAAACTCCACAGGTAATTTCTAACTAAGCTTCTTTTGGTTATTCATCTGATCATTTTAGGTACTTTGAGGATAAGACTTTCTGGTTTTGGCTTCCTGCATCCCCTGTCACGATAACAATGAATACATTCTCAACCCAGTTCAATAAAATAAGCTTGTGACAGTGCATTTTTGACATATTATCTGGTCTCACAATCTTCTAAAACCACATAAGCTGTTTCCCTATGATGTCCTGCTGCAGGTCTGATCATATTTATAGTTTCCATTTGCCGTCACCACTGTCTTTAAGAAATGTTTTATATGTTATTTGGTCTTTAAAACATTGTTTTCTTTCTATAAGCCTCAACAATTCATTTAATTCCAATATCTGGGAAACTAGCCATCCTATAAATTTTTCTTAGATCAAATTTATGGCATCCAAAAAGCGAGTTGAGTGTTGAATTCTGAACTGACTTTCAATAACTTCAGTCACTGCATGTTATCAGTCTGCAAGTTAACTGTCTGTCCTCCTCAGTTCCCCCTTTCCAGTCTCTGCCCTTGAACTTCCTTGCCTCTAGTTTTTCTAGGTGTTTATGAGTAAGAGTATGTTAGTTGATATCAAACTCATTTGCACAAGAATAATGCTTTCCAAAGTCCCAGGGTTTAGACAGAGAAGCATATGCTATACAAAGAACAGGAATACTAAGTAACATTAATTCTATCAGAGCATAGAATGCTAGGTCTTGCTATTGCTACAAAACAAACAAACAAACAAACAAACAAAAAACAACTATAGGCAATTGCCTTTTAAATCTTGTAGTATGAAAATCTGTGGCAGGAACTGATTAGAGGAGTCATTTCTTCAAGGAGGCCTTCCCTGATAATCTATGAGCTGACATGCTAGGCATGTTTCTGTCATATTTTCTATGATGATATTTAATACTTTGAAAGATAACATCTCTAGAAAACAATCCAAAACTACTGCATTTCTGTTGCTTTAAGCAACTCTTTTGTGGATATGAAGTCATAATTAGATTGCCAAAATCTTTATTTGTATGCAAACTAGGTTGACTAGCCTTTACAGGGAAATCTAATATTTTGTAAAAAAAAATGCTTAAATAGTATTTGATAAGAAAGGTTTTTTTTTTAGATACAGTCTATTTTTCAATACTTACCATGTATAATTGAACTTCCTAGAATGTTAAATATTTGCAACGTAATTCTTTATTGTGGTATATATCTATAGCCCTCTGCACACTTAAAGTGTTATTCACATGTAGTAACTCATTTGATTAGCATAACAATTATCCAAAGTCATTATTATCACCTTCAATTTATAGATAAACAAAGATTGGTCAAGAGTGGTCAAGTAACTTGCCTAAGGCCATTCAGCTAACAAATCAACTGAGCTGAGATTCCAAACTAAGTGTTTTTTATTTTCTTTTGTTTTGGCTCTCAATTCAATATCATTTTAACTACATTGGCTGTCTATTGAGTAAAAAATTTTTATTCTAGGCCCTAGAGGCCTCAAGGGGAGAACAGACCAAAGGGGGGGGGGGGGGGAAGACGTGTACATAAGTAAGACAAAGACCAAAATACCTGAAACAAAACAAAATAAGGAAACAAACAAAAGTTTGAAAAAAGAAATGCAAAGCAAAATATAAAAAATACAGTGTACTTTCTCCACTTATAAAGTTATTTAATTTTGTGTTGTCATTCTTATATCTCCTGGAAGACTTTCTAAGTTTACAAATTATATCTGCCTATCTTACAGTTGATTCCTAGTGGCTAGTGCTGTGTTTACCATATAGTATAGATCAGTAAATCTTATAGCATGAAGGTTTAATGTCTTCTATGAAAGCATATGGGAACCTCCTCTTCTCAATTTAGAGATGTGGAAAACTTCACAGGTGATAAAATCTGAAGCAGCATCGAGAAAATAACACAGGCTCTATGTTAAGCCCTAGCTACCAGTATTGCCATCACCCCTGTCCCTTAGGTGAACACAGGCAATTCACTTACTCTTAATGAATCTCAGGTTTTTCATCTATGAGGGCCAAACCTAACTCAGAGCATTGCTAATTTAATGGGGGTGATTATTTGAAAGTTACAAATATGTTTTTCAACTTTTAAATAAACAATCTTTGTTCTCCACAGACCTAGATATCCATCTAATTGGGGAGAGTTTCAAATTTTTAAATAAGAAATACAATGACAACAAACAACAAATATACTCAATTTGGACTTGTATTTAAAATTATAACTCAAGAAAATAATCCTCCAAGTTTTACAGGCAATGGCAAAGGATTGAGAAAGGATTTTCTAAATTCTTTTTTATCTCTGCATATTTTCAATACCAAAAGCCACATATCAAGGGTTCAGATTTTAGTCTTAGCCAGAAATTTGAAATCAAGAAAGATGAATTATATAGGAAAGAATCATCCTTTTTGCCCAAAAGGATTAATAAAAGAAGGATGGAGAGGAAAAAGAAAGAGACCTAGAGGATTAGATACATTTCTGTTTTTCTTTATACTGGCTTAGGCTCAGGGAAGATGGAGATGTTATGGGCAAATAAAGACACTAACATTTGCTGAGGGATTTGGGCCACTGCCCATGTGATTAGGAGTCCAGAAACATCATTTTTCTGGCAATTCCGACACTAACTTTGGATGCAGCCATCCAAATGTGGCCATTTGTGGGGTGACTGAGCAGCTCTGTCAGTTATGCAGCCAACTTCAGCTCAGGTCATGATATCGCAGTTCATGGGTTTGAGCCCTGGGTCGGGCTCTGTGCTGACAGCTGAGAGCCTGGAGCCTGCTTTAGATTCTGTGTCTCCCTCTCTCTCTTCCCCTCCCACACTCATGCTCTCTCTCTATTTCTCAAAAATGAATAAGCATAAAATAAATGAATAAATAAATAAATGTGGCCATTTGAGCTTTTCTCAGTTCCCAATGGTGTAAAAACTGAGATGAGAGCCAAAAGATCCCATGGATCCTGCCGTGGTGGGAAGAGGCACCCTTCCCCAGAGACCAGTGGGCCCACAGTTTGGATTGAGAATATCGAAAATGTTAAGGATCTACAGCCAGCAGGAACTAGGATGAGGCCTTAAGATGGAGTATCTTATGAAACCACATGAGGAAGACAAGGTTGTGTCAACCCCAGACTTCAGCATGGAGGTCAACAAGGCTCCTTCCCATTAGCCAGAAGAGACAGAATACAATAAAAGAATATCAGAATAAAAACTGAGGAACTTGTCCCTATCAATCAAAACAGAAGCCATGGGATTTCATAAGTCATATCTCTTCCCTTAAGAAGTTGGATGGCATCTCGGGAATAGTGTCAGGGGCTCAGAGAAATTCTGGTAATTCTTAACGATGTGGAGCTATTTTTACCTAGTGGCACTATTTAAACTACTCAGCAGACTTAGTTTACAAATGCGACTAAATAAAATGATTAATTTTCCATTTAGTAATAAGTGGTATTTTAAAGATTAATTGTGGATAGAATAAAGGAGTTGTTTGTTGGTTTGTTTCTATGTAGATCCCAATTGCTGTCCAACTGAGCTTTTTGAGACTCAACTGCATCAGTAAGGTATGTATACATTTTTAAGTTCTGAGTCTTCAACCTTGGCAGTTAAACAGTGAAATTAGCCCCTCTGCATTTGGTACTTTATAGTCATAAGATTGTTGGGATTTTCTAGTGCTCCCTTTCCTTTGCTATTTGAAAAAGGATATATATAATAAAATTGCTTAGGGTTCGGATGGTAAAAATATTGCAACCAAAAGTGTGTAACCTAGGGCTACTAGTTGTAGAGTCAACATGTAAAGAGGTAGTCAGCACTCCTATTCACAAAACAGGAAAACCTTGACAGGGGGTTCCTGAGTGGCTCAGTTGTTTAAGCATCTGACTCTTGATGTTATGATCTCACAGTTCCTGAGATTGGGACCCAAGCCCCCCATTGGGCTATATGCTGACCTCTTACAATCTCTCTCTCTCTCTCTCTCTCTTTCAAAATAAATAAGTAAACATAAAAAAAAAAAAAAAACCCGGACAAACTGAAAAGCAATCACTTTTCTCATACTCAGCAGTGAACTGATGTTATAGGGAAGACTGCATCTCCCAAAATGTGGAGAGAGAAGTACATGCAAAGAGACATAACTGACATCTACTTATTTGGAGCAAAAGCAGCTAGACACCATAAACTGATAGAAACAATTAAGTAGTCAAGCGCTGAATGTGGTGCTGACCAGCATGGCAATGTAATGCTTGGGACCCTCAGTCATAAGAGAATTCCCACTTTTTCTTTCTTTTTTTTTTTTTTTGAATGCAGAAACTATTTATTCACTCGAACTCTATCTCATCGATGTTCTAGAGACAAGTATATCAAAATGTTGTTTATAATCAAGGAAAATTACTCCCAAAATACATCGTGGTGCACGTGATTTTTTATGTGCTCCAGATGTCTGTCTTTTTTTTAATATATGAAATTTATTGTCAAATTGGTTTCCATATAACACCCAGTGCTCATCCCAAAAGATGCCCTCTTCAATGCCCATCACCTACCCTCCCCTCCCTTGCACCCCCCATCAACCCTCAGTTTGTTCTCAGTTTTTAAGAGTCTCTTATGCTTTGGCTCTCTCCCACTCTAACCTCTTTTTTTTTTCCTTCCCTTCCCCCATGGGTTTCTGTTAAGTTTCTCAGGATCCACATAAGAGTGAAAACATATGGTATCTGTCTTTCTCTGTATGGTTTGTTTCACTTAGCATCACATTCTCCAGTTCCATCCATGTTGCTACAAAGGGCCATATTTCATTCTTTCTCATTGCCACATAGTACTCTATTGTGTATATGAACCAAAATTTCTTTAGCCATTCATCAGTTGTTGGACATTTAGGCTTTTTCCATAATTTGGCTATTGTTGAGAGTGCTGCTATAAACATTGGGGTACAAGTGCCCCTATGCATCAGTACTCCAGTATCCCTTGGGTAAATTCCTAGCAGTGCTACTGCTGGGTCATAGGGTAGGTCTATTTTTAATTTTTTGAGGAACCTCCACACTGTTTTCCAGAGTGGCTGTACCAGTTTACATTCCCACCAACAGTGCAAGAGGGTTCCCGTTTCTGCACATCCTCTTCAGCATCTATAGTCTCCTGATTTGTTCATTTTGGCCACTCTGACTGGCGTGAGGTGATATCTGAGTGTGGTTTTGATTTGTATTTCCCTGATGAGGAGTGACGTTGAGCGTCTTTTCATATGCCTGTTGGCCATCCGGATGTCTTCTTTAGAGAAGTGTCTATTCATGTTTTCTGCCCATTTCTTCACTGGATTGTTTGTCTTTTGGGTGTGGAGTTTGGTGAGCTCTTTATAGATTTTAGATACTAGCGCTTTGTCCGATCTGTCATTTGCAAATATCTTTTCCCATTCCGTTGGTTGCCTTTTAGTTTTGTTAGTTGTTTGCTGTGCAGAAGCTTTTTATCTTCATGAGGTCCCAATAGTTCATTTTTGCTTTTAATTTCCTTGCCTTTGGGGATGTGTCAAGTAAGAAATTGCTGCGGCTGAGGTCAGAGAGGTCTTTTCCTGCTTTCTCCTCTAGGGTTTTGATGGTTTCCTGTCTCACATTCAGGTCCTTTATCCATTTTGAGTTTATTTTTGTGAATGGTGTAGGAAAGTGTTCTAGTTTCATTCTTCTACATGTTGCTGTCCAGTTCTCCCAGCACCATTTGTTAAAGAGACTGTCTTTTTTCCATTGGATATTCTTTCTTTCTTTGTCAAATATTAGTTGGCTATACTTTTGTGGGTCTAGTTCTGGGGTTTCTATTCTATTCCATTGGTCTATGTGTCTGTTTTTGTGCCAATACCATGCTGTCTTGATGATGACAGCTTTGTAGTAGAGGCTAAAGTCTGGGATTGTGATGCCTCGTGCTTTGGTCTTCTTCTTCAAAATTACTTTGGCTATTCGGGGCCTTTTGTGTTCCATATGAATTTTAGGATTTCTTGTTCTAGCTTCGAGAAGAATGCTGGTGCAGTTTTGATTGGGATTGCATTGAATGTGTAGATAGCTATGGGTAGTATTGACATTTTGACAATATTTATTCTTCCAACCTATGAGCATGGAATGTTTTTCCATTTCTTTATATCTTCTTCAATTTCCTTCATAAGCTTTCTATAGTTTTCAGCATACAGATCTTGTACATCTTTGTTAGATTTATTCCCAGGTGTTTTATGCTTCTTGGTGTAATTGTGAATGGGATCAGTTTCTTTATTTGTCTGTCTGTTGCTTCAAGAATTCCCACTTTTTCACATGCTGCACTCCAGTCAGCCACCACTCTTCCCCTGAGAAAATCTGAGGAATTCCTCCCCATCCTGGCAAAAGAAGAAAAAAGTGCCACCATGAAACCCTCCCAGACTCTTCTTTCTAATGAAGACTTAGTCTTTGGGGGCAGGAATTTATAAAGTACAACTACCTTGCGGCTGGCCAAAGAAAGGGGATGCCTCTATGCAGGGGAAATGGCTTCAAGAAAATGGATAATCAATGCTGCAACCAGAAAAGGGCATGGGAAAACAGAAAACAACAACAAAGCAACAGTAATAACCATGACGTTGAAAGAGAGACCAAAACACTTGTGAAGGTCATACCACTGAGACACTGGCCCACTGAAACACTAGGACTTAATCAGAAGATTGTAGAATTTCCCTCTCATCTACACTGTACCATGACACCAAGAAGACTCAATAATAATAATAATAATAATAATAATAATAATAGATGCCAATGAAAGAGCTACAAGGTATAGATCACCTGTGAGTAGTAGTACAAATTGTGCCCAAAACCGAAAGAGGAAAAAAAAACCCAAGAGGGATATGGAGCCTACAGTAGTTATAGATACAAAAACATTCAACATAGCCAAATTGCTGGTCAGATTAACACTAAAGGCCTCAAAACCTATTTTTTAATGTTTACTTATTTATTTTAGTGATGGGGAGAGAGGCAGAGAGAGAGAGTCCCAAGCAGGTTCCATGCTGTCAGTGCAGAGTACCACATGGGGTTCTATCTCACAAACTGTGAGATCATGACCTGAGCTGAAATCACAAGTCAAACTTAACTAACTGAGCTACTCAGGCACCCCAAGGCCTCAGAGCCTATTGTGTGACAATACAACATTCCTAACTTTAAACATGCACAAAGCATGCCAGGTGGTAAGAAAAGACACAGTCTAATGAGCAAACCAATGATCACAATCAGACTTAGATATGAAACAAATATTGGAATTATGAAAGAGTGAATTTAAAATAATTATGATCAATATATTAAATGATCTAATAGGAAAAAAAATATGCAAGACCAGATGGTTACTCTCAGCAAAGATATGGAATAAATAAGAATCAAAAGAAAATGCTAGAAATAATAATAATAATAATAATAATAATAATAATAATAAAACAGTAATAGGATTGCATATATTCAGCAGGCTTATCAATATTTTCAAAGAATCTGAGGAAAAAAACCAGTGACCTTGAAGACAGCTCAATAGAAATCTACCAAATTGAAACTCAGAAAGAAATAACAAAAGCAATAACAACAATCAAATCTGAGCATCCAAAAATCGTGATATAATATCATAAGGAATAATACACATAATCGGAATATGAAAAGAGAAGAAAGAAAGAACACAGCAGAAGATCCAGGAAACTCAGAGAAGACCAAACAGGATAAATCCCTCTCCACTCTCTAGCCTCAAAAGAACAAACAAACAAACAAACATCTAGGGAAATAATATCCAAACTGAAGAAAATAAAGACAAAAAACCATCTTGAAAGCAGTTGGGCTGGGGGTGGGGTACACACCTCACCTGTAGAGGAACGACAATAAGAATTACTCTTGATAGAAGCTATGTAAGTAAAAAGAGAATGAAATAAAATATTTAGTGTGTTGAAAAGAAAAACTAGTAACCTAAAATTCTACATCCAATGAAATTATCCTTCAAAAATAAAGAAGTACTTTCTCACACAAACAAAAACTGAGGGAATTCATTGCCAGCAGACTTGCCCCAAAAGAAATGTTAAAAAGATCTTCAATAATTAAAATAATACAGGTCAGAAACTTAGATATACCTAAAAAGAAAGACATCAGAGAATAAATGGAAATAAGGCAATTATTTTTGTTTTTCTGGGTTGTGTAAAAGGCGACTGTTTGATTAAAGCATAATAAAAAAGCATAATGGGCGATTCTATCACGTGGATTAGTAAAATGAATGACAATAATGTCACAAGGGACAGGAAGGAAGAATTGTGAATTGTCTGTTACAAGGTCCCTGTACTACATGTGAAGCAGTATAGTGTTACCTGAAGGAGGTTTTAGATTATTTGAAAAGATACACTGTAAGCCACAGGGCACTTACAAACAAGGTATGCAAATAAGTAAAAAATGAGGCGCCAAGGCCAGAAATTAAATGGAAATGAAGATGCTCAGGTAAAACTACAGAAGCTAGAAAAAGAAGGGGGTGGGCAAAGAAAAAAATGCAATCAATAGAAAAAATTTACAAAGATAGTAGATTTTAATCCGAATGTATCAATACTTACTCAGAACGTTAATGGTCTAAATACTGTTGAAATACATCAGGTAGGATAAACGCACAGACGGGTGCCTGCCAAGGCTTGAGAATAAGTGTTGAATAGCTAAAGCACAGATAACTTTCAGGGCAGTGAAATTAGTCTGTGATACTGCAGTGGTGGAGGCATGACCCTCCTTTTGTCAAGCCCACAATTCTGACACCACCAAGAGTGAACCTTAGCACTCATAAATTTTAAAAATAAATGAGGAGATCCAGGGATTCCAGACGGAACACAGACTTTGAGGAAAGAATCCATCCTTATTAAAAATTCATGACATAAGCTCACTGAAGCAAGAAGGGTAAAATGTTCTGACCTAAGTAACTTTGAAAATTAGTGAAAATTGTAAAACTAAAGGCAAAAGAAACTATACAGCTGCACTTTACTCGAACTGGTAACATTATTTCCCATGGCGATACATGTTAAAAATTTTGAAACCACTATATATGGATACTTGGATTGAACAAAAAAGTTAATGTATGGTCTGTGGTAGGAGCCAAGATTCTCCTTGTAAGAGTGGCGAGTTACAAATAAGCAAGTAGGAACACTAGAATGAATCATGCGGTACTGGATTGGAGTTAGAGACACCAATATTTACACATAATTAGCATACTACAGATTCATATATTGGAATATCAAAATTATAGTACGTGTATATGAAGTGAACACATCCAGTGGCCAGATCTTGGTTTCTAGTACCATTCTCCAACAAAAGCAACCTGAGCTCTTTGGAGAAATGGCTGATTCTAGGTCTGGGGCATGGAATATACAAGATGAGCCTGGGGCATTTTTAGTACAAAAAGTAAGGAAAACAAACCAAAATCAAATCAAACCAAATCAAACCAAAAATGATGGATATATGTCAAAGAGACATAGAACACAGATAGAAGAGACTCCAGGGACAAAAGCTGGAACAATGTGAGCAAGATAATAAATAAAACCATATTGGGTTATAACCCAAAGTATAAAATAAGTATCCATGAGTCTATATTAATGTTAATAACAATTGAATAAATGAGTAAGTGAGGGAAGATAGACGCATATCCTATACAGAAGAATTCCAAATGACTTACGTGGGTACTTCTCCCTCAAGGAGGTGGAGTGTAACTCATCGCCCCTTAAGATGGTCTCCCTAAGGAGTGAACTCCCTAAGAGTGACTTTCTTTCAAAGTGTACAATATGGAAAGGGGAGAAAAAGCTTCTTTACAGTGTAGAAGTCTAACAAATACTTTCTCAGGTAGGAGATGTAGGTTAATGTCAACAATGATCAATCATATTGATAGTATGCTCCCTTGATGTGATGTGATGAGAATGGTACTCTTTATCTGTGTTCTTCCACACAAAATCCCATAACCCCAGTCTAACCACAAAAAAAAAAAAAAAAAAAAAAAAAGAAAAAAAACTCAAAATGAATGACATTTTACAAAATACCTAATCTGTACTCTTCAAAAATGTAGAGTCATCAAAAAACAAGGAAAATATGAGAAAAGATCTTAGTCTAGAGGGTTCTAAACAGATACAATAACTAAATGTATAACCTTACAGGATCTTAAAACAGAAAAATGACACTAGTAAAAGACAAGAAAATATGAATAAAGTATGTACTTTAGTAATAAGTAAAATATCTAATTATTAGTTTTTACAAATGTGCCATATGCATATAAGATGTTAACAAGAGTTAGATATTGGGCTGATGCTACATAGGAACTCTGTATTATCCTCAAAACTTTTCAGTAAATCTAAAACTATTCTAAAACAAAATATTTAATTAAAAATCTCACTTTGCCTTATGATAATAATAACTATCAACTCTCATTAAAAAATTAGGAACCTCTTAGTCTGCATTATAATCTATACAGTGGTTCAAAAATATAAATTTGAATTTCAGTGCCTGTATCTGAAGCACACACCCTCCAGTTCACCATTGTCACTAACACTCATTACCTTAATATGGTATTCTTTCACTTATTTATGTTACATATCTAGGGTCATTAAGCTTGTGAGTTTATATTGCTGATATGAGATATATAATAGCCTAGAAGTAATTTTGTACAGATTGTTGAAATGTTATCACAAATAATATTTTAATTTGAAACTTGAAGAGCAGACAAGGAGAATTGTTTTAAGTTGGTCCATCAAAGCCATTTCCAAAGGAAAACATGATGAGCTTATACCTGTGAATGACTTAGCAGATCCTGGCATGTAGTAAGTATTCAAGAAGTGCTGACTGGTTTTCTTTCTGATGGTTAGGACGTCTCTAGGGTTGGGATTAGGAAATGCAGTGTTGGAGAAAGGAAGAACAGACCCTGTGGAAGAAATGGCAGAGGGAATTGAAAAGTGCAGAGTCTGCTGGCAGAGATTTGTGAAATATTTGCAATGCATTGCTGTAGTTAAAACTTCTTGAATACCTAGAAAACATCACGAACAATGCTAATAACAACAGAATTTCATAAAACATTTAACTGGTTTAACTTCGGGGCCAGACCTAACTAGAGTATTTTAGGGGTATCACTGTAGGTCCTGGCCTCATCCAAGAAATTGGCCAATTTCCTTACACATTGCCATGGGTACTGATGTCAGATTACATAACTGTTCTATCTTTAAATGTATTTCCCTGTATACATACACTAGCATAATGCTCTTTTCATGAAAATAATAGACTTTCTGGAGCTACTTACCTTTGTTATCTCTATTTTATTAGAGTCTTCATTCATTTATTTGAGACTATATGTATATTAATGACAAAATGTAATGTCTATTAATGAAGATTCAAAAAGTAACTATTTTTATACTCAGTACATATATTTTCCACATAAAATAAAATTAATATTTTTACCTATCAGAATGTACACTTTTGTTCAAATTCTCTTCATAATCCATGCATGCCCTTGACTCTTCTCTATTGTTAGACACTGACATTTTGTTTTGTTTTGTTTTGTTTTGTTTTGTTTTGTTATGTAATATAAGTAACAAAGGAAGGAAAAAAAGAACTCTCTTTACGTGCCTGATCTGGGATCAAACCTTATTAAAAATCTTCTCCAAGAGTACCTTCCTTTCTCCAAGTCTTTCAGGCTGTTGAAAGAAGAAAATTCAATAGAGATTCTGGTTAGTTATAAGGCAGCCTCCACCAACAAATCCTCAATCTGTTTTTTCTCTCTTTTTTCTTTTCTGGAGTTCTGCCAGTCATTCTCATATTACAGTGGACTTGATTCCCCTGAGACCTAGGAGAAGCAGGGAAGAAAAAAGATTTGCTGACAAATAAGAGACAGTGTTTCTCTAAATGTGACAATTATGCAAACAACTACTTTCAATCGCAGTGTGATAGAATAAGTTCGCTCACATCAGTCCGTAGGTGCCCACGGAAGGAAATGGTTAATGACAGGTGAGTGCAATAGATATTCAGGAAAACTCTATAGAAAACAACAACAACAACAAAAAACTGGAGTTGGTTTACAGTAGTAAATAAAAATGACATATTGGAAGTGAGAGGGATGATATATGCCAAGCTCACAGAAGAACTTGAGCAAAATACAGAGCTGAAAACATATCTGATTGTGTTTAGGGAACAGAAGTCAGTTCAATATGATTGGAATGTGGTTTATGTGGAATAATACAATAGGAGTCAAGTCAGGCCAGGAACACTGTTGATTTATGTTTGGAGGACTGGTTAAGGAGTTTAGTCTCCACAGGCAAGGACTAAGTGCTGAACGTGTTGAGGGCAATGGTTTAGCCTATCCCAAGGGGTAAGTCAAACAAATAGTTACTTTTATTCTAAGACAGGTATAGAGGATAAAATGTTGAACAACACACTGTTCCTGCATTGTGATCTCACCTTCTAATGGGTTATACTAAGAGTTAATGGTTTCAGTGCAACAGGATGTTTTGTGGTTTTTACCCCCATTCTACTTTGAAATCTGAAAAAACAACTAGGAGGCACTTCCTTGAACCTGGAATTTGGGATTATAAAATAGTTGTGGTAAGAGACATTGAATCAAAGGAGTTTGGTGAGCCTGAAATGAGCAGCTGTGCCCTGCCACCCTCACTGGACCCCATGACTCTGGCTGTTGAAGTTCTGAGTGAGCTCTTGGCCTCCACTTGCTCTGGATAAATCAGGTGGGGATCCAAATAACTGGTTTCACAAGTCCTCTTTGGCAAGTCTGAAAAGGAAGCTGAATATCTGTGTGCTGCTCGAATCACTGCCCCGCTATGTTCCCCAATCTACATGCCTCACTACCACCATTTGCCTTGGAACCAACAGATCAAATTCACTGTCTTTTAGCTTAGTTGATAGCAGTTACCGCTGGGAGCCCTTGACATCCAGATCCTGCCTCATCCAGGTCTGTAAACCCTACCCTAGCACATGTATTTCATTTCCCTGCTTCATTTTTCTCCACAGCTTTTTATCACCAGCTGATATTTTATATATTTTAAACTTCATTGTCTCACTCCCTCAACTACAATGTGTTCAATGAGGTAAGCATTTTTTTGTTGTTGTTAATTTTTATTTATTTTTTCACTCTGTTAGCCCCAAATAACCAAATAAGAGTGTGGAACATATATTCAGAAGTCAAGTATATTCTGAATGGAAGAAATGATTGAAGACAGAAAGGAATATTTAGAGGTACTTACAACTTATATTACTGAAGAATAGTGATTCCCAATGATCAACACATAACATAGGAAAAGTTTCTAGCTTGGGACAAAGTCTAATGTTTAGCTTTAGACATGTTAATGTGTAGGGGGCATTGAAGCTCTGTGTTTCACAGAGTGGGAAAGATGTGTCTGGAATCCTAAGGAAGTATCAGATATATAAAAGTAGCTCCAGGAGAGAAAAGTTCTTCACTGGATATTTAAAAACAATAGAGCGTTCTTTGTGAGAAACGTGGTCTTTAATTTTGAAATCGTCCTAATAGAAAGACAAGCAGAATTCTCAATGATCAACCTATTAACTCATGCTTGCTTTGGGCATCATAGATACACAGAATTGCTTGCATTCAGTTTTCTTAAACATTTTTCAAAAGTGAGATTAGTTGGGTGTCTGGGTGGCTCAGTCGGGGAAGCATCCCACTCTTGATTTTGGCTCAGGTCTTGATCTCACAGTTTGTGGGTTCGAGCCCCACATTGAGCTCCACCGTGGCAGTGCAGAGGCTGCTTGGGATTCTCTCTGTCTCCTCTCTCTTTCTGCCTGCCCCTAATCTCTCTCTCTCTCTCTCAAAATAAATAAACCTTTAAAAATTGAGATTAGTGAGTCGTGTTGACAAGGCATTTATGTTAGGGCTTAGGTGTTTGTTAATAGCTTTAAGGAGTGTGAGATGTCCTTCCTCTTGTGTAACAGCAACAAAAAAGTCTATTCTCAGTAGACCTCTGCAGTCTGCACATCTGGAAGGAGAAAGCCACTATCAATGTCTGGGCTTTGTCAACATGACTTCAGGCAACATTTTCAAAGGTAATCGTGATAACACAAAGGAACAGGGGGCATTCCTCTGCCTCTGTCAGCAGTGAGGGTGGGACTCTAGGGTTCCCTTTAATTTATGTGAAGCTGTTATCAACTATGCAGAATGTAAAGTGAAATGAGAAAAGGATACACTATTTTTAACTCCAGATTCAATAATTTTAACTCTAGGTAATTTGCAACCAATTTTATCCAAATGAATATTAAAGAGCCCAGATCTCTGATCATTATATTAGAAAGTTATATATATATATGTATGTATATAAAGAACTTTTTCAAGAAGCACTAAAGTGTATTATAAAGGAATTATGAATATACATTTTATTCATGTTTTCCTAGTAAAAATATCTGAAGAGTCAAGTGGCGGAAGTAGAGACAGAGTATAACAGTGTGGTTGGGAACATGTGTTACCAGTGAAAGGACAGGGGTGTCTGAGTGGCTCAGTGGGTTGAACACCTGACTTCAGTTCAGGTCATGATCTCATGAATTCATGAGTTCGAGCCCCACATTGGGCTCTCTGCTGTCAGTACAGAGTCCACTTCAGATCCTCTGTCCCCCTCTCTCTCTGCAACTGCCCCACTCAAGTTCTTTCTCTCTCTCAAAAATGAATGAACAACAGCAACAACAAAACAGTAAAAGTGCAATGATTAAAAAACCAATCTCAGCTATTTAACCATAACTGAAACAAGAATCCCTTTTGTTGTAGGTCCTTCTTCCCTGAAATGGAGATCATCTCACTCACGGAGTTGTCTTGAGGCTTAAGTTTCATAATGTAGGCAGAGTATCACATTTTCTGGAGTTGGAAAGAACTCCCTATGTGGTGGCTATTAACGGAGATGGGCAGAGATTATGGCGTTCTGAGAAATGGAATCTCCTATTCTGATATTACTCAAACTAAAAGTTATGATTTCTTAGGCCAAGTGAGCAACTTCAAAGGCAGGTTAGGAAAGAAATATATAAAAGATACAAGTGCTTATCTTTCTTACTTATTCACAAGGGTTTTTTTTTTTTTTAACAAAAAGTTCTTTGGTGACTGCATTAGAGGTCTCTACAGCTTATAAATGTCAGGAACATAGCTAAAACATTGCACGAACTTATTTCAGGCAATAAAACCATTCTGGGTCATGGAACAGGAAAGGTAAGCGTGTTTGTTTTATATAGCCTGTAACAGTTTTTGGTAGAAAGGAAGGAGAATTCTGGGCATCTATGGAAGTCTTTGGTAGCAGGTTTGGAGACAATATTTTATGAAGTGAACTTGTGAATTAGTCCTACAAAGAAATCTAGAACTACACATACTATGGACTTATGAGACAGAACAATGATTGGTACTCTCACAGCACCCCTTGAATCTAGGTATTCCTGTGTCACCTGAGAATCCTTTCATGACTCAACCAGTAGGATGAACTGGACCAGTAGCCAGGAATTAAAGGGTAGTAACAAGGTTGATGGAGGTGGCAAACCACATGAGTTAACACTGGCTTTGAAATCCAGTTATTTTTGAAGTCAGACCATATGAGTTACAAACCCTCCATCACTTGCTCAGCGTGGCACTTGCTCAAATTACTTAATCTTTCAAAGTCTCATATTCTTTGTTTGGATAAAAGGGGTGATAGTACTTACATTATAGGACCTCAGAAAATTACATGAGATACTTCATTTAAAGCCAGCATATTACCTAGGGGCACCTGGGTGGTTGGCATCTGACTCTTGATTTCAGCTCAGGTCATGAGTTCAAGCCCCATGTCAGGCTCTGAGCTGACAACTCAGAGCCTGCTTGGGGTTATCTCTCCTCCTCTCTTTCTCTCTGCCCCTCGTCTGCTTGTGTAACTGCTCTCTCAAAATAAATAAATAAACTTAAAAACACTGAAAAAAAAAAGCCAGCATATTATTTAGCATATAATAGCTGATCATTAAATTTTATTTAATGCTATTATTATGCAAATAAATAGCATTGAATACGTTTATTTGCAAAAAAAAAAAAAAAAAAGAACCAAAGAAAACATAGATCTGAACATTAAATACTCATCTTCGGATTTTCAATTACATTTAAGGAAAAGTTGCTTAATGCAATGCTTACCTATTTTCTCTTTGTAACATTCTCTTCTGGCTCCAAGATTTTTCTGTAGAGACAAAATTTCAGGGAGAATAATTTACAGTGGGAGATTGCATAAAATACTTAGTGAAACCATTTCAATGTCTTTTAAATGTCTTGCAGTGAGGAGGGGTAGAACGACAACATTAAATAAAATCACTTCACTCATCCCATGGGACTTGCCAGCCTACGTGAATACAAGTGGAGAAGAGATGCTATAGCAAAGACAAGCCTTGGGAGCATAGCCTCAACAGACCTCACTGGAAGACAGCATTCTCCTGAATCTTTGATTAATTTGATTGAGCATACCAGGTTACCAGCCTCAAATTTTACAAATGAGAATTTAGTTTCCCAGTCCCTTAAACACACTTTCTGCAGCTCTGTACCTGATGTTAAAATAGTACTGCCAGCACAGTTATTTATAGACCAAATTTCCATGGGAAATAAATACATTTTTTGACATTCCTAAGTTCCTTGCAACTCCCTGTGATTTTTTCCCTCTCTTAAATATATTTGAAGATATGGAATATCTGTCTCTCTGTCCCTCTCCCTGAGTACCTTTCCCTATTTATTTATTTATTTATTCCTTCTCTTAAATATATTTGAAGATATCTCTCTCTCTCTCTCCCTCCCTCCCTCCCTACCTCTTTATGTATGTATGTATATATCTATGTATGTATGTATTTGTTTTTAGTTACATTTAGTTCACTTTCTCATAGAAAGGAAAAGGTATTTCTGGTAAACTACTATCCCCAGTATGGTTTGTGATACTGTCCAACCTTAGCATTTCCTTTATTCAAACAAGCAGTAATAGAAAATAGAAACCATTTTCCTGCTTTTTTCATTTTTGAATCAAGAAGAATGAATATCATTGAATATGATAGTAAGAATGCATCATTCATGCATCATCTGAACTTTCTAAAATTTTTTTTTCAACGTTTATTTATTTTTGGGACAGAGAGAGACAGAGCATGAACGGGGGAGGGGCAGAGAGAGAGGGAGACACAGAATCAGAAACAGGCTCCAGGCTCTGAGCCATCAGCCCAGAGCCCGACACGGGGCTCGAACTCACAGACTGTGAGATCGTGACCTGGCTGAAGTTGGACGCTTAACCGACTGCGCCACCCAGGCGCCCCCAACATCTGAACTTCCAACAAGGGCCAAATGATGCATGAATAACATGTTTTTTTTAATTAAGTTTATTTATTTATTTTGAGAGAGAGTGCGTGCACACACACACAGACACACAGACACACATTCATGAGTGGGGGAGGGACAGAGAGAGAGGGAGACAAAGAATCCCAAGCAGGCTCTGTGCAATCAGCAAAGAGCCCCACTCAGGGCTCAAACCCATGAACCATGAGCTCGTGACCTGAACTAAAATCGTGAGTCATATGCTCAACTGACTGAGCCACTCAGGTGCCCCAATGAGTAGCTTAGTTTTTATTATTGTCTGACAAAGCTAGTGTGACAGCAAAAATCCCTGACACCAACTAGAAGAGGGAGACATAGCATTAATTTAAAGAAAAAACTGAATTTTAGGCTACCTTTCTTAGTCTCATTCTGTTACAGTAAGTTGAAGATACAGCGTAATACAGGGCCTCAATCAATCTCTGAGACATCGAGGATTCAGAATGGTGAAAATATCTGCAGAGCAGTCTTGTAAATATTAGAGTATATATAGTGTCCTGAGATACCATTTACACATTATTTTTTGCTCCTCACTCCTTCCCGCCTTTTCTTCTTTGACATTTCCACTAGCTCTAATTCTTCACTTTATTTTTGAATCCAAGAAACGTTACTAACATTTGAATGGTAATTTGCATAGCTCTTTCACATAAATTATATTTTTTAAATGATTGTAACCACTTTGAAAGGACACATGGAAGGAATGCTGACCACCTTTATCCTCACCTTGCAGATGGAGAAATTTAGGGAAATTGTCATTTGTCAAAAGTCAATCAAATAATAAATAACAGAGCTAACTTTCAAAGCTCTGCTGTTTCCATATTTGGCCCTGGCTGCGGCATTCATCAGAAGCATCAACTTGTGGAATGCAGTAGGGATAATGTTGGGTGGCACATGGCAGGAAGTACCAGTCTAGGGTTCACCAGCCAAGTCTAAAGGCTGGCAGCTTTCCAGACACCCTGTTTTTCTCCCGTGTGAGTTATGGTTTGGCTTAGAATGCTTTTCTACACCACACTTGCCTGACTGATCCCTGATCCTCCTGTACAACACATGGGAGAGTCCCCGTCTCTAGGATACCTTCCTTTTCTAACCCCTGTATTTCCAGGGAAGGCATCTTTTCTCTGATGTCATGATGTGTTTACCTCATTTACAAATTCCGCAATTATGGAGCATTGGGCTCTTAGAAATTAGAAGGAAATCACATTGTAGTCATCTTCTTTGTCAGGTACCACCTCTACCATGAAGCCTTCGACTGGACTGGCATGGCTCTGCCTACAGAGGACTATCCAAGCATTTGTTCACACTGCACTGTGGTTGTTTATACCCATGCACACAGTACAATGCCATCACACTGAAAGTCAGTGTGCATATTGTGTGTCATTTTATCCCCGTCATTAGAATATCTCCTAGATTTATTTAATGAATGAAGAAAGGAGGAAAGGAATAACTAAGTGAGTGAATGTTATCAAGTGCTTGACCAAATATATGCTTAATAATCTTTCAGACTAGGGGCACCTGGATGTCTCAGTCGGTTTAGCATCCGACTCTTGATTTTGGCTCAGGTCATGAACTCGCAGTTCATGAGTTTGAGCCCCCATAGGGCTCTGTGCTAGCAGTGTGAAGCCTGCTTGGGATTTGTTCTCTTTCCCTCTCTCCCTCTCTCTCAAAATAAGTAAATAAACAAACAAAAAAAAAAAAAAAGGGATTCCTGGGTGGCTCAGTCAGTTAAGCATCTGACTTTGGCTCAGGTCATGATCTTGTGGTTTTTGAGTTTGAGCCCCATATCGGGCTCTGTGCTAACAGCTCGGAGCTTGGAGCCTGCTTCAGATTCTGTGTCTCCCTCTCTTTCTGCCCCCTGCCCCCCCCCACTTGTACTCTGTCCTTCCCTCTCTGAAAAATAAATAGACATTAATTTTTTTAAAATAATAATCTTTGAGGCTATGTGGTGAGGATAACTCTTCACCTGTCAGTATCAGTCACAATAATCTTGTTCTTAGAACACCTCTTTAGGGGCGCCTGGGTGGCGCAGTCGGTTGAGCGTCCGACTTCAGCCAGGTCACGATCTCGCAGTCCGTGAGTTCGAGCCCCGCGTCAGGCTCTGGGCTGATGGCTCAGAGCCTGGAGCCTGTTTCTGATTCTGTGTCTCCCTCTCTCTGCCCCTCCCCCGTTCATGCTCTGTCTCTCTCTGTCCCAAAAATAAATAAAACGTTGAAAAAAATATATATATAAAAAAAAAAGAACACCTCTTTAGAGACAGGCTGGATTGTTAGGGATGGCAATATATTGTCTTCATGATATTAGGTTGATTTTTACGAAATTATTTTAAACCAAATCATATTATATGTGATTAAATATATATATTTAGTATATATAAAGATGTATTAAAATCCATGTCCTGGCAGTCATCAGTTCCCTAAGTTCTACTGGCTCCAGACAGTCTGGAATTGATTCAATTCTTTGTTCTGTGAAAGAAAAAAACACAACATATTTAGAAGAGGAATGATTAAAAATAAGCTAATATAGTTCCACCTGGAGTCTATTTGTAAGAAGCCATCTGCTCGTGCTTGGATCAATACTATCAGGAAGCTTTCGAAAAACTAAAGTCAGTATGATCACTCACTTCCCTTGGTGACTGGTTATTAAAAGAAATGAGGAGGTACTTAGTACAAGGTGGCTACTTCTAACAGCAGTTTGTACTTTCCTGAATCTTAAAAGTGAAATGTTGATTTATGTTAGGCAACCTATGGCTTCAGACATGATTCAGGCCAGGTGTTAGATAACGTCACAGAAAATGTCCTGTGTTAGGGACAGGCACAGAATGTCAAAAAGTGGTATAGATAGCTTTCTTAAATTCTGGAGAAGCCATCTATAAGAGGAGAAGAAAAATGCAAATAAGAGATTATATTTATTAATAAAGATGATGATTTATTCAGTAATGTTACTGGAGCATATGCCACATATCAAGCCCTATAAAGAGCAACAAGAAGTTCTAGCAAAGATGAAACTTGCTCTTAAGATTAAAGTCTAGTGTAGCAAAGCAGGAGAGCAACATGTAAAAAAAAAAGTGTTATGAAACCAGGGAAATAGCAGAGCTGAGATTTGTAGGAGGTGAGGTGAAGTTATAGAGGAGTACCTCACCGCTTGGAGTGGAGTAAGAATTCTTAGAAAGCTTTAAAGAGGTTCTTGTCATGAATCTTAAAAAAAGAAAGGAAGCAGACATGTCCGCAAGGTAAATATGGGATTCTAGCAGAAGGAGCCACCTGTGCTAAGATGAAAAAAAAAAAAAAAATCAAAGCATGATAAGTTTACAAAATGGGAAGAAATTTGATACAGTTAGAGAACCAAGCCCCTGGAAGATGACACCAGTTTTGGCATATGAGAAATTAAATCTGACCTTAGAGGATGCTCCAATTAACTAAGCTAAAGTCTTTTCAGCAAAAGACTTTAACTTTACATAGATAAATATGATACCAAAAACACAGAGATGCTTAAACATATACAAATGAGAAAAACAAACTTTATGTCAGGTACATGGGAATGTTATTTCCTCCTTGTGATATTTATAGGCTAAGTGACTGAATCATTGAGGGCATAGACCTTGGAGACAGAAAAGCCTATTGTTCATTCTTTGTTACTGATTATCTGAATGATTTAGGGAACATTACATAACCTGCTCAGCATCAGTTTTCTCGATAAAAGTTGTAAATAGTAAATTCATCTTGCAAAATTGAGCCTGGAACTAGATGGTCCTCTGGGATTGACAGTTGTTTTTATTTTTACCATGATACTAATGACAATGTTATAGATTTGGGCTAGGAGACACGTTGCTATAACAAACCACAGGTTTTGGTCAAGGTGCATAGATACCATTACAATGTATTCCCTAATCAGGCCACTAGGTGGGGGCCTCTTTATCCCAGACGGGTAGCCTATTGGCTAATGGCTTTTCAGACCATTCAGACATACAAGAGCAGAACTATTGTGCTGCATGCAATTTTTTTGCGTCCCTTTCCCCTACTGGCTGCTACTTCCATCTCTCATTGGAGCTTTATTGTTTTCTTGGGAGAGAAAAAAGCAGTACGAACAGCCTGTGTCCATGACCATAAAGCGAAATGAAAATATTATCATAGCTGCTATTCTGTTATGTATTAACGACTTACCATGTGGTAGGCACCATGTTGAGTGCTGTTAAGAAAATTGTCTTTCTCATTCTCAGGACAGTTCTATGGGGTTACTGCTATAGTTCACATTTTAGAAGTAAGAAAAATGAGGCTTAATATGGAAAAGTAACTTGCCCAAAGTCAAATATTTACTAAATGGCAGGAGGAAGGCCCTGAATCCAGCCAGTATTAATTCAAAAACTCACAAAACTTGCAACTTTGCACAGGATAAAATCGTAGTTGTTGCAAAATGCAATAAAAAATGGGAGGGGCAGGGAATAAATATCCTGATTTTCAACTTCATTTACCTGGCTTTGTTTTAGTACAGAAAAGCCTTTAAAGAGCAGATTTGATACATTGTTTCCCCTCAGCCTTTATTTTTAAAAACGTTTTTAAATGTTTTTATTTTTGAAAGAGAGAGACAGAGAGGGAATGGAGGAGGGACAGAGAGAGAGGGAGACACAGAAGCTAAAGCAGGCTCCAGGCTCTGAGCTGTCAGCACAGAGTCCAACACAGGGCTGGAACTCATAAGCTGTGAGATTGTGACCTGAGCTGAAATCAAGAGTGGGATGCCTAACTGAGTGAACCAGGTGCCCCTCCCCCCAGCCTTTATATTTCATATTCACCTCTAATAATTTTTTAACGAATATTTACTGACTAGCTACTATGAACTAGGCCCTGGCATTTCTATGATGCTCAGAGTATGTTTGCTGCCCCTCCAGCCTTGCAGAATGCACAAATAAAAGAAAAAAAAAAGGGCTAAAAAATAATTATATTTTGACAGGTATCACCTAGCAACATAGGAAGGCATGAATAACTGCCAGATTGGAATTAACAAGTTTCTTATTTGATAAACTTTATTGTGATGTACCAGTGCCACAGTAACAAATACAATTGATTTTTCTAGCTGGGCCATAAAAGAGTGCTTGGAAGGTTAACCAATGGCAACATACATTTCTGTCACAATTATTCCATAAGGCATACTTATGGATTCATTTTTAACTATACTATGTAAAAGCAAAATGCCAAGGATGCCTCCAATTTTGAGAAAGTGCCAACAGCAATGTAAGAGTCCCTCTTACATTTCTCTCTAATTCTCTTTGCTATTTCTTTCTTTCCCAAGGTTCGGCGCTTTAGTGTATTTGAGAGATAGCCAGACTTGGAGGCTTTTGGATCACTTACACTAGGAGAGGTTTAGAGAAGGGTGTTATATACCGTAAATTTGGGGACAAGCCAGGCTTCCTTTTACCCCAGTAAATGGTGGTGTGATTATCTTAGGTACAGATTAGCCTGACTCTTGTATAACTTACTGAAAAATGTCATACTTGATGGTAAGTGTCCAGCCACTATGACAGGATGGAGTATCTTTTTTTTTTTAATGTTTATTTATTTATTTGGAGAGAGAGAAAGAGAACAAGCAGGGCAGGGTCAGAGAGAGGGAGGGAGAGATAGAGAATCCCAAACAGGCTCCATTCTGCCAGCGCAGAGCTGGAGGCGGGACTCAAATTCACGAATCTGAAGATCATGACTTGATCCAAATCAAGAGTTGGTCACTTAACCGACTGAGCCACTCAGGCACGCCAGGATGGAGTATTTTATCTCATATGTGTGATAGCAAAATTTATAAACATGTTAATTTGCATTTTGGTTATATTGCCATAGAAAAACTGATGGTTATTTTAACTTCCTGTCCTTACCAACTGAAATCCATGTTTTTTTGAATAAAGCAATACTTGAAAAAGGTGATATTTGCTTTGTTCCAAAGTAAAGAAGTATTTATGTGAAAAAGAGTAGAATTGTGTTAATGGAGAGTGGGGCCTGGGGGACAGTTAGGGAGATAGTTATTATCTCTGGACTTGGAAAATAAGGAATAAGTGTTCCAAGCTGCCATTGTCCCTTGAGACTAAAACTGGCTCATTCTTTCAACTGTGAGTGTCTCAGAAGGAACTCACTGAGTGCTTTTACCTAGGAGACTGAACTCCGTTTACTGGGACCTCCTGCCTTGACTCAGATTTAGATTTTCACAGATACAGTTACTTTCCAAGGCCTGATACAGCTTGGAGAAATGAATACATGAATGGTCACCAGTGTGGATCCAGGCCAGAGGGGATCCCCTATATGTTTTAGGCTATTTAAAACCTCTGGGCGTTTTTATAATTCTAGAAAGGGGGAGGTTGGCCCCAGTTGAATGATATATAACTTCTCTCCAGCCCAGTAGAGTGGAGGAGAACTACAGAGTAAATGTGATTTTTTAAAATGAATTCAGTCTTTCTTAGTTTTTTGGTGCTCCAATTAATATCTGCTATGGACATCAAACCTCAAAGAGAAATTCATAAGCTTTAGGGATAGGATAAAAGATGATTAATCTGTGGCATTAGTAGCCCTATTGATTAACCATATTGCTTGATTCCTTTGGCTAAGTGGACACATTTATTTCATCCCTTACTATTTCATGTTCATCTTCTCTATAACTGCTCACTCTCCCAGATAGAGAATAAAATTATATTTTATATTGGAAGATTTTTAGAATCTAAGATAATTTTGACTCAAAATTCTTTTATTACTCACATCAGATTCTGAGACATAATTAATTTTCTCTACACATGAGAATCACCATATGCAAGCATCAAATTTTAGTTAACTTCACTGATTGTACTGAGGATGGTGACAGCAAGATTAAAATGAACATCAGATAACTTTTAAATCGTTTATATTTAAGCATAGAATACATTATGTAATTTCCTTAGTAAACTCTCACTCTTCTTTTGAGAGACATACATTTAAAATGGAATGCCCATTCAGATTTGTAATCTCAGAATTCATCTGTGGTAGGAAGCCTCCAAAATGGCTCTCAATGATTCCTGCCTCCTGGTAACCATAGCCTTGTATAACCCTCCCCTGGAGTGTGAGCTAGTGCCTCTCTTTTAACTAATAGAACAGGGCAAAAATTATGGAATGTCACTTCTGACACTGAGTTGAAAGAAGATTCTGCTCCTTTTATCTGTTTATAGTTTCTCTCTCTCTCTCTCTCTCTCTCTCTCTCTCTCTCTCTCATCTCTCAACATCAGTTGATTGATCTCTGTCTCTCCTCCTGCATTCTGGGGAAACAAACTGTGATGTTGTACGTAGTTATATGGAAAAGTCCATGTGGCAAGGAACTGAATTCTTTGTTCAGCAACCAGTGAAGACCTGAAGGCTATCAACAGCCACGTTAGTGAATCTGAAGATGGTTTCTCTGGCTGAGCCATGGGATGACTTTAACCCTGGCTGACACTCATAACCTGCGAAAGAGCCTGAGTCAGACGCATCCGGCCAAGCCAGTTACCTGACCCAGGGAAGATGTCAGATCATAAATGTTAGTTGGTTTAGGCTATCACATTTCAGGATAATTATTACACAGCATTAGATAATGAATAAACCAGCTGAGTTATGACAAAAAGGAAGTGGGTGCATGAGCTAATGGATGAAGAATAGAGAAGCCCATGGACATGCGTAAATTCAAAACAGTTATCTGATCCAAGTTGGGTAATCACCTGAATATTTACATCTTCTGTATAATAATAGAAAAGACATGCTATAACTATTGCCTGTATGGAAGACAAAATTAAAGGATCAAAGTTTTTCCTAAGCACATTATATGGGTGCTAGACTCAGCTGACAAAGTATCCTAATAAATCTAGGTAGATATTTCCATTTGCAGCTTCTTTCAGTTAATCCTACATTGGTGCCAGACCAGCCTGCTACAATGAAAATACATGTAATAGTATTTTCTTCATACACCAGCAATCATGTTCCTAAAGCTCATATCTGTTGAATACTGGAATTACACATTAGTTTAGCAATTCTGCAAATCAATTCTTGACTGCTCTTTGCAAAGTCGAGGGAGATTCCAGAATAGATAACTCATTTGTTTGAAAATTAAATGAAATTATGAAATCCTCACTATGGCTTTAACTTTAATATTGTGCCTGTGTGTGTGTGTGTGTGTGTGTGTGTGTGTGTGCGTGCCTGTATATGTAGTGTGGGGGCAAAGATTAAATAATATGAGCAAGATTCAAAAGTTCTGGTAGTGCTACAAAAAAGAGATACATTGATTAGGATTCTGTTGCTCAAAAAAGGCAAGGGAATGTTAGGAATAAGTGACAAGCTGATTCCTTGCTGCTAGATATGGGGTTACCATAGTGATAATTGCATAACATCTATATTTCTATGAAGCCATCTGGGAAGGAGTAGAACATTCTTTTTAAAAAGACATTATACTGTTGGCATATTATTTGTAGTTGGTTAAAAATAGCTCAGGCATGTGGGTGTTTGATGTTCTTGTCGTATTCTTAGGTTTAGAAGAAATGCATACCAATTTCCCATCCCCCAACACTCACTCAGTAAACCACACATTACCCTTCTATCCAGTAATTCTCTAAGGCCTTCCTTCTCTGTAAGGAATCTCTGAGACCGTGCTGGAGTCAACTTATCGCAACTTGCACTGTGAAATGCCTCTTTCTTGAGACTGATATTTTCCATTAGGTAAAAACACTCCACCATCCTGCTTCAGTTTAGACTCATCTGTAATGCAAAGAAACAGCCTTGCCTATTTGGTCAGTCTCCACAGCAGCTACCAAGACAGCTTTTCAGAACTACTCCAAAATAGTGAAAAGAAGCGTAAGAAGGCTGTGAGCAGATGTGGTCTCAGGGATGAGGGAGCCACACACAGTTTTAGAAGAAAACTTCCTGTTAGAAGGTGAATTTCCTAAGGATAGAGGTTAGGTCACATTCTTCTCCAACCTAAGTGCATAGCAAGATGAGGTACTTGGAAAAGTATCTGTTGCAAGAATTTTGGCAGGATTTGCCCATCAGAATTTTGGTTACTAGAGGTTATCCACACCTTACCCTCTTTCATAAGTTCATCCGTCCATTATAAATTAATTCATGCAACATGTCATGCACTAAACCTTTTCTTCTTCAGGATCTTACTAATAACAAGAAAAATTAATCTAAAGCAAAGAAATACACCTCAAAATATATACTTATATCATAGATTTAGTCTGCTTAGGATTTTCTGCCCTATTGACATCTATCTGCCATTTACAGTACATTGCTTTAAGAAGGGTGGCTCAGGCTGTTGGGCATCCAGCTCTTGATATTGGCTCAAGTCATGGTCTCACTGTTGTGGGATGAAGCCCCATGTTGTGCTCCAATCTGAACATGGAGCCTGCGTAGAATTCTCCCCCTCTCTCTTTCTCTCTCTCTCAAAATAAATAACTAAATAAACCTAAAAAAAAAAGAATGTACACACGGGCTTTTAGCTTGATGCAAATTAATATGAGATTCCTTTGGACAAAAAATGACTATACTGAATTTTGTATGTATTTATTCAATTATTATTTTCACTCTTTATTAAATTCTTAGAACTATGTTTAATGTTTGTTTGTTTATTTATATATTTATTTTGAGAGAAATAAAGAGTGAGCAGGGAGTGGCAGAGAGAGAGAGGGAGAGAGAGAATCCAAAGCAGGTTGCACACTGTCAGCGTGGAGCCCAATGTGAGGCTCAAACGCACAAACCATGAGAACGTGACCTGAGCTTGAAACCAAGGGTCAGTGGCTTAACTGACTGAGCTACCCAGGCGCCCCTCTATTAGAATTATTAACAGATGAATTACTAACAAGTGATTGATGAATCAGCGACTCCATTTTTCCTTCCTATCTGCCTACAATTGTTTTCAAGAAGGACTTCTACTTCGAGGTCCAACTTTCATTATATGTAACGTAAGAAACTACCTACAGGATACAGATGTGATTTGAGAAATCCAAAGAAATCCAAAGAAAGCCCCTTGACCTTTTATTCTCTCTGACTTGGATCTTTAAATTCCAGTTTTCTAAAACTATTATTACAAACTTGGACTTGAATTATACAAGTCAAGTTAGTCAAGTTTCCTACCTGAGAGAGGGCTCTGGGATGATAGTTGAAGTTATACATGAAGTTGAAATAGAGCATTAACTTTTTCCAGAATCATCTCAGAATACTCTGTGAAATGTGAAAGCAGGGGAATTATTGTTAATTCTAATGATGTCACAATTTTACTTAGGCCCTTATTGTTGCTAGGTAAAATTACTCTATTTTTTGTTTCCCTATCAATAAACAATTCACATGCATGAGAGAAAATGAAATAGGAAATTTGACGCACAATAGCTATCAAACATACACATTCAAAAACATCAGAGCTAGAAGTGACTGTAGAGAGCATCTTTTCTCATCCTGTTTTACATCTCATATTTCTCTTTTTTAACTCTTCAGGTTTAGATTGTGTCATTTATCCAACAATGACTTATTTAATCAAAGGAATTTGCTGAGAAGTGACTGAGCTTTACTATCTAGCACAGCTAACTGCTGTGTTATAGAAATCCAAAATGATACCCAATTATTGTTGATGGCTTGAGTGCCTACTGTGCCCTGAGAACCCTACTAGATGCAGGTAAGAGTATACTGCAGTTACAATGTGTTTGATCAACATTTAACAACCCCAGAAGTTCTGCAGCGAGAGTGGATTTCTCTAAAAAAGAGCATGGTTACTAGAGGTCTCTGACACTCCATCATCAAGTAGAAAACCTGATGAATGCCTACTTCTAATAACACCAAAAAAAGCAACAACAAAAAAGACAGCAATGAACTTTAGAAGAAAAAGCTCTGGTTTCACAAGACCCTGAGCCTACTCCTGGTCTCTCCTGATCACTTTATTTTGCTATCTTATGTGTTGCATTTGGGAAGAATAACCGACCAAGTTCTGCTTTGTCCCCTCCACTTTCTTCTTTCAACTGAGTTCTGCTGGGAGCTTGCATTTCCCTTTGCTTCTTCTTGTTGAATGTGTTCTATCGGAAGGCTTTCCCTAATTTGGCAGTGCCAAAACTGGGAGGGAGAAAAACTTCTTTCTGCAGCTCTTTACTAGTTGGTCTATTTGCATAAAGACACAAACTGCATCCCCCTCACCTGAGCTATACCAATAATTAAAATACTCTTTATGTCTCAGTATTTACTTAAGTGAAATATATATTTATATATTATGTATATATGGAAATATATATATATATATATATATATATGAAAGGAAGATGGTGCTATATATTCTGAGACTCCTAATAAATCACAAGAAAAACTACATTTGAGGATCAAAAAATGATAGCTAATATTTATTGCATGCTCAGTGAACACCAGATACTGTTTTAGGTGCTTTACAAATATCTACTCATTTAACCCTCATATAAAAGTTGAAATATAGATCTATGAAACAGCCATTAAATGTAGGAGACAACTGTCCTCTTAAATATCTCAGTGTTGTTGCCTCTTGACAAAAACTGAAACAGATTGACTTACATTCCCACTAGAAACATAAAAGAACGTCCATCATTTTAACTTCTTGCCAAAAGGTGTTATGGTAGACATAAATTTTTGCCAATCTAACAATAAAATTCATTTCAATTGGTTTTAATTTTTCATTTCTATGGTTATTAAGGTTGAGTAACTCTTCATGTTTATTCCACTTGGATTTCCTGTTTTATCATGTGCCTGCCTTTCTTTTACAGTTTTATTTTTACTATTTTTATATATTCTGTATAGTAGTTTGTGGCTTATATGCGTTGTAAATATTTTATTCTACAGTATGACTTTCACTTCTGCTGCCTATAAAGTTTTCTTTTATAAAGAACAGAAGTTGCTAATTTAAATATTGTCAATATTTTACTTTTTATAATAGTTTTTTGAAATATAATTCACATGATGTAGAATCTATCCATCTGAAGTGTATAATTCAGAGGTTTTTAGTATATTCACAAAGTTGTACAATTGCCATCATAATCCAACTTTAGAACATGTTTATCACCCCTAAAAGAAACCTCATACCCAGAGGGGTCTCTAGTGTCCGGGAAGAAATAGAAGAGAAAAGTTGGTTTGGGAGATTATATATATATATATATATATATATATATATATATATATATATATAATATACATTACAATATATATATAATGGTTTATTATTATATAATATATTATGTAATATATTATATATATAATGGTTTCTGCTCTAGCAGGTGCTAATGATTTGGCCAAATTCTATTCATCTGGGAGTTACTTATCATACCTAACTCTATTTCTCCTCAGGGCATCAGAATCAGTCTATGATGTATGTAGGCACTACTGGGGAACACTATAAAGAGTTAAAGAAAAATAAATATCTGACCTAATGTCTACTCTTCATTCTTACCATGTGCCAGCAATCCTAAACAGCATCAAGGGATAAAAATACTTCTCCCTTTCATGGTGGATTCCTCCCATTCACATCCCCTTCCTTGATAGCATATCAAAGGAATTGCTTATTATTTCTGTTAGTGAGGGTCTGCTGGTAGCACACTCACTTTATATTTGCTAATTTTTTTCTTTTTCATCCTCCTTTCAAAGACAACTTGTTGAGGCAGACGAGAGGCCCACTGAAGAGGGTAGGAAGGGCGGCGAGGCGGTGCGCGCTCCACGGACTGGCGGGAGGGAGCCGGGGCGGAGGGGCGGCTCGCCGGCCAAGCAGAGCCCCCAAGTCTGGCTTGCAAAAAGCGGAGGGGCCTGACGGACTGTGTTCCGACAGCAAGCGCGACTTAGCGGCTAGGAGGTCATAAGTTAACAGCTCTGCTCAGAAAGCGGAAAGGCTGCAGGACAAAGGGAAGGAAAGCTGCTGAGCCCCCGGACCACAGAGCTCAGTTTGGTGGGGAACAAAGGCGCTCGCCAGCGCCATCTTCCCCGCCCATCCCCCAGCCAAAATCCCAAAGACAACCAGTTCCTGCCAGGGAACTTGCTCGCTCAGCGCAAACACCCAACTCTGCGCTTCTGCGGAGCCAAACCTCCGGCAGCGGATCTGACTCCCTCCTGCTGCCACAGGGCCCCTCCTGAAGTGGATCACCTAAGGAGAAGCAAGCTAAGTCTGCCCCTCCTGCCCCTGTGCACCTTGCCTACCCACCCCAGCTAAGACGCCAGATACCCAGCATCACAAGCCTGGCAGTGTGCAAGTAGCCCAGACAGGCCACCCCACCCCACAGTGAATCCCGCCCCTAGGAGAGGGGAAGAGAAGGCACGTACCAGTCTGACTGTGGCCCCAGCGGTGGGCTGGGGGCAGACATCAGGTCTGACTGCGGCTCCACCCACCAACTCCAGTTATACACCACAGCACAGGGGAAGTGCCCTGCAGGTCCTCACTACGCCAGGGACTATCCAAAATGACCAAGCGGAAGAATTCCCCTCAGAAGAATCTCCAGGAAATAACAACAGCTAATGAGCTGATCAAAAAGGACTTAAATAATATAACAGAAAGTGAATTTAGAATACTAGTCATAAAATTAATCGCTGGGCTTGAAAACAGTATAGCTGACAGCAGAGAATCTCTTGCTACAGAGATCAAGGGACTAAGGAACAGTCACGAGGAGCTGAAAAACGCTTTAAATGAAATGCATAACAAAATGGAAACCACCACAGCTCGGATTGAAGAGGCAGAGGAGAGAATAGGTGAACTAGAAGATAAAGTTATGGAAAAAGAGGAAGCTGAGAAAAAGAGAGATAAAAAAATCCAGGAGTATGAGGGGAAAATTAGAGAACTAAGTGATACACTAAAAAGAAATAATATACGCATCATTGGTATCCCAGAGGAGGAAAAGAGAGGGAAAGGTGCTGAAGGGGTACTTGAAGAAATCATAGCTGAGAACTTCCCTGAAGTGGGGAAGGAAAAAGGCATTGAAATCCAAGAGGCACAGAGAACTCCCTTCAGACGTAACTTGAATCGATCTTCTGCACGACATATCATAGTGAAACTGGCAAAATACAAGGATAAAGAGAAAATTCTGAAAGCAGCAAGAAGTAAACGTGCCCTCACATATAAAGGGAGACCTATAAGACTCGTGACTGATCTCTCTTTTAAAACTTGGCAGGCCAGAAAGAGTTGGCACGAGATTTTCAGTGTGCTAGACAGAAAAAATATGCAGCCGAGAATCCTTTATCCAGCAAGCCTGTCATTTAGAATAGAAGGAGAGATAAAGGTCTTCCCAAACAAACAAAAACTGAAGGAATTTGTCACCACTAAACCAGCCCTACAAGAGATCCTAAGGAGGACCCTGTGAGACAAAGTACCAGAGACATCACTACAAGCATAAAACATACAGACATCACAATGACTCTAAACCCATATCTTTCTATAATAACACTGAATGTAAATGGATTAAATGCGCCAACCAAAAGACATAGGGTATCAGAATGGATAAAAAAACAAGACCCATCTATTTGCTGTCTACAAGAGACTCATTTTAGACCTGAGGACACCTTCAGATTGAGAGTGAGGGGATGGAGAACTATTTATCATGCTACTGGAAGCCAAAAGAAAGCTGGAGTAGCCATACTTATATCAGACAAACTAGACTTTAAATTAAAGGCTGTAACAAGAGATGAAGAAGGACATTATATAATAGTGACAGGGTCTATCCATCAGGAAGAGCTAACAATTATAAATGTCTATGCGCCGAATACCGGAGCGCCCAAATATATAAAACAATTATTCATAAACATAAGCAACCTTATTGATAAGAATGTGGTAATTGCAGGGGACTTTAACACCCCACTTACAGAAATGGATAGATCATCTAGACACATGGTCAATAAAGAAACAAGGGCCCTGAATGAGACATTGGATCAGATGGACTTGACAGATATATTTAGAACTCTGCATCCCAAAGCAACAGAATATACTTTCTTCTCGAGTGCACATGGAACATTCTCCAAGATAGATCATATACTGGGTCACAAAACAGCCCTTCATAAGTTTACAAGAATTGAAATCATACCATGCATACTTTCAGACCACAATGCTATGAAGCTTGAAATCAACCACAGAAAAAAGCCTGGAAAACCTCCAAAAGCATGGAGGTTAAAGAACACCCTACTAACGAATGAGTGGGTCAACCAGGCAATTCGAGAAGAAATTAAAAAATATATGGAAACAAACGAAAATGAAAATACAACAATCCAAACGCTTTGGGACGCAGCGAAGGCAGTCCTGAGAGGAAAATACATTGCAATCCAGGCCTATCTCAAGAAACAAGAAAAATCCCAAATACAAAATCTAACAGCACACCTAAAGGAACTAGAAGCAGAACAGCAAAGGCAGCCTAAACCCAGCAGAAGAAGAGAAATAATAAAGGTCAGAGCAGAAATAAACAATATAGAATCTAAAAAAACAGTAGAGCAGATCAACGAAACCAAGAGTTGGTTTTTTGAAAAAATAAACAAAATTGACAAACCTCTAGCCAGGCTTCTCAAAAAGAAACGGGAGATGACCCAAATAGATAAAATCATGAATGAAAATGGAATTATTACAACCAATCCCTCAGAGATACAAACAATTATCAGGGAATACTATGAAAAATTATATGGCAACAAATTGGACAACCTGGAAGAAATGGACAAATTCCTGAACACCCACACTCTTCCAAAACTCAATCAGGAGGAAATAGAAAGCTTGAACAGACCCATCACCAGCGAAGAAATTGAATCGGTTATCAAAAATCTCCCAACAAATAAGAGTCCAGGACCAGATGGCTTCCCAGGGGAGTTCTACCAGATGTTTAAAGCAGAGATAATACCTATACTTCTCAAGCTCTTCCAAGAAATAGAAAGGGAAGGAAAACTTCCAGACTCATTCTATGAAGCCAGTATTACTTTGATTCCTAAACCAGACAGAGACCCAGTAAAAAAAGAGAACTACAGGCCAATATCCCTGATGAATATGGATGCAAAAATTCTCAATAAGATACTAGCAAATCGATTGATTTGGCATATAAAAAGAATTATTCACCATGATCAAGTGGGATTCATTCCTGGGATGCAGGGCTGGTTCAACATTCGCAAATCAATCAACGTGATACATCACATTAACAAAAAAAAAGAGAAAAACCATATGATCCTGTCAATCGATGCAGAAAAGGCCTTTGACAAAATCCAGCACCCTTTCTTAATAAAAACCCTTGAGAAAGTCGGGATAGAAGGAACATACTTAAAGATCATCAAAGCCATTTATGAAAAGCCCACAGCTAACATCATCCTCAACGGGGAAAAACTGAGAGCTTTTTCCCTGAGATCAGGAACACGACAGGGATGCCCACTCTCACCGCTGTTGTTTAACATAGTGCTGGAAGTTCTAGCATCAGCAATCAGACAACAAAAGGAAATCAAAGGCATCAAAATTGGCAAAGATGAAGTTAAGCTTTCGCTTTTTGCAGATGACATGATATTATACATGGAAAATCCGACAGACTCCACCAAAAGTCTGCTAGAACTGATACATGAATTCAGCAAAGTTGCAGGATACAAAATCAATGTACAGAAATCAGTTGCATTCTTATACACTAACAATGAAGCAACAGAAAGACAAATAAGGAAACTGATCCCATTCACAATTGCACCAAGAAGCATAAAATACCTAGGAATAAATCTAACCAAAGATGTAAAGGATCTGTATGCTGAAAACTATAGAAAGCTTATGAAGGTAATTGAAGAAGATTTAAAGAAATGGAAAGACATTCCCTGCTCATGGATTGGAAGAATAAATATTGTCAAAATGTCAATACTACCCAAAGCTATCTACACATTCAATGCAATCCCAATCAAAATTGCACCAGCATTCTTCTCGAAACTAGACCAAGCAATCCTAAATTCATATGGAACCACAAAAGGCCCCGAATAGCCAAAGGAATTTTGAAGAAGAAGACCAAAGCAGGAGGCATCACAATCCCAGACTTTAGCCTCTACTACAAAGCTGTCATCATCAAGACAGCATGGTATTGGCACAAAAACAGACACATAGACCAATGGAATAGAATAGAAACCCCAGAACTAGACCCACAAACGTATGGCCAACTCATCTTTGACAAAGCAGGAAAGAACATCAAATGGAAAAAAGGCAGTCTCTTTAACAAATGGTGCTGGGAGAACTGGACAGCAACATGCAGAAGGTTGAAACTAGACCACTTTCTCACACCATTCACAAAAATAAACTCAAAATGGATCAAGGACCTGAATGTGAGACAGGAAACCATCAAAACCTTAGAGGAGAAAGCAGGAAAAGACCTCTCTGACCTCAGCCGTAGCAATCTCTTACTCGACACATCCCCAAAGGCAAGGGAATTAAAAGCAAAAGTGAATTACTGGGACCTTATGAAGATCAAAAGCTTCTGCACAGCAAAGGAAACAACCAACAAAACTAAAAGGCAACCAACGGAATGGGAAAAGATATTTGCAAATGACATATCGGACAAAGGGCTAGTCTCCAAAATCTATAAAGAGCTCACCAAACTCCACACCCGAAAAGCAAATAACCCAGTGAAGAAATGGGCAGAAAACATGAATAGACACTTCTCTAAAGAAGACATCCGGATGGCCAATAGGCACATGAAAAGATGTTCAGCGTCGCTCCTTATCAGGGAAATACAAATCAAAACCACACTCAGGTATCACCTCACGCCAGTCAGAGTGGCCAAAATGAACAAATCAGGAGACTCTAGATGCTGGAGAGGATGTGGAGAAACGGGAACCCTCTTGCACTGTTGGTGGGAATGCAAACTGGTGCAGCTGTTTTGGAAAGCAGTGTGGAGGTTCCTCAGAAAATTAAAAATAGACCTACCCTATGACCCAGCAATAGCACTGCTAGGAATTTATCCAAGGGACACAGGAGTACTGATGCATAGGGGCACTTGTACCCCAATGTTCATAGCAGCACTCTCAACAATAGCCAAATTATGGAAAGAGCCTAAATGTCCATCAACTGATGAATGGATAAAGAAATTGTGGTTTATATACACTATGGAATACTACGTGGCAATGAGAAAAAATGAAATATGGCCTTTTGTAGCAACGTGGATGGAACTGGAGAGTGTGATGCTAAGTGAAATAAGCCATACAGAGAAAGACAGATACCATATGGTTTCACTCTTATGTGGATCCTGAGAAACTTAACAGGAACCCATGGGGGAGGGGAAGGAAAAAAAAAAAAAAAGAGGTTAGAGTGGGAGAGAGCCAAAGCATAAGAGCTGTTGAGAACTGAGAGCAAACTGAGGGTTGATGGGGGGTGGTAGGGAGGAGAGGGTGGGTGATGGGTATTGAGGAGGGCACCTTTTGGGATGAGCACTGGGTGTTGTATGGAAACCAATTTGACAATAAATTTCATATATAAATAAAAAAAAAAAGAAAAGAAAAAAAAATTTTAAAAAAAATAAATAAAATAAAACAAAGACAACTTGTTGAATAGAGATAAGTAGCTGGATAGTCATTTTCTCTTAGTTAATTCTGACATTTTCATTTAAAATAATTTTCCAGTTTTATTGAGAAATAATTGACACACATCCTGTGTAAGTTTAAGGCACACAGCCTTAACTTATAAACTTATAGACTTATATTGTGAAATGATTATCACAATAGGTTCAGCTAACATCATCCATCTCATATAGATACGATAAAAAAAAAGGAAAAACAAATTCTCCTTGTGTTGAGAGCTCTAAGAATCTGCTCTCTTAACAGCTTTCCCATATAACCAACAGCAATGTTAGCTATAGCCTTCATTTTGTACATTACATCCCTAGTATTTATTTACCTTATCACTGGAAGTTCACATCTTTGACCACCTTCCTCCAGTTCCCCCTCCTTCAACCCCCGGACTCTGGCAACCACAGTCCGATCTCTTTTTCTGATTTTTTTTTTTTTATTCTCTCTATGAGTGAGATTATACAGTATTTGTTTTTCTCTGTCTGACTTATACCACTTAGCATAATGCCTTCGAGGTCTATCTGTATTGTTGCAAATGGCAGAATTTCCTCCCAGAACTTCTTTATCCATTTATCCATTGATGGACACAGGTTATTTTCATGACTTGGCTATTATAAATAATCCTGCTATTAACATGGAGGTGTAGAAATCTTTTTGAATTAGTGTTTTTGTTATCTTGAGATATATTATCAGAAATGGAACTGCTGGTAGCTCTATTTTTAGTTTTATTAATTGTTTTCTGGCTGTTTTGTAGATCCATTATTCCTTGAGAGGTATGTCCCAGTGTCCGGATAGGAGGGGGAGGGGCCTCTCTAGGCTACTCTCACTTTTTCAAAGAGGCTTTCTGCCTGCGAGGGGCCAGAAGATACCTTCAGCCATGACTGTGAATTAATTCCCCTGCCTGTGCATGGTTTGGAATGCTCAACACCTGAAACTGGTTTTGCTCTGGAGGTAATCAGCTCTGCCTGACTGCCTCTGGGCTGGAGCACTGCTGGGCCACTCAGCTTCCAGGAGTTATTGCCAGCCCTCCTGGTCTGATGAGGATGGAAGCATTATTCACCCCAGGTGGGGCTGTGACTGAGCACCTTGCCTGTGCCTGGGCAAACCAGACCCTAGGCCTAGCAAAACTCCTCCTTTAATGATCCCAATCAGGGTGATCTGTACTCCACCAAGTGCCCTGGTCAGAGTGAGCCCTGACTTGGTTCTGCAGATGAGCAAAACTAAGGATCACTACTTGGGCGCAGCAGGTATGAACTCTGTTTGCCAACATCCATGCACTGGTTTTTGCAAACCCTTTCTACCTTCTTTGTTGCAGTCAGAATTTCAGTGGTTGTTTCCCACAGATTCTCCTGCAATCCCTGTGGTGTGAGATCTGAGTAGGGGCTCCCACAAAATGTCCTATAATGGTGGTGCTGGCTTTACCTCGGACTCTCTTTTCCACCGGAAGAATCAAAGGCTCAGGGGAGACTTTTCATGGTGCTGTGCTGGCCTGAGAGAAGGATCTACTTCTTTTACCCCACAATGTTGTCTTAGCCCCTAAGGTACACTAAAGATTCTCTCAGTGTTGTCTTGTTCTTGAAGAGTTGTGTGTTGTTCTTGTGATGGGGAAAGAAGTCAGGAATGACCTATTTGGTGATGTCACTCCTACCATTTTCTGGCTGTCATTGTTTCTGTTGATAAATCAAATGTAAAACCTAAATCTTGCTCTTTGACAATAATGTACTTTTCTGATTTCTTTTAAGAATTTTTAATGTGTTGGTCTTTGATATTCTGTAGTTTTTGTTACGATGGTAAAATTTGCTTTTATTTATCTCTGGTTTTAGCATCTTAAATCAGTAAGTGTGTTGTACCAGTTATAAGAAATTTCCAGGGTACCTGGGTGACTCAGTCGGTTGAATGTCCGACTCTTGGCTTTGGCTCAGGTCATGATCTCACAGTTCATGGGTTCAAGCTCTGCATCAGTCCCTGTGCTGGCAACTGGCAACTGGCAATGCAGAGCCTGCTTGGGATTCTTTCTCTATCCCCCTCTCTCTCTGTCCTACCCCTGCTCTCTCTCACACATGTGTGCACGTGTGCATGCTCTCTCTCTCTCTCAAATAAGTAAACATTAAAAAAAGAAGAAATTTTCAATTGTTATATTCTCAAATATTTGATACTCTTCCATTCTCTATTTCCTGTATTTCTGATACTCATATTAGATATCTGTTAGAACTTCCTGCTGTTGCCTAAATGCCTCTTATTTTACGTTTAATACTTTGTAGTCTGTGCTGCACTCTAGATGTATTTTTTTTCTTAAATAATTTACTGTTTTTTTCAACTATTTTAAGCCCCTGTTTAAATCCATGTATTGAGTTAAATCTCAATTATTACATTTTTCTTTCTACAAATTTTACTTGGGACTTAAAAATAACGCTTTTTCATTTAACATATTTGTAGGTATTTTCAAATTTGCTATTTATTTCTTTAAATATAGGAGGCATCATTAAGCTGTATCCTGTGCCTGATCATTCCAGTGTATGAAGTATTTGTATGTTGGTTTCTCCTTCTTGGTCTTTCTATTGGTTCTTGCTCATAGTTCTTTGTTACTTTCCTTGAGAGTAACATTTTGAGAATGACTCCTCATTTTCCTTAGGAAAAAAATGTTAAATCATCTGAGGCCTAGAGTGAAAGTTCATTCCTCTAGAGTTAATCAGCTGTGCTTCTCTCAACTGCTTGGGGAACAACATTATTAGAACAATCTAATTTAAATTAAAGCTTGAGGTATTTTTGATTTGTTTGTATTCACTGGGATGCAGAATCACATTTGATCCAATTTGATGTGACAACCTTTTTTTTTTGTTTTGTTTTTTGTTTTTCCTTTCTCTGAAAAGTAACAAAGAAATGTTTCTTGCAGTTCTGTTTGGGTAGGTTATTTCTGGTTTATCCTTTTATCAGATTTAGAGATCCTCTGGGATCACAGCATTAGGGAACAGTATCTCCACCTTCATTAGGCCCTAGACTTTGTTTTCAGCTCCCTATGGCTCTCTAAAATTCATCAAGTATAATTTCAATTATCAAGGTTCAGCAAATTCCATATGATGTAATAGTTTCACTCTTCTTTCTTTCTGGAATTCTACCTTCACTTAGATTTGTTTTGGTAATTCTTTACTAACCTTGAAGCTTTTAAGATTTTTCTTATTTCTCTGGTATCTTTATTTTTGGCAAGAGGTTCAGTTAAATATGTAGGCAGCCATATTACCAGAAATACAGAAATCTGTATGGATGTATTTTTACAGAAGAAATCTTGGATTGCAGTGTTAGTGCCTGACTTCCAAGTTTTTACTTAGCACCTCATGGGTACTCCAACCATACATTCGACAAATAGCATGCCTATGTTTTTTCTAAAATAATTTCCTTCATTCTCAATATACATATTTCACCCCCCATCTGTCCTTAAATCTCTTTTGAGAACAGATGAAAAACAAAGGAAGAGCAGAAAGCAGAGATGGCTCTCCATTTCAACCAGCAACCTAAGTATAATTTAAGGTAGAACACGGGAATGTGGCCCTAGTTCAGTAAAGGAAATAGTTACAAAAACTTTACTGTATGTGAAATGAGAGGTCCGTCGTAAGAACAACTAAGACTTCCAGCTAAAACTCTGACTTTGTAATTGTGCAATCTAGATTCCTCCAATCTACGGGGTCAGTAATCCTCAGGATATCTGAAAATATGAGCTACCATTCCATAATGCCCTCCCAGAGTTTAGTTAGTGTTTATTACTTGCTTTGAAGATGAAAAGCATTATATGCATGCACATAACTTATAAAGCAGGGGATTTCCTTTAGTATTTGGATTGCCTGATTTGTATCCACATGAATCATATTAAACAGATCAATGGAAAATTGCCATTTTTGCTAATAGGTGGATAAAGGCTCAAGTAAAGTAGTACCTTGGAGAAACTGTAGATGGAGGGGAAAAAAAAGACAGAGTGGGTCATTGTGATGGAATTGTTTCAGATATATGTGGAAGTCTGTACCTCTGTACAGAATATTCTCACACTATATCGCACATATTTTCTCATGACCTACCTCTCAAGAACAAGTAAAAATTTTGCAAGGAACTATGTATTACTCAAATGTGTTATAGGGAAGTATAATAATTAGGATTAGTCAAGGGAAGTTCCTAATTATTATCTTTATTTTTACCTATGCTGCTTTTGATTAACATAGACAATCTCAGTTTGGTGCACATAAAATTTTGACCCTCCTTTAATGTTAATTAAGTTGATTTTGTCTGAAATCAAGTGGAAACAAGAAGAACTTTGGGTATATTTTTTACTTTTTTTCAAAAAATTTTTAATGTTTATTTTTCAGAGAGAGGGAAAGAGTGAGAGTGGGGGAGGGGCAGAGAGAGAGGGAGACACAGAATCCGAAGCAGGCTCCAGGCCCTGAGCTGTCAGCACAGAGCCGGACGTGGGGCTTGAACCCACAAACCACAAGATCATGACCTGAGCTGAAGTTGGATGCTTTAACCAACTGAGCCACCCAGGTGCCCCAACTTTGGGTATATTTTTTAAACTATGCATGCTCCCCCAGAACTTCTGATACCACCCCTTGGGTATCATATTTCACTCCCACTGTGAGACTATTCATCTAGTACCTTCAGATGATGCAACTCCTCAGGGTGTTAGCTAAAATGGTGACTTTGTTCAAAGTATTCATAATTTTGACTTCAAAATTATTCTATTGGGACTTGGAGAAATCTCTGGCTTAACGAATACACTGAGATTCAGTCATCCCACACATACATCTAGTGTCTGCCTTCCCACATATGTCTATTACAAACCAAATATGATGACAAAGGACATGAGAGTAGAAAATAGGTAACAAATTTAAAAATCTTAAAAGTGCTAGAAGAACCCAGTCTGTAGATTTGGAGTAATTGTTTAAAGTATCTTTCACTTGATAACACTTTTTTTTTTTTTTTGACAACTAAAAAGCACTTCACTGTCTCCATGTGAAAGATGGGACTTTTCATAAATTAGACTTGAACAAAGAACAATTCTATACATCAGCTGTGACAATGGGAGTATGGCATATATTGCTATATAATTTTCTGCCCCTGTGTTCCAAATTAGAGAAAGGTCCAAGTTGTCAAATTTCTAAGTAACGTCATTCTCGATTTCATCAATATTTTCATCTGGCATATAAGAAATGCAAAAGAGGGACTCAGAAGAAAAGTAACAGAATTGCTATTTCTAGAGGTTTGTACAGAAACTGGAATATAAAAACTGGAGTTCTTGTGTGGAAAAAATTCTATCTTTGAAACTTGGGAAACAGATTGCTTACACAAGAAATAGAAATTGGAGGCCAAGGATAAGATATATTGGTGCTATGATAATCATGAATACCTAAATATCCATACAATAAATAGATCTGTGATCTTAGCATAATGCTAGAACAACAATATCATATGTCAGTCTGCATGCTTTTAGACCTAGCCTACTTCTCTTGAAGGGTCTCATCACTGGTCACATTCACAGTCCATATTAGATATTAGAGTACTTATTCTTTTTGTGAGTTTTTTTTCAATTTCTGTGAGTTGGTATTATTACTATTATTATGCTCAACTACACTTCAATGAAAACTCCCTATAACTGCTGCCTACACAAGTCATTGCCTGCCAGCCTGACTTTGCTTTTATGTGGCCTTGGGTATTTCCCTAGACAGGACACCTACACTGGAAGGTAGGAACACAAGCAGTACATGGTCTTTCCAAGGATACAAGGCCTGTGTAACACCGAAGTGATTCCTGCGTAAGATCTACCCAGCCTTGACTTTAAAGTGATGTGGCATAAAGTTCACAAGGACAAAATAAAAATGAAACCAACCAGAAAAGTAGGAGAACATGAAGAAGTGCAGCTTTATGAAAGTTTGAAACCAACAGTGACTTCTTCCAGCTATTAGAATAAAATAAAAATGCTTTTCTATGTACTTCAATGCCCTATATGATCTGGCCCTTGCTGACTTAGGAGAACTCTTTATTTAGCCTTTGCACTCTCATAACAGCATTCCAGACAACAGATCTATTTTTCTAACATCCTGAGCTCTTCCCATCTTAAGGCTTTGCTACTGTCTCTCTACCAGTGCTACGGACTGAATGTGTCCCCTGCAAATTCATATGTTGAATCCTAATACCTAAAGTGATGGTTTGGAGTTGGGACTTTGGGAGGGGATTAGTACATGAGAGTGGAGCCTACATGAATGGGACTAAGTGCCCTTATAAGAGAAGCTTCAAAAAGTTTTCTTTCCCTGTTGCACCATACATAGGAGGACACAGAGAGAAGACAGCTGAGCCAGGAAGCAGACTCTTAACAGGCAACAACTCTGCTGGCATCTTGACCTTGGACTTCCCAGTCTCCAGAACTGTGAGAAATAAATTTCTGTTGTTTATAAGCCACCCACTGTATGATATTCTATTATAGCAGCCTGAGTGGACTAAGACAACCTGCTATATGCTTCCTTTAGATTTCCATCTCACTAAGTTACTTGACATTCAGATCTCTGCTCAGATAGCCTCTCCTGATAATCACTTTCCCTTAATTATATTCACTACATTAGCTCTACGAGTCTTTATCAGATTGTCAATGAATGAAATAGTTCACAAATCATTTTTCCATTAAGAAAGAAAATCTAAAGAAATAATCACAAAATGATAATCTCTTAAAAAGTTTGCTGTTTGTGGGGGCTTTTGCTTATTTTAATTATAAAGTGCATGAACAAGGGGACATGAGCAAATATTATAAAAATATTTCTACAAAATAAATAGTTTGGGATTAATTTACTATATAGTTTTCATAGTATAATGAATACAGATGTGTTAATACTGTATAAACATAGTCATAAGAAAACCTTGTTTTTACAAATTTGCAGCAAATCTCTTATTTATAGTAATACACTAGATAATATATTAATAAAATTCTGTCACCACAAAGCACATATAAAATAGAATTTGAAATGAATAACCTAGTGCATGGAAGTGGATAAGACAATCAAGGAAAGCATCAGGAGTCAAAAAATAGTAAGGAAAGCATAAATCTGAGAAACAAGCAGGCCCCAAAGCAGATGGCTACCTAAAGGGATCTGATAATATTCAGTGTTCTCAGACTTCGGCTTTAAAAAGACAGGATTCAGGGGTGCCTGGGTGACTCAGTCGGTTAAGCATCTGACTCTGTTTAGGCTCAGGTCATGATCTCACAGTTTCATGAGTTCAAGCCCTGCTCTGTGCTGGCAATGTGGAGCCTGTTCAGGATTCTCTCACTCTCCTTCTCTCTCTGCCCCTCCCCAATGCAAATGATCAGTGGGCAAAAATTATAAATAGTGGTATATTCACATGTGAAATACTATACAGCAAAGAAAATTAAAAAACTGGATTTGCACTTGATCATGGATGAAGTTTAATACAATTTTTGAGTGTGGAAAATCATTTTATAAAAGAACTTATACTATATAATTCTACTTATATAAAGTTCAAAATCATATATAAATACAGATGCATAGATACATACACACTCATCCCCTATATGCACAAAGACACACAGACACATAGACATACAGAACTACAAAAAAAAACAAGGAAATGGTACACATGACATTTAGGATAATGATTACCTTCATTAAAAAAGGTGGGGAATACATCATGGGGACAATTATGAAGAGGAACACAGGGTCTTCAAGTACTTATTTTATTACAAACGTGGGAGTGTTGTAGCTATATAGTCATGTGCTTTGTTATTTCTTAAGGCTTTTCTATATCTTATACTATTTTTATATGTAAAATAGGACTGTAGCCTTGCAAGTCTAATATTAGAAATATAACTATGGTTGATAACATGAGAGTCCTGAAGGTGTGGTATTTTCCATATGCATTATAAATTCATTGTCTGTCACTTATTTGTCTAAAATGATGATAATATCACTTAAAGAAATTTTAGGGCTATTTTTAGTTGGCTTTCTCAATCTCCTTCATCTACTTCTACCCAAGAGTCAATGTTAATGATTATGTTAATATTTTACTTAAAAAAGCTAAGGAACAAGAATGGTCTGACCTCCCACCCTTTCATTTTATAACTCCTCTAAATGGATTTAGCTATGTCACTTAAGCACTATCAGGTCCTGAGAAAATCATCATTTGTTCATTTATTTTTACTCACTTTATCATTTAAAAACACTTACTGATGTCTACTCTATGGCAGACACGGTAAATACAAAGATAGGTAAAGCATAGATTTACTGGATGTAGCTCACAGCTGACCAGACCAGGAGGACCTTTAGTTCATAAACAAGTAGGGTCTAAAATCATGCTTGCTTCCTTAGCCTTGATTTACTTTTCTTTCTAGTACATGTTTGAAATCCAGCCTATGTCCTTAATTCTAAGTATCTGTATTGACATCCTAAAAACCTGATTTGTAGGAGCTTTTTGTCACTCTCCTATCAGGAAAAGAGGAAGATCAAGGGAAGGATTTGACAAGCATCCTATTCTAAACATATTACCAGAATCACATAAGTATTTCTGTGCCTAGGATTTCTTGCCATCTTCCCCCTATCTTCCTTTCAAGGATCCATGGGACAATCCCAAGAGGAAATGTGTATTGGCCTGATGGCAACTCTCCCTAAAGCCGGGACATTTTCATTTGTGTAGTTCTTTCTGTTTTTCGTGTGCTGCCATTCATTCTTAACCCTGAAATCCCAGCGTACTTCAAGATTCAACCCTCAGGATTTCTAACACTGTCTTCCTTTTAATAAGACAGAAAACCAAATGCCTATGAGAAAAATAGCCTCTGGGCAGTCACTGTGTTGGCTGAGCTTTGGGATTCTTTCTAGTACTACATGAAGCCTTTTACAGAGACTACCTATGGGAAACCTTCTTCAGAATGTGGTTACTTAATGTTTCACTTTAGAAGCAAATGTTTCTTGGCCGAGCGGGCAAAACAGAAAGCGTAACACCTTGTCCACCTGAGGCTAAGGTAACTGACTTTTACCATCTAAGCTTTGTTCTTCAGGATCTCACAAATGACTACTTACCATATTTTATGGCTGGAAACTTCTAAGGTCTCTAATCAAACTGCTACCCTAGCATTGTTGAGATTTGAAGAATGGTACTTTATCTAAGCATCATAAATATGTGTGTTCCTCCCCTTAACTGCTGTATTCAAGAAAAAAAAATTCTCTAGAGAGCAATGGACAGATCCAGTATGAATTATAGTGAAAGGATGTTATATTCATATTTCCAAAATTAGAATTAGATAGTGACTAGATTTAATAACAATGAAACAAAAATTGAGGCAGTCCTCACAACATTATTTAATAGTACTATTTTTTAACAAAACATAAACAACTTTTTAAAGTAGAACAGTGATATTTCAAAATGGGACTATTTGAAACTACAACTATAAAATTTCCATACATATTTATAAGCTCCCTGTGTCTTTGAGTCCTTAAGATAGATGCTATGGGGGATAAAATGATAAATCAGAAGTGTCCTTTGCCCTCAAAAGCATGGGTTTCAAAGAGAGTAGATAACACATGTATAAAAATATCTAAAACAAAGTGTAGAATTAGGCTAATACTCTAATAGAGGTATGAACAAAATTCTCTGAGCTGAGAATAAAATTTTCACTCATGGCTATCTAAGCAAGGAATAAAAATAAAGGATAACAAAAATATTGGAGAATATAGGGTTCTAGAAATAATAAATAGTCCAGGTTTTTTTTGGATAATAGTAATTAATATGTAAGGACTTAACTATTAGAATATTAAGATTAAATTTTATGTAACAAGTGATAGTATTGAAGGTTTTTGATAGTGCGTGATTTATTTGATGGGTACACCATAATTACAACCTCATTTCTTTAAAAGTAATCCAGCTGGGGCACCTGGGTGGCTCAGTCGGTTAAGTGTCTGACTTTGGGTCTGGTCATGATTTCACGGCTCGTGGATTCGAGCCCCGTGTCAGGCTCTGTGCTGATAGCTCAGAGCCTGGAGCTTGCTTTGGATTCTGTGTCTCCCTCTGTCTCTGCCACTCCCATGCTCATGCTCTGTCTGTCTGTCTCTGTCTCTCTCAAAAATAAGTTTAAAAAAATTTTAAAGTAAATAAATAAAATAAAAGTAACCCAGCTATAGAGTACAGGTTAGAAATGGAAGGAAAAAATGAGGCTGGAGACCATGGAAGAAGTTTTTGAACTGAGGTGTGAGGAAGTCTGGAAATATGAAAATATCTATAGAATAGAGTAATAGTGATAATTGCAAATGATATTTCAACCACAGAATCTATAAAACTTAACAAAATAATGGATGTGGGAGTATTAAAAGTGTAGAATCAAGAATTCAATTTTGCATTTTTAGTGCTTATTATTTCAGAGAATTTGTTGCTTTCCAGCTTCTTTGATTAAACAATTTATAACCTGTATAACTAAGAGGGCAACAGCATCATCAACAGCAATAGAGAAAATAAAATTGCCCTTGGAGATAGTCTGATAAATTTGGTATAAGTACCAGTTGAGTTTGACGTGGCAGAGACATTAAGGAAGTAGATGTCAAAAGGTATTTGTAAATTTAGATGGGTAAATGGAGGACTCAAGAGACAAGATAGATAATGTGGGTGTTGATTCATACTAGAGAAATGATATTTGAAGCTGTGGAAAAAACATGTAGAGACTATATATAGGAAAAGAGGAAAAATAAATTCTTCTAAACATTGTTTCCTACACTTAAAGTTTTAAAAAGTAAAAAAGGTACTAATAAAAGAGATAGGAGAGTTACCAGATAGCTGTTAGGAGACGTGAAATATTTCAATGTCTCAGAAGCTAAGGAAAGGCAGAATTTCAAGAGATAGGTGTGATCATATAGATCCAAAATGGAAAATATTATTATATAAATTGGCCTACTGGAAATGACAAGAATGAACTTATTAATGACACTTGATATTATCAGTTTAGGTTGAAGGATAAAGAAATCAGAATGCAATTTTCGTGACACACCAGTGATACAAAAACAGAAACAATGACATTGATGACATTTGGAAAAAGCTTTTAGGTGAAAGAAAAGATTATACTACAAAGGTAGGTCAAAGAGAGACAGAGTCTAAGTGGCCACTATCAAGTGCTCCCACCCCTCTGGCCTGGTTATAGGGTCCTCATTTGGAGGAAGGCAACCATGCACCAACTCCTTGCTCATCCCTCTGGATTTGTCATCATTTTGCATTCTTAACACCTACCAATTAAGATTGCCTACATTAAAAATGAAAATAAAAACATCGCAGTTCTGTATAAAGGAAACAGGAAGTTCTGAAGAGAGGAAGAAATTGACAGAATGAAGTATCTTGGTTAATTATTGTCTTTGGGCAATCCAGTGTTGTTTTACCCATTTCTTTCCCAGTTTAAAAACCTACTCTCCCATTCTTGGTCTTTGTGATTGAGGTAGAGTTGACTTCAGACCCTCTTCATCCCTTGCCATTCCTAATTCCAGGTGTCATGGGTCCAGATCAGATCAGCCAAGCACTTCTCCCAACTGGTGAGAGAGACTGATTTAGGAATAGCATATGGTCCAGAACTATCATGTAAGAGACATAGAGACTGAATTCTTGGTTTTTTGTGTGTGCTAACATGGGAAGTAGACTCATATTTCTTCTATACCTGGTGATTGATTAAGTGACCCTGGAATTTCTTGGGTCTTTCTGGGGACTGAACATGAAGTCAATGCTAGGAGAATGCCCATGGGGAAAAGGTGAAGAAACACAGTCATCATGGAAACATTTAATCACTGTATCAGTACATTCCTAAAGTCAGTTATATCTGTTGGATTTTCATTGAAATGAATCTATGCATTCTTATTACTTCCTTAATTTTAAATTTTGGGGTTTAATCACTTGGCACTGAAAGAGCGTTGGATAATACACAGGTCTCAGAGAGGGTGAAGGAAATGAATTAAAGTGAAATATGGGTTTGGGACCATGTAAATAAAGAATGGATATATTTATATTTATTTATATTTATATTTATATTTATATTTATATTTATATTTATATTTATATTTATATTTATATTTATATTTATATTTATATAATTGAAGACAATAACAGTCAAAGATCTCCTTAATAGAGGAGACAAGAATAGTTGCTGAAGATGAAGGAGGTGCAAATTAGACTGGAGATTTGAAGTGTGGAGAATTAGCCATTTAGTGTGCAGGGTACACAGTAGAGCCAACAAGAAGTAACTGAATAATTGCTAAGTTATAGGGGAGTCCAGTTGAGCTGGCTGCCTTTATTTGATTTGGCTCAAATTAGGTCAGTATACTCTAAAAATGCAGGGCAATTCAAAGTAAGGATTAAAAGGCAGGCAGTGAGGCTTGCAATGTATCAAAACTAATAGAAAAATTCTAAGATAGAAAATTCTGGGATTTCGAGGTGCTTGGATCAATAACGTGGCTGATCATTATGTTCAGGTGGATAAGGAGGAATATGTAGTGAAAATAGAGTCATGGTATTTACTATAAGAAAAGTGAGAAATCAAGGGACAAGTCCTTTCACTAGAAGTGAAAAGAATCAAGGGAACATAGAAGGTGTAATCAGAATGGAGGATTTTAAGTTCCCAGAGCTCAAAAGCTGAATAAGGTTCTGTGATGTGTTGGGTTGAAGCTCTTTCACTGGGCGGCTGAAAGAGATGACATTTATAAAAATCAGAACTTAAAAAAACTGACATCAGACTAAAGGAATATCAAGTAGGAGAAGAACTCACTAAGGAAATTGGTAGAGGCTCTTTGTACAAGATGTCCATAAGCCAAGTACAAAGGTTACTGAAGCTAGAGCAGGGCTTTCAAGATTAGCAGCTAATGGGTCTGTCTCAGGATGGGGAGAAGGTGCTATGAAAAGATGGAATGGATTTCAAAATAAGGGAAGCTGTGGGATGCTTATCTAATGAGACCATGCTGAATAAGTTTATTTTTCTGTGTTAAAATGTACCTGGGATTTGTTTCCGTCAGATATAGTAAGACATGCAGACATGGAAATGATCCTCGTGAAGGAAGTTTACTTACAGATTTCTTGAAATGGGGGGGAACAACATGATGCCCAGGGCCACATGGGGCAGGACCAGGATTGGTTAGGAGGTAGAGGGGTGAGAAGGAAGATGGTGGCCCAGAGCCTTCCTTAGAATTTTCACGGAAAGAAATGGGTAGGTGGGCTGAATAAAGTTTAAGATTGGACAGTTTGAGTCATTTTGGCTGGCTCTTGACTATAGACGTGGTGCCTAGTTGTCTAGTACCTCGCCCCAGGGTGATTTAGGGCAGAAGAAATATTGGCCTTGTGTGTCATGAGAGTTTAATAAAAGAGAGGGTTGGGGATGTGGGCCTCTGGGCTGGCTCCTTTGCATATCAAAGACACACTCCCAGGGTAGTCATTTGCTGTCTTTAGGAATTAGCTAATCCTGGGAGGGGCAGTGTCTCCAGGATCAAGGCCTCAAATGCCAGACCATCAAGAATATAGACAAAACAAATTCTGTAACTGTGTATGGGGATGGTTGTTAACTAGACTTATTGTGGTAATGATTTTGCAATGCATACAAAAATCAAATCATTATGTTGTACATCTGAAACTAATATAACACTGTATGTCAAGTATGTCTCAAAAAAAAAGAATATAGGCAATAAGAAAATATAATCAATACATCTTTCATTCAGTTAGCTAAAGAGAATACAAGTGGTTAATTATATTATCCTTTCCTTGGCTGGTTTAACTCTGAATGCAAATTTATGAAAATTTAAGATTCAATTAGCTTTCTTGAAGCCAGTCTTAGAATTGCAAAGAAATTTGTCATTTTAGTAATAATAAAGTTAATCATTATTTTGAGCATGAGATCTTTATATATATTATAATATTGAATCCTCATAAAAACCATAATGGGGTGAATACCCCTATTGACACCTAAGGAAGCTGAAGCCTAGATCATTTAACTAACTTGCCCAAGGTCACTGGGATATAAACCCAGGCCTGTCTGGATTCAAAACCCGAGTTTTTCACTGCTATCATGGTACATTTCCCGTGGGGTATTTCACTTACTGAGGAAATCACTCATTCCATGTAATTCCATGAAGGCACAGTTATGATAAAATAAAAAGGGTATAGAAGTTGGTATCACCTCACTGATTTGCTTAGAGTAAAACCAAATTTCCATTAGTTTTTCACTCTTAATAAAAGCAATCCTTACAGTGATACAAAGCATGCAGTCCATCTTAAGCTTTTATTTTGAACATGACAGTGGCATGTAATTTAAAGAAAAAAACATCAGCCTAACACTAAATGTACAAGGCAATAAATCTCAGGTCCCCAGAGCAACGTTTTTCTGCCACCCCCTTCCTTCAGACATAAAGAGATGTGGACTCCTGCCAGAGAAATATAATAAAATGTAAGAACAGTTATAAATGAAATACAATCAGAGGCCTACAATCTGCTTCTTTGCTGGCTTGCTTTATTCCTTCCTTGAGGATTCTATTTCTTCCTCTCCTTCACCATGGTATTCCATTTCCCTTGCTTTCATTTTCCTATTTTTGCTGCTGTTTAGAACATCTGCCCTTTCCCTTTTATTCTCTTTTATGTGTTTTCTTTCTTGTTGAAGAAAAAAGAAAACTGTGATTTTATTCCTATGTGTATTCAGACTTAGGGTTTGCTTTTTCTGTTGCCTTTTACTACTTTTTTTACTGGATTTTTTTTCCCTTCTCTGTCTTTTGCCTGCATTGACTTTGTATCATGACTTTGATCTTACTTCTAGGTTGGAAGGAGCAGTTTCCTATGGACTATCATGTTGAGTGAATTTTTTTTTCTCTTATCAAAGCAAGTCTTAACCTTGCTCTTGAGATCAAATATCAGAATCCCCAAGGGCCAAAGTATATTGAAGGAGTTCACTCATTCACTTATGCAGACAAGGATACATTTGTTCATTTAATCTCTCTTCTGTCTGTCTATCCATCCGTCCATCCTTTCATCAAGTATTTATTGAGCATCTTATATTCACTTATTTGATCAGCCAACGAACATTTACAGAGCACCTATGATATTCCAGGAACTAGCAACAAAGGGGGAGGAAAGGTAAATGCAAGAAATAGAGCATCAGTCGAGACTTTTTTATTTATTATTTTATTTTATATTTTATTTTATTTTATTTCATTTTATATTTTCTAAGTTTATGTATTTATTTTGAGAGAGCAAGTGTGGGAGGGGCAAAGAGAAAGGGAAAGAGTGAATCCCAAGCAGACTCCTCACTGTCAGCATAGAGCACTATGTGGGGCTTGAACTCACAAACCATGAGATCATGACCTGAGTCAAAACCAAGAGTTGGATGCTTACCTGACTGAGCCACCCAGGAGCCCCAGCCAGTAGAGATTTTTTAAAACAATAATAAAGTCAACTAAAAGTCTGCTTTTTATTATCATCATGGGCTGGGAATTCTAAACAATACTAGTAGTAAAAACATCCTCTCCATGGAGGCTGTCCACTCCCGCCACTTATCATCTCCCCCCTTGGTGTGGTGGTGCCTAACGGAACAAAACAAATAAAAGTCACTGGACTTTTGAAGGTTGTGTTCTAGTACAGGAGAGAATATGTGTATGTATACGTGTATAATTGTGTGTAAATATGTAATTATGTATAAGTATATATAATTGTGTATATATGTGTACATAACTGTATCAACCTAATTAGACATACAAATTAATCCTACATATGAAGACTAAGAACAAATAGGAGATTCTACATGCTGCACCACAAATTAGTAGAACAGGAGTTGATAAATCCAGCAAGGTATTATCTGCTGGTAGTCATGATTCAGATTAATTGGATTTCATATAATTTTCTCTCACTCTCCTTAGATCTAATCAGGCATTAGAATCACACAGGGGAGTTTTTAAAAATATAGGTGCCCTGGCCACTTTCAGAAAAATTCCGAATTTTTTGCTCTAGAGGATGGCCCAGGTATTAGTTATTTGTTGCAAAAGCAGCCAAGTCAGGCTTTTGTTGTTTTTCCAAAGATAATGGGCTTCCTTGGGGCATGAGAAAACCTATAGTTTTGAGTGATAGGGCAGCAGAAAATGTACACATCCTCCCTCTAGACAGACAACAAGATGTTGCCACGTATCCACTCAATGAAGCGTAGGTATAGGTTCAAGTTCTGACTAAGAGATTCAACTGGCAGGACCGCTAGCTTCCTTCTGCAAGTTTGGTTTTAGAGAAATCTGAGCAGGGAAAATGGAGAAAACTGTGACCACCCCTGGGAGACTAGAAGTTATAAGCTCTGTGTGGAGGGTAGTGACTTGGAACAGGCAGCAGTCAAGTGCTACTGAGGCTAAAATAGGGTGGGAATGGTTGGAAATTTTAATCTTTCTTTCTTTTTTCTTTTCTTTCTTTCTCTTTCTTTCTTTTTCTTTAGAGAGAGAGAGAGAGTGTGTGTGTGTGTGTGTGTGTGTGTGTGTGTGTGTGTGTGTGAGTTGGGGTAGGGGCGGAGGGAAAGAGAAAGAGAATCATAAGTAGGCTCCATAAGCAGTGCAGATCCTGTTGTGGGGCTTGATCTCAAAACCCTGAGATCATGACCTGAGCTGAAATCAAGAGCTGGGCGCTTAACTGACTGAACCACCCAGGCACCTGATGATCTTGCTTCTTGACCACTGTCTGTGAGAATATAATACTTGCCCTCACATGTGGGTCCAGGTATGTTAGGAATAGGTATTGTAGCTGATGAAGAAGCCCTGTGTTTATGAGGAACTGAGATTAACTGACATTCATCAAATGCTTCCTTATCTTCTCTTTTCAAACTTCAGGGTTTACAAATGAATGTCTCCCTGGACTATGAAGAGTAAATGCCTGATAAGAGGGTTTGTTTTATGGGATGGGGAGTGATTGAATCAGGTTTTCTTGGATACAGTTACCCTTGGTTTTTTTCTACACCACTCCTCTGGATTTATCAGATTGACAGACATTGGGTTCTAGCCCTCCTGAATCCTCATTACCTAAAAAAAAAAAAAAAAAAAAAAAAAAAATTAGCCAAAGCCTCTGAGGAGAATGAACTCACAGGTCAAAATAACACGACACTTGGAAGAAAAAACAATTTTAAATTGTCATTCCAATGTGAGGGCATGTTAAAAAAAAATCTTAAACCCTCAGAGTATCAGAAGGATTGTTAGAAACTCATTAAATTTTTACATGTAGTACTTAAATCAGAAGAGGAAGTAGGGAAGGAAGACAAAGAAATGTGAAAATACATTCATTTCTAATCTTATTAAAAGAACGATAGTTACCAATTTTAAAAAGAAAGTACTCGATAGAAATGTAAAAATGAACATGATACAAAAATAGCAACTGGTTTAAATATATCAATAATTGTAGATGGAAAACTTTAATTGGTTCAAAGACAAATTCTGACAGATTGTGGATAATAATCAAAATCTTTCTCTATGCTAACTGCAAGAGACACCTAAAACATAGGAATAAGCAAAAATTAGAAGAGAAAGATATAAAGATATACAGGAATACTAACACCAAAAAAAGCTATATTAATATAAGATAAAATACACTTTAAGACACAAAATTATTGGGTGTATCTAATGATCCAATTTCAATTTGCCAAGAATATGTAGCTATTATAAATATATAAACATAATAAACTCAAAATAATGCAGCATAAATTGAGGGAATTATAGGGAGAAATTGATAAATCTATAATTTTAGTAGTAGTTTCAACACATAGCCCCTATTTATTGGTGGTTAAGGAATCTAAATAAGCAGAGGAAATATAGATCACCACAGCATAATTAATAAACTTGCCCCAATGGACACAGAGTTCTACATATAATAATAAGGAGACACTTTTTCAAGCACCATGCAAAATCATTAAAAAATTGATCATGCACTAGGTCACAGAGAAAACCTCAGAAAGCTCCCAAGACAGGTAGTACAAAGATCATAATCTTTGATCACAGTGTAATTAACTTGCGAGTTAATGGCAAAAATATAAATGAAAAGGTCCCACATATTTGGAAATTATAAAAACATATTGCTAACCAATCCATGGTATAAAAAATCAATTATAGGGGCACCTGGGTGGCTCAGTCGGTGGGCGGCCAACTTCAGCTCAGGTCATGATCTTACAGTCCGTGAATTCGAGCCCCGCGTCGGGCTCTGTGCTGACAGCTCAGAGCCTGGAGCCTCTTTCAGATTCTGTGTCTCCATCTCTCTCTGACCCTCCCCTGTTCATGCTCTGTCTCTCTCTGTCTCAAAAATAAATAAAAACGTTAAAAAAATGTTTTTAAATCAATTATAGGGGCACCTGGGTGGCTCATTTGGGTAAGCGTCAAACTCTGGATTTCAGCTTAGGTCATGATCTCATGGTTTGTGGGTTTGAGCCCTTGGTCGGGCTCTGTGCTGACTGTGCAGACCTTGATTGAGATTTTCTGTCTCTTCTCTCTATCTGACCACCCCCGCACACTCACTCTGTCTCAAAATAAACATTTTAATTCTTTTAATAAATAAATAAATTATAATAAAAATACATGCAGCTAAATTATAATGAAAACACTATATATCAAAATTTGTAGGATGCAGCAAAGGAAATGCTTTAAAGGAAATATAAAACCCAGTCATTTTTATTAGAAAATAAGACTTCTCGATTTATGAGCTAAGGGCTCATCCTAAATAAATTAGAAAAGGAAAAATAGACTAAACTTACCATGAAAATCAACAAAGTCAAATTATCCTTTGGATAAAATTTTTAAAAGGGAGACAAACTTTTGTCAAAACTGATATGGAAAAAACAAAAGGAAATATATAATGCTAATAATAAAAGGTGTTGCACTGGAGGTAATATAACAAGAGTTTTGCCAACAATTTTGAAAACTTTTGATTAAATTAAAATTCTTAGGAAATTGTGTCTTATTACGAGTGAATCAAGGAGGAAAAAGCAGCATAAATAATACTATAGGCATTAAAGTAATTGAAACACTAGTTTAAAATATTTCCACGAGCAAAAATCTAGGCTCAGAAAATTTTAGAAAGGTTTTGCAAATTTACCAAAACATCTTTCCAAGTTTATTCAGTCTTTTACAGAAATTGGAAAGAAGAATGCCCTCTAATGGCTTCAGTGAGTCCATTATCAACTTCTCATGAAAACTGCACAAAACTATACAAAAAGAACAATTGCAAGTCTACTTTACTCATGACTATAGATGCAAAAAAAAAAAAATAATAATAAAATAAATCCTAAAGAAGAAGATAAAAATCTAACCCCAAAATATATATTAAAAAAATGATACACTACAACCATATTGATTTTATCCAAGGTATGCAAGGATGATTTAAAAATAGGCAATTCAAGGGGCCCTGGGTGTCTCAATTGGTTAAGGGGCCACTCTTCATTTTGGCTCAGGTCATGATCTCATGGTTTGTGGGATTGAGACCCACATCAGGCTCTGGACTGACAGCATCTCTGCCTCAGATTCTATCTCCCTCTCTCTCTGCCCCTCCCTGCTTGCTCTCTGTCTCTCTCTCTCAAAATAAAAAATAATTAAAAAAAAAAGAAAGTTTATTAAAAAATAAAAGTAGGCAATTCAAAATTTAATTCGGAGTGCCTGGGTGGCTCAGTTGGTTAAGCATCCAACTTCAGCTCAGGTCATGATCTCACGGTTCATGGGTTTGAGCCCCATGTCGGGCTCTGTGCTAACAGCTCAGAGCCTGGAGCCTGCTTCAGATTCTGTGTGTGTGTCTCTCTCTACCCCTCCCCTGCTCACACTCTGTCTCTCTCTCTCTCAAAAATAAATAAATATTAAAAAAATTAATTTAATTCAACAAATTAAATGATTAAAAGGCAAAAATCATAAGATCATCATATATAGAGAGAAAATATATTTTTTCAAATTAAATACCCTTTCAAATTAGTGATTTATGGTGATGATTTCTAATAAATTAGGAATAAAGAGACTCCCTTCTTATGATAAAGGGTATAAGAAAACTTGTGAGTGATGGGCATTGAGGAGGGCACCTGTTGGGATGAGCGCTGGGTATTGTATGGAAATCAATTTGACAATAAATTTCATATTAAAAAAGAATAAAAAATAATAATAGGTTGAATGTATCGGGTTAAATAAAATATAGTATCACTAATTTCCAAAAAAAAAAAAAATCCTAAATGAGAAACATGAGATTTTCCTTAAGATAAAGGTGGCCACGGTATCAGGTGCTTAGGACATGCCTTCCACTCCCTTGGCTCACTTTACACACCAGTCATCATAGCCGGCAGCTTCACATGGATATAAACATTGCCTCAGCTAGCGCACTCATTTTCACTTTCTGCCTTGCGATTTGCCTGACATCATGACTAGAGAGACTTGTGGAGATGTAACTGGCAGGCATGCATGTGCAGCCAGGAAGGGTGGGTGAGATAGTACCTCATGAACGCTTCTTGAGAAATGGAGGACAGAAGCCAGGGAATAAATGCTTCTCTCTTTCTCCTCTTGAGAGAACCATTGTGAGGTGGAGTCTTCACAGTATCTCACCTAATCCCCATGGTACCAAGCCCCATTTGTCACAGAGGTGTCAATCAGTTACTCACATTTCTCTTGGCTTTTCCTCCCTATATCGTTTATTCTTATCAGTGTCCTGCTTCTTTTCCCTGGGATTTTCTCTGCAAATAAATGACTTATTTTCCTGGGTTAACCCTGGATAAGACAAATTCTATCACCATTCTATTCAACATTGTGTTGAGGATCTTAAACTATGATTGAAAGTGTATAGATTGGAATGCACGCTAATGATATTTTCAGATGTTATGAGCATTTAATTAGAGAACTAAAAATAGTCCCATGTATTATTGAATATAATAAGAGCATTTAGCAAGCTGGTTGGATATAAGATTAAAATTTTAAAAATTGAATTTCTATACACCAACATCAAATGGCTATTTAAAAAAAACAGTATATACAATAATAACAGAACATATAAGTACATTAATAAAACATTAAAATTGTAAATTGTATTAAAAGATATTAAGACAAATACATAGGGACATATATCATTATCAATAATAGGCAGTCATATTATAAAGAAATCATTGATTCCAAAACTTGTCTACAAGCTCAATAAAATTCTAATTAGAATCCAATTGTTATTTTGAGACTTGGTAATATAAATCTTAAATTTTATAAAAGAATAACGGGTCAAGAATACTTGAGGCATTTCTGTGGGGAAAATCAGGGTGAGGGGACTATTACTCTATTACAGATTCAAACTTAGTTGAATCTCCAGCTTGGCTGGAGAGGACGAGGTGAAGGGTTGAAAGTAGTGATAAGTCTGGAATTTATACATAGGTCATATTATGAAATTTCATGGATGTCTTAAGATTAACAAATTTATATTTACACTAAGGTAGAGGAAAAAATTTTGAAACATGTTTCATGTGATTAAATTTTTGAAGACATTTTATAGGATACATTGAAGAGGAAGAAGATTTGAAAGGCCAGATTGGGAGGCTTTTAAATGGCAGTAAGTGAATAAGTAATCATTATACGTAGAGTAATAGCCATGGATAGAGGAAAGAAGTTTAATAAAACCGACATATAATTTTGAGAAGTACTAATGAATTAAGATTTGTAATCTGAAATAAATGAAGACAATTTATTGAGCAACTTAAATGTGCCAGGCACCTTGCATATATTATTCATATCAAAACAATTCATACTAGGCAGATTTTATTATTTTAAAATAATATGTAAGAAAACCAAGAGTTAGAGAGGTTAAATTATTTTCCAGAAACACAGAAATAGGTAAATAAAGGAGTCAGAATTTATGTCTTAGTTATTGTGGGACTGCTACACTAACAAATGCACATGTATGTATCATATACATCACATCAAACCATTAATACCTTAGATTTTTTGTAAGGAAGACTAAGGGGTTTTATTTTGTTTCTTTTGTTTTTGTTTTTTTTTTTAAGATGAAAAGAATTAAGTAAATGACAATAATAGTGGTATATGGATATGGTAGCAATGTTGAGGGTGGCATTAAAGTGGTCTTAGTTTGAGAAATATAACAATATATTTTATAGCTTCTTGATATACTGTGAATAGTTTCGAAGAGTTTAACAGATTAGCTGAAACTCAAGTAGTCCATAGGGGGGAATTAGGCCCAGAGGGAACAATTTAAATTTATCTTCATATTCATAACCTAGAATTAGATATTGCTTTGAAAGAGTACCCTCAGGCATCCCAAGTTCTCTCTGTCTCATCACTGAATTACTGTGTGATCTTTAGGAAATCAAGTCAGCTCTCTGCCCCACTTTTTTTTTTTTTAAATCAGTAAAATTAACATTACAATACCAGCCTTGACTATGTCACAGGATTACTTTGATAATCAAGTGAGGCCACGAATGGATGAGAAGGCCTTTCTACATGAATGGCTACATGAATGGATGGCAAATAATATACCACTCATTCTAAATATTAAAATGTGCAGGCAAGTAATGAATTAACAAACAACCAAACTACTGTCCAAAAGCTAATAAGAAATGGAGGAAAACCATCCCATGGATAAGACAAACAAATATTTGAAGAAGAGATTTTGTTCCTATCTTCAAATTAAAATGTGATGTTAATTGGGTCTGGAATAAGAATGATTAGTAAAGAGCCCTTTTAGAAACCTTGCCTCCAATCTAAAGTCTGTAATTTTATTGTACAAAGCAATTAGGAATGGGATGAATTTTTAAAAATTTGCATAAAGTTCAGAAGCTATCCAAAACACACCATCTATATGCAGTTTGAATGCCTCCGTCAAATTAACTTTTAAAAATTCCTCATACCCCTCTATTTAGGACTTGATATAGTCTTTTATATAGAGAAATATACAATTGTCTCCATCCATCTTGTAACTTCTATCACTCAAGTTCATTTAAACAAGTTACCATTTAATATTTTTTTTAATTTTCCTGAGGATGGGTGAATGGATGGATGCCTATAGAGGATGGATTTCAGTGAGTTAACAAAGGAAGTCTAGACTTAATATATTTATAAAATTTCCTAAGGCCACATCAGTTGTAAACATTATTGAAGAGAGTTTTAAAGTAATGTTTGCAGAGATATGATACTGTTGAACAATAATTTTAATCAAAATGATATCTGATATTGAAACAGAAATGTCATAAAGCAAGCAAAGAAACTAAGAAACTTGGAAATTTTTCTTGTGACCAACAAATAGATCTGATATATAACTTGTAGAAAGATTATAATTGATTTGAATATCTGTTCTCATAGCTTTTGTTTCTTTTATTGTCCCAGCTAGTTGCCTTAGGAAACCATTCTATCTTATGGTTCTCAGAGAAGAATCTAGTAACAATTTTACACAGTAAACACATGTACACATGCATATACGTGTGTGTGTGTGTGTGTGTGTGTGTGTGTGTGTGTGTGTGTGTGTAATTTTGAACTGAGAATGAAGTGTGTCTGGAAGAGGATGGCTTCCAGTTTGTTCATCTTCCCATCCATATATACATCATCTTTAATAGCTTTGTTGCATATAAAATCAGATTCTTCTTCTCTACAGTTGGCTGGCTATCTCCTTTTGTATATGCTTAAGGAAACTCTCATTTAACATATTTAAATTAAATCCTATTATCCCTGTCTATTGGTTATATGATATATAGGTATGTCACTGTAATGATTAGCTGGGTGTGAGTTCTACTTAAATATTCTAGCCAGTAATAATATTCAACAATAATATGAGGTCCATATTTGCAAACTTATAACGATTAGCATAGCTTGCATTTATTAATGCACATTAATTAACCTATTTGAAATTAATGTTAGTTTTTCTAAACCTTATGCTATTGTATACTTGTGACTAATCCTAAATTTGATATGGGGCATAGAAGTGTTTATGGCAGTTGTTTAGTTTTTGAGTCTGTCATGGGAAAATGCTTTAGGCAGAGTCTTACACTTTCCACAGCTACTAATATATGTGAGTTTTTCCAGACTTTGATCTTTGGACTCATTAATATTATGTCTGAAAAGAATAAAATTGCTACATAATTATGTAACAAAATATATGAATGATTAATTATTAAATAACAATTAATATTTTATTAATAACCATGGAGATCTGCTAGCACAGCATATTTTAAATGTCGAATAGCTATTCTAAATTGGTTATTGTTGCTTTTATTATTATCATCATCAGTGTACGTGAGTTGGAGGTTAAATAGAGTCACCAAAGAGAAGGTAAACGTTTCCCTCTGCAGATTTTTTCTGAGACTACTTCATCTAAGAGAGTGACAGGCACATCTCTGATTTGCTTCAATATTCATCATTGCATCCTTCAGTTGTGCTGTATGAGGCATAAAAAATAGACTCAAGTGAACTTTTTCATATTCATTTTTGGAGACATTGAAAAGCACTGTATTTTTAAAAGTTTCCTTTGTGAGACTACAAGCGACCAAGAAACTCAGTTCTTGGTGACTGATAACTTATCGGTTGTTTTCTTTACAAGGTTTTGAGAGTTAGGGTATATATTCTTGGTTTTCATCTCTTGTTTATTTTGTGATTTTTTTTGTTGAAGAAGCTAATGAAACAATGGGGTGAATAATTATAAATCTTTTGTTCTGTATTCAAATATTTATCATATATGTGCAGTGGGATTATGTGTTTTAAGATTGACTGAATGGCCAAAATAATTAGTTAGCAAAAGTGGAAAATTTTTCTCTGGTTTTAGGTAATAAACATGCGGAGGATTCAGAGAAATCTGTCAAAAAGTTATTCAAATAGCTACTCATTGGAAAGCATGTTATAGATAGTAAAATGAAAGATGACCTGCAATATCTGCTTTAGAACATTATCTTCATAAGTAAGTTTTAAAAACATTGGACAAGAGAAATAGTCAAGACATACCGTAGCTAAGACCTATGGTCATGATCTAGGCAAGCATTACTGTTGTTTCCAGTGAGAAGAGATCATTTTTAGCTTGTGTGAAGAAGACACCAGGGAAGCAAGAGATGTTTTCAGGGTTAAGGACTTTTAAATAGATGGAGATAAAGAACACACAGGATGTTGTAGGGGGTAATTATTTATTCATGGACAACTTATGAGAAATTAAAGTGGAAATGTAAGCTGAAGTGATATAGTATAGGACCTTAATGCCAAACTAAATTGTTTTGAACTTCATTCTCTAGGAAATGGGGGCAAAGGAGCAGTTCAATGACCAAAATGGTGTTTTTAGAAGATAAATGTGGCATAAATATGCCATAGTGAATTTTTTAAAGTTTATTTATTTATTTTGAGAGAGGAGGGTGCAGAGAGAGGAGAGAGAGAATCCCAAGCAGACTCTGCACTGTCAGTGCAGAGCCCAATGTGGGGCTCAAACTTACAAACCATGAGATCATGACCTAAGCAGAAACCAAGAGTCAGATGCTTAACCAACTGAGCCACCCAGGTGCCCCTATCTTAGTGATTTTTTTAAAAATATATTTGTGTAAGAAAGTTACTACAAGAAGAAATACTAAGAGTAGGGAGACAAACTGGAAATCAATATTGATGTAATGAAGTAATAATTGGCTATAATAATCCATTTGTGTTTCTCCTCTGCTTTCTGTTAATTAGTGGCACCCTCCCCTTATTCAGGTAAGAGCTAAGAAATTTTTATGTTTATTGCTCTAGGAAAGGAACAACATGGAAGAACAAGAATACTTAGAATCCTTGGGGGGTTCATTTTTTAAGGTAGCCATTTGAAATCAATAAAAATTATGAGTTTCAAAGCCTGTGCTTTCAAATAGCCTATGTCTTGAAAATTTGGGATATGCATGTTATGAAAAAACAACATTTTTATTTATTTTTTAACATTTATTTATTTTTGAGTGGGGGAGGGGCAGAGAGATTCTGGGGACACAGAATCCAAAGCAGGCTCCAGGCTCTGAGCTGGCAGCACAGAGTCCAACATGGGGCTCAAACTCACGGACTAAGCCGAAGTAAGATGCTTAAACTCACTGAGCCACCCAGGCACCCCTTAAAAAAGAACATTTTGAGAGTATAGCCTATGGATCTGAAAAAAACAGAAACCATGTTTCTTGTTCAAGGCAAAAAAAAAAAAAAACAGAAATGTGACAAAGTTTATTAAGTTCAGCTCTGTCGTTATAAATGACATTTTTGTGTTTCTACTTAGGGGGGACCTGATACAATGTCAGAATTTCCTTGCCTATGGAGTGAGTGGTTCAGAAGAGCAGCACATTGACTTCCCCACCTCCCCCATCTACCACCAAAACTGCCTCCACACACACACACAGTGAAGAACTCACATACTGTCACATACACATGCACACCCTCACATACATAGTTGATGTAGAAGTAGGTCTGTTGGCATGGAGGCTACTGCAGTGCTTTCCTAGTGTTAGCAGCACAAGATAAAATGGATCCGAAAAATTTTTAAGTATTCTGGGTAGATGGGATGTAAACGAGGGCCAGAACCCCGCCAACAACTCCTTCTATTACCCCTAAAACTCTATCTGGCAAATAAAAAAGAGAGTGCAGACCTTACTGAAAAAAAATTAAGTTGATTAAAATTTAAAATAAATTATTGTGAAATAGATTCCCTTCACACCTGAGGTCATGGACTGAGATTTTTACCTTTTCCATTTGTATTATAATCTTAGTCTGGTTCTTCATGCCATTTTAGGCATATTCCTTATCTTCTCTCTGTTTTGATCCTCTCTGAAAAGTAGGTAAAGCCAAAGTAGTAGATGCAAATTTAAGTTGCAAGTTACCTTCTCTTCTCCACTGAAGCAAAATTGATATTCCTTTATACCTGGTAAGGAGGGGAAAAAAAAAAGTATGATATATGTTGACTACTGTTACTAGAAAACAATAAAAAAGATATCTTTTAAAAATATTTTTATCACCCTTAAAATATAGCTTGTAATAATACATGTTCATTCCAAAAACGAGAAAATCTGACCTTACAGAATTAAATTAGTGTGATTCAATGGAGAATTGAATAGAAAAGTGAAACAGAAATGTCACTCTGTTTTGAAAACAACTATACACTGAAAATTCAGGATTAAGTTTAGACCAAGAAGTTGTAATACTGTTAAGTGTTTTCTGAAACTCTTAAGAGGATAAAACCAAAGGGACAATTCTGACAGAGGATATGTTTAATTGCTGGATCTAGCTCTGGACAAGGAAAAAGGGACTATGAGAACACACTGGTACACTTCACCTGGATTTGTGCCCTTTATAATTAGTATGATTTATTGCAAGTGTACAGAAAATAAATAACTTCAGTTGAACAATCCTATCTAGGCCATGTTCCAGGAAGAGCAGTGGTAAATTGTCAACACTGGACAGAGAAACAGAATAAGAAAAGTAGGTCAGACAGAGTCATGGAAAGTTAGCTTGAGGAATAAGAAAGAGCAGCAGCAAATTTGAGATGAAGTCAGGGTATGGTTATCAAGAGAGCAAAGGACAGATCCAATTGTGAGAGAACAAAGTGAGAGTGAGGATAGTTATCAGTTAAAAGTGTCAGAAATAAATGAACCACCAACCTGGAGGTGCTGGGTTTTGACTTGGACTATATATGGACTAGGGTGCTTTCAGAGGCAAATAATCAAAACTCTAAATCAAACTGACTTAAAAAAATAAGGAACCACACGGGAAAGTAATTCACAGGTATGGTGGTCTCCAAGCATGGGTTTGGTCAGGATATAGACTCCACTTCTCTGGAAGTCCGTATGGACTGCCCATATCTCTATGTTGATCTGATCATCAGACTGATTGCCCTTCTGATTTGCAAAATGGCTCATAGCTGCAACTAGAACAAGGTTTAATTCCTTGAACATATCCAGCTGAAGTGAAAATTCCTCCTGCAATCAAAAACTAGTCTTTCCTTGAGTTTTATTGATTCTGTTTTGTAAAAGGGGCCCAAATCAGTAGCAGCCCTCAGAGAAATGTGTTTCATTGACTGGATGAAAGATGGGTCCTTCAGTCAATCTCTGTAAAGGGAAATAAGATCATCATGGTTAACTTATAATAATCAAAATCAGCTTCCCCCAAATCACAGGCCTGCATGATTGAAGTTTCCGGAACAAAATGAGAGTTCTGCTAGGAAGAAGGAGAAAGTAAGGTATCCACTAGAGTGCTTTTAGAAGAATTCTTATAAAATAATGTTTCCTTAATTTCAGGAGCGACCTTTTTTTTCTCTCAGATTTCATATTAAGGTTGAATTGGCAGTGATGTATTTTATCTCTTTCAGAGTGATATAGAATGTAATGTTCCATGTTACAAACAACATACCATTATACAGCTCAGGTAATATGGTATTTTCTTTATATTAAAAAAGGACTGAGTCTTCATTTCTAAGATATAACTAGTCCTTGTGTTCCTGGAATTACTAAATAAATTAGTTCAGTAATGCATGTGAAGAAATGATCTTGTTAATCACAATTAACAAACATAGTTGAGGAGTGCCTGGGTAGCACAATCAGTTAAACGTCCAACTCTTGATCTTGACTTGAGTCATGATCTCACGGTTTGTGAGTTTGAGCCCCATGTGTGGCTCTGTGCTGATGGTGTGAAGCCTGCTTGGCTCTCTGCCCCTCCCCTGCTTATGGTCTCTCTCTCTCTCTCTCTCTCTCTCTCTCTCAAAATAAAAAATAAACTTACAAAAATGGACATATTTGAACTCTGTCCACTTATTTACCACCACTTTAGTCTGAAATATCTCTCACAGATCATTTCAATAGCCTCCTAACATCTTTCTAATTCATTACTAGTCTCCTTTAAACCATTTACTACATGGCAGTCGGATGAGTCCTGCCAAAGTTTAAATCTGCAGTTCTGCTTCTGGTTGTGATAGAATAACTTGTGTCAGACCAACATGCAGATAAAAGTGACAAAAACTATCAGCACAATATTGACAACAACTTTTGAAGCTAGATAGCTATCAAAAGCAGGAAGAAGGTGAGAAGGTATCAATCTTGAAGGAAGTGACTGCACTGGGTAACATTTGTGTTGATGTGGGTACACTCTCTACAACAAGTTGCTTGCTAGAGCTCAGGTGGTAAGACAAATGAAGGTGCCAGGACAAATGAGGGTGTTAGAACTCAAGCAGAAAGCTACAATCCTTGTGGCTTCTAGAGGCAGGTGACAGGGTTCAGGGCTGCTGAAGCAGTTGGAAAGTTAAGGGAAAAGCCAAAAAAGAAGAATCCATAGGCAGAAAGCCTTAAAATCTATGCATATGCTCCAACTAAATATTTGTATAACCCTAGACTGTTGCCTTCATGGAAGAATTCCAGGGAGCCTGGTGGAAAGAAACCTATAGGGCAGACAGTGTGTCCAGCCAAGTTAACTGCCTGCTGGTAGAAACAACAGCAGTAGTGACAACAAGGACAACATTCTTCAGAGGAAATAAAAGATTCTAGAGTCTCCACAATGTATTATCCACACAGTCCAGAATAAAGTAATATAATGATAGTCATGTAAAGTAATAAAAAAATTGTAGCTCAGAGTTAAGAAAACAAATAGTAAAAACCAAAGTTGAGATTTCACAGATGTTGAAGACAAAAATAAAATTCTAGAACAGAAAAGTACAACATGTAAAATAAAAGGATTAATAGCTGGGCTTAATAGAAAATTTGATAAAACAGAAGAAAGGTGAACTTGAAGACAGTTCAACTGAAATTATCCAGTCTGAAAAGCACATATATTTATTGAAAAAATGAATAAACAGGGGCACCTGGGTGGCTTAGTCAGTCAAGTACCCAACTTTTGATTTCAGCTCAGGTCATAATCTCATAGTTCATGAGATTGAACCCCACATCAAGGCTCCACACTGTCAGTGGGGGATTCTCTCTCTCCCTCTACCCCTCTTGCTCATGTGCACACTCTCTCTAAAAAATAAACAAATAAACTTAAAGCAAAAACTAGATTATTTAAGAAAACAAAATAGTCTCAGGGTTGGGAGAAAATAACCAACAAGATAAGGAATTGGAGGAGAAGAGAAGAATTTAGGTCATAATATTTGAAGAAATAATGGAAAGTAACTTCCCAAATTTCATTTACACACACACACACACACACACACACACACACACACACACACACACA
>NW_024412411.1:19417015-19482666 GCF_014898765.1 Herpailurus yagouaroundi | reverse complement strand
ACACACACACACACACACACACACACACACACACACACACACACACAAATAAACCTACATAGGCAAGGTAAAGATACTTTCACAGGAAATCTAAGGGAATTAGTCCCCCAGCAGATCTGTGCTACAAGAAAAGCATAAGGAAATTCCTCAGAATGGAAAGTTGGGTCTTCAGAAAGGATTGTAAACAAAAAATATATTGTAAATATAAAAACCCATATATAATTTTTCTCTAATTTTACTTGTATAGTTATTCTTCTCTTCTCATAATTTCTTTAATCAAATAATCAAATCAAAATTACCAATATTAAGAGAAATCAATACCATGTGTCTCCTGATGTGCTACACAGAGAGGGAAACATCACTACTGTGGCATTTCTGTAAGAAATGTATTACCTGAATCTAAGTGTGAGCAAACATCAGATGAACTCAAATTGAGGAACATTCTACAGTATAATTATCCTGTGCTTTTCAAAAATAGAAAAGTAAAGAATTAAAAATAACCACAGAAATTATGAGGAACTCTTCCACACTGAGGGGGAGCAAAACGATATTGCAGCTAAATGCAATATGGGAGCCTTGATTTGATCATGGATTTAAAAAGAAATCTCTAAAGAATATTACTGGAACTGATTGAATATAAACTGTTGAGAAAAGTTAATAGTATTTCATGAATACTAAATTTTTATTTATTTGAACTATAAATCTGTTCATGTCTTCCCTTTATTTGAAATTCTCTTAAGGCTGCAGTTGGTTAAAAAGAATCCAAAGTCATTTACACGATCTAAATGGCTCTGCATGTTCTGTCTTCTGATTCCCTTGTCTCTTTCACATCAGCATCTTGTATACAGGTCCAAGCACACAGTCATGCCTCATGTGTACTCTGTCTCCCCCATCATTATCTTTATTTTTTTTTTCTCAATGACTTTGATATCTCAGTTGTTCTTTCTTGCTTAGGACCTTTGTGCCTATCTGGCCCCACTTGAACCTTTTACTACCTAACCACAGCTAACTCTTAAGAACTCACCTTAAAAACCCCTTCCACAGAAAAATCCTTCCTCTTCCTTTCATACACCATCTTAACATTACGTATATCTTCTTTATAAAATGTAGGATGATTGTAAGCAAATGATCTGCTGTGTTATTAGATGTCTATCAATCCCTTCCACTATACTGTGAGATTCATGAGGGTAAGGAGGCACAGAGACAGTGCTCAAGAAAATTAAAAAAAAAAATTTTTTTTTCAACGTTTATTTATTTTTGGGACAGAGAGAGACAGAGCATGAACGGGGGAGGGGCAGAGAGAGAGGGAGACACAGAATCGGAAACAGGCTCCAGGCTCTGAGCCATCAGCCCAGAGCCCGACGCGGGGCTCGAACTCATGGACCGTGAGATCGTGACCTGGCTGAAGTCGGACGCTTAACCGACTGCGCCACCCAGGCGCCCCTCAAGAAAATTTTTTAAATGACCATTCAAGAAACAATGTAAAAGGAAGAAGTATAGGTGAGTGTTGTTAGTGTACAGAGAGAAGTTGAAGAGTCTCTTAAATGTCTGTTGTACTCCCAATTTCCTTCTGCTGAAAGTGGTGGCAAGTGTTGACACCTAAGAAAAATTGCTCTCATTTTGTGTCATGTGATTATGCTTCGCTAGCCTCTGCTTATTGACCAATGGATCACTCTAACAAAAGGCATGGACCTAGAGGTTAGAAAAAAAATTGAAAGTTTTTAATTTTTGAGATGACCTTGAATGTGAATGCTGTATATTACTTCTATACTGGGTTCTATACTGAATGGTGATTGATTGAGCTAATAAGTTTCTTACTTGGGTAGGAGTTCAAATTTCAGACAGATGTATACAGATACAGAAATCCTTTTTAAAGAATAGTAGTCATTGTAGAAGATGATACAGGAAAGAAAAAAAAGAAAAAGAAAATTAAAGTAAATAGACTAGCAGAGCACTGAAAACATCAGTCCTGAGAATGATAGTCTCTAGAATGAAGGAAGCAGGTGTCTTTTCTGATGGGTGGCAGGATGGCACTACCAGGGGATTCCTGGTCCTTCCTATTGTATATCGAAAGGCAAGGATGCTTCCTACTGTTCTATTTAAGACCTAGCTGTGTGGCCACTGATATGGTTTCTTTTGTTCTTTTATTTCATGTCTATTCTTATAACCAACTGTCACTACCTTGGGTAATTTGATTGTGTGCCTCTTGCTTCTGACACCTTTTCTGACCTTCTGGCAGATCTTTTCAGAGAGAAAAACAAAGATTGTAAACTGTATTTTCAGTTGCAGCCTAAATTTAGGCAGGGGAGCCAATGATAACAACCTTAAATCAGGCTACTTGGTTATATTCCTATTGCAAAGTTTTATTATTTATTTGGAGTAGGATTTTCCTTAATGAAAATAATTTTTGCTCATAAGTAGTAAAAATATGTATTCACCGCCATGTGCGCCATTAGTATTTTATGTATCGCTAAGTTTACTAAGTATCCAGACTTGCATAACAGGCTAATATAACTGTAAACAATGATTAACCTACACAAAATTATAAATAGAATTGTGTACACTCAATGGATTATTAAGGACATTAGATAACTTGCCTAACTAGTTGTCCTACAATGAAATCCATATTATAGTAAACTAAATAGAATATTCAGTCATGAAACTTCACACAGACATGTACAAACATACCCTCTCACATAGTTCATAACGTCATAACTTAGACACTGCATTAAATTCACTCAGCTATTATTTTTCATCCTAAGATATTTGAAAGTTAGAACAAAGTTTGTAAAATATGAGCTCAATAATTTCTTAAAAGGACTCAACACCTGTTATAAAGAGAATTTGATTGTTCTTTTCTTTGTTCATATATGTCCTGGGAGAGCTGAACATACTTTTATATAAATGTGCACTAACACAATGATTACAATTAAATAAATTTAGAATAATTCCACTTGTTAATGTTACCTTCTAAAACTTGTTGTGAAGGAAAAAAGTTCATGCTCAAGTCAGGGTCGAGGCCTCGGCAGGCCCTCAAATGTTATTTGTTTGAAATGTGTTACTGGGGATTTGTAGAACCAGTGAAACAGCAGGTCCCAGCCATTTAGGAGATTATAACCCACCACAAATAACCTTGATAAAGAAACAGCAACTAAAACAAAATCTTATCCGGACCTAACAGCTTCCAAAATAAATCCTATCAGAAGCCTGGCAAAGAAGGCCAAATCTTTAACACTGATAAAGTTTTACAAAGTAGCCCAGGCCCTCAAATGAACTGCTCACAGAAGACTGTGTTTGACTCAAATAAGAACCTCTGTTATTTATCCTATCTTATTTCCTTATTACTTGTGGGCATCATTCCTCTTCAAACTGCCAAGACTTCTGCTGAGGTCTATCACCTCCTTTTGTGCTGGTCCAGCTGTCCCCACCCAGTGACCTCATATGTAGATTGGGTTTTTGTTCCATGTCCATTTCCTTCTAGTGTCTGATTTTTGTATATTTACTATTTTTTTCCTTTTCTGTATGTAATGATGCTTTTCTCACTGTGTAATCTGCAAATGTTTTTGATATAAAACTTCAAAGGAGCAGAAAAACAATGAAAATATTTTAAATTATATTTCAAATTTGAGATGCTAACTTAATTTCATATGTTCTTAATAATTTCATAATGTTCTTAATAATTAATACATTTATTTTAAGAACTAAATTATCCATTTTAGATCTACTAATGCTCACTGCATCTGGTGGATATGCTATAGCCTTTAGCATGCTGTAGTTTAACATTTGTTAGATATGAATTTTTTTAATAGAAATGTGTTGTTATATTCTCAAATAAGAAAAATGGACTAATTAACAGCTTACAAGAACTTAATTAAAATATCATTATCAAGTCATTATTATCATTATCATCTTCAGGAAATAGAACTTAATTATTACATCTCAGAATGATGTAAAACAAGCAAATAGTTAACAGAATATATTGATAAATGTCTGTTTGTGGGAGCAAGGAATCTAAAAATGTCATGGTTTCCCAGCACCTGGGTGGCTCAGCTGATAAAGCACCCAACTCTTGGTTTTGTCTCAGGTCATGATCTCACATTTCATGGGATCAGCCCCTGTGTCGGGCTCTGCACTGACAGCTCAGAGCCTGCTTAGGATTCTCTCTCTCTCTCTCTCTCTCTCTCTCTCTCTCTCTTCCCTCCCCTCTCTCTCTCCTCTCTCTCTCCTCTCTCTCTCTCTCCTCTCTCTCTCTCTCTCTCTGCCCCTCTCCCACTCTTGTACACACAGATTTTTATCTCAAAATACATAACTAAACTTAAAAAAAATTAAAATAAACATGTTATGGTTTCAAAGGATCAGACTAAAAGGTGTGTACTAAAAGTATCATGGTGAACATTGGTAAAAGAGATTTTTTTGGAACATCAATTTATTCTGCCCTACCACCCAGTCTGTTGTCAAATAGTGATGTATAGCCATCGAGCGTTTTAATTTTTTACTAAGGCAAAGTGAATTCTCTGAAGAAACAATTGAGGTTTCTTTTCTCCAGAGCAAGTACAAAGTAATGCTTTCCATTAAGAAATTGATTACTAATGTAGTTGACACCACACAGCTCTATGGCCTCATTCGAATTTATAATCTCAAAAACTGAGAGCAGAATGAGCTTTTAGCTTTTGGCAAAATTATGTTATCAAATGACACTTTAAGATATCCTAAAAGATTAAATCAAACCGCACAGAAGAACAAAACTACCAAGTCAGCAGGCCTGCGTGATTTTTGTTTTACAAAGGAGGTAGGAAGTGTGTGACCAGATAGCTTTCTTTTCTTCTGAAAGTAATTTGTGAAGGTTGTAGATCTTTTGGAATAGTTTGGATGACAAGAGGGGAGTGTAAAATAGCTGTGGTAGGATGAGTGACTGAAGGGAACAGAGAAGTGTGATTTGGAAAAGCATAGAGTAAGCTGGCATATTGGAAAAATTAGGAAAGTGATATGTATGAGGACTCTGTTTTAAAAATAAGTATAATGATGATAATGATACTAATTCACACTAGTTTATTTTTAAGTGCCCTGCACACACTGCCTGTTGTGAGAGAAAAAAAAAATGTTTCTGGAAACCAAACCAGAGAGTGTATTTTGAAATTATTCTAAGAATAATAGCACCTACATTTTACTGAACACTCACTAAATGAATTCACTTTGAATCTTTTGTTTTCACAACAAACTACAACTAATATTCAAATACCCTACAAAGTCCAGTAGCTAGAAGTTTCAATAGCTGGGATTTAAAACCAACTCTTCTGGCTTGGAAACTCGTGTATTTTCCATAACTCTGTACTGTCATTAAACAGTGTGAGGTTTTTTGTCTCAATTAATAGAAGAATAGAAAGAATGGGGGAAAAAAAAGAGAGAGAGAAAAGTACATTTTTCAGCCATGGGAGAAAATATGATTTGGGGATATTTTTCAAAAAATGGAACTTACAGGGTAGATTTTTATAACTATTTTTAAAGGGTTTATTATATAATCTTAGTCAGTATATTGACTTTATAATATAAACATTAATCATGTAAACTTATTTTGTTGATGCTATTAGCATGTTTAATATATTACATTTAAAAATAGAATTGCTTTAAGCTATAAAGTTAAGTGCATTAATTGATTTTACCTTAAATATTTTATTCCTGCCTGATATAGCTACAACTGTTGAAATTTGAGGATTCTTCTAGATTTTGCTATTTCAACATAAATATTGAAGACTGTAAAAGAATGATAACCATAAACTTTACGTACCAATAAAATATGGCATTTACTTTTTATAGTTTTATATTCAACTTTTAATATCAAACAGGTATGGAAAAGAGTTTTCTTCAGAAAAGCTGCTGAGCACAAACAGGAATTGTTACCTATTCTTGCACCTCATGGTCCCCTTCCTCCACACTCCATGTATACCTATGTCAAATGGTATGACAATATACCTATGTCAAATGTCTGAAAACTCCTTCAAATGAAGGTGGATGTTTTGTTCACTTTTATAGAAAGGAAGAACTGGAACTGAATCTATTTTATGCTAGATAATGTATTAGATTATTTGTGCATCTAAGAGAATGAGTTCCTACACAGTATTTTTGAGGATTAAACATGATAATATACACAATGCCTACCTAGTTCGTGGCACACAGTAAGCAATCCATATCTGTTAGTAATCAGATCAGTCTACCAACATGTTGGTTGGCTGATATGTTCTAAAGTTTCAGTGCAGAAGAGATGCATGATATTAGTATTATTATCTGATACAATCTTCCTCATAGCAGCCATACTGAAGTTTTATAAATAAAAATCATGTTAAGCAATGCTGAGAGATACTAAAGAAGACTTAAATAAATGGAAAATTATAATGTGACATTGAAAAGATTCAATATCTGTTATGCCTCTCATTTTGCTTCTCAGAGGGCATACCCTTGAGTGCTTCCTCAGTCACCCTTGGATTAAAATGGTTTTAGTAGAGCTTTTTTTTTGTTTTGTTTTTATGTTCCTAACAACACACAGCTGTTAAAACTCCACTAATTGCAAGGCAATTGCTCTATTGTTTTCATTAATGCTCTGGGGGCACAAATTGCCTCTCAAAGTAATCAGAACAAAGTTTATCTCCTTTAAAGAATAGTTCTTGGATTGTTTGGGGATTTTGGGTGTTGAGTTTGATAAATTCTTTATAGATTTTGGATACTAACCCTTCATTGGTTATGTCATTTGCAAATATCTTCTCCGATTGCATAGGCTGCCTTTTAGATTTGTTGATGGTTTCCTTCACTGTGCAGAAGTTTCTTTATCTTGATGAAGTCCCAATAGTTTATTTTCTCTTTTGTTTCCCTTTTCTCTGGTGACATGTCTAGAAGTTACTACTAGTAATTAGAGTTACTAGAAGTTGCTATGGCCAAAGCCCAAGGGGTTGTTGCCTGTGTTCTCCTCTAGAATTTTGATGGTTTCGTGTCTCACATTTAGGTCTTTCATCCATTTTGAGTTTATCTTTGTGCATGGTGTAAGAAAGTGGTCCAGGTGCATTCTTCTGCATGTCATGTCACTGTCCTGTTTTCCCAACACCATTTGTTGAAGAGACTGTCTTTTCTCCACTGGATATTCTTTCTTCCTTTGCCAACGATGTGTTGACCATATAGTTAGGGGTCCATTTGTGGGTTTTCTATTATGTCCCATTATTCTGTGTGTCTGTTTTTGTGCCACTACCATACTATCTTGATGATTACAGCTTTGTAATATGGCTTGAGGTCTAGAATCATGGTGCATCCTGCTTTGTTTTCTTTTTTTAGGCCTGCTTTAGCTATTTCAGGTCCTTCATGGTTCCATACAAACTTTATGATTTTTGTTCTAGCTTGTGTGAGAAATACTGGTGGTATTTTGATAGGTATTACATTAAATGTATAGATTGCTTTGAGTAGTATAGACATGTTCATTCGTTCACTCTTTCTCTCTTTCTTTCTTTCTTTCTTTCTTTCTTTCTTTCTTTCTTTCTGCCTTACATCCAAGTTAGTTAGTATATAGTGCAGTAACAATTTCAGGAGCAGATTCCAGTGATTCATCCCTATGTATAACACCCAGTGCTCATCCCCTTAAAGCCCCTTACCCATTTATTTCACCCCTACCCACCTCCCTTCCAGCAACCCTCAGTTTGTTCTCTGTATTTAAAAGTCTTTTATGTTTTGTCTCCCTCCCTGTTTTTATATTATTTTTGCTTCCCTTCCCCTATGTTTATCTGTTTTGTATTTTATATTCCACATGAGTGAAGTCACATAATATTTGTCTTTCTCTAATTTCACTTAGCATAATATACTCTAGTTCCATTCACATTGTTGCAAATGGCAATAGTTCATTTTTTTTTTTTTTGATTACTGAGTAATACTCCATTGTAAATATACACCACATCTTATTTATCCGTTCATCTGTTAATGGATGTTTGGGCTCTTTCCATAATTTGGCAATTGGCAATAGTGCTGCTATAAACATTGGGGTGCATGTGCCCCTTTGAAACAACACACCTGTACCCTTGGATAAATACCTAGTAGTGCAATTGCTGGATCGTAGGGTAGTTCTAGTTTTAACTTTTTGAGGAACCTCCATACTGTTTTCCAGAGTGGCTGCATCAGTTTGCATTCCCACTAGCAGTGCAAAAGAGAACCTCTTTCTCCACATCCTCACCAACATCTGTTGTTGCCTGAGTTGTTAATGTTAGCCATTCTGACAGGTGTGAGGTAGTATCTCATTGTGGCTTTAATTTGCATTTCCTTAATGATGAGTGATGTTGAGCAATTTTTCATGTGTCTGTTAGCTATCTGGATGTCTTCTTTGGAAAAGTGTCTATTCATGTCTTGCCCAATTCTTCACTGGATTATTTGTTTTTTGGGTGTTGAATTTGATAACTTCTTTATAGGTTTTGTATACTAACCCTTTTTTCAGATATGTCATTGAAAATATCTTCCCCTATTCCATTGGTTGCCTTTTAGTTTTGCTGATTGTTTCCTTCACTGTAAGGTCGCAATAGTTCATTTTTGCTTTAGTTACCCTGCCTCCCAAGACATGTTGAGTAAGAAGTTGCTGCAGTAGAGGTCAAAAAGGTTTTTGCCTTATTTCCCCTCTAGGATTTTGATGACTTCCTGTCATACATTTAGGTCTTTCATCCATTTTGAGTTTATTTTTGTGTATGATGTGAGAAAGTAGTCCAGGTTCATTTTGCACATGTCTCTGTCCAGTTTTCCCGACACCATTTGTTGAAGAGGCTGTCTTTATTCCATTGGATATTCTTTCCTGCTTTGTCAAAGATTAGTTGGCCATATGTTTGTGGGTCAATTTGAGCTAAATGTCTGATTTTGTACCAGCACCATACTGTCTTGATGATTACAGCTCTGTAATACATTTGGAAGTCCAGGATTTTGATGCTTCCAGCTTTTTAAGGATTGCTTTGGCTATTCAGGGTCTTTTCTGGTTCCATACAAATTTTAGGATTGTTTGTTCTAGCTCTGTGAAGAAAGCTGGTGTTATTTTGATAGGGATTGCATTGAATATGTAGATTGCTTTGGGTAGTATCAACATTTTAAAAATATTTGCTCTTCTAATGCATGAGCATGGAATATTTTTCCATTCTTTGTGTCTTCTTAAATTTCTTTCATAAGCTTTCTATAGTTTTTTGTGTATATATATTTCATCTCTTTGGTTAGATTTATTCCTAGGTATTTTGTGGGTTTTGGTGCAGTTTTAATGGGATCAATTCCTGGATTTCTCTTTTTGTTGCTTCATTATTGGTGTTTAGAAATACAACTGATTTCTGTGCATTTTATATCCTGTGACTTTGCTGAATTCATGGATCAGTTCTAGCAGTTTTTGGTGGAATCATTTGGGTTTTCCATAAAGATTATCATGTCTTCTGCGAAGAATGAAAGTTTGACTTCCTCCTGCCAATTTGGATGGCTTTTATTCCTTTGTGTTGTCTGATTGCTGAGGCTAGGACTTCCAATACTGTGTTAAATAACAGTGTCAAGAGTGGGCATCCCTGTCGTGTTCCTGTTCTTAGGGGGAAAGCTCTCAGTTTTTCCCCATTGAGTGGGTCTTTTATATATGGCTTTTATTATCTTGAGGTATGATCCATTAATCCCTACTTTCTTGAAGGTTGTTATCAAGAAAGGATGCTGTATTTTGTCAAATGCTTCCTCTGCATCTATTGAGAGGATCATGTGGTTCTTGTCCTTCTTTTATTGATTTGATGTATCTCATTGATTGTTTTGTGGATATTGAACAAGCTATGCATCCCAGGTACAAATCCCATTTGGTCATGGTGAATAATTCTTTTAATGCATTGTTGCATCCAGTTGGCTTGTTGAGGATTTTTGCATCCATGTTCATCAGGGAAATTGGTCTATAGTTCTCCCGTTTAGTGGGGTTTTGTCTGGTTTTGGAATCAAGGGAATGCTGCCTTCATAGAATGAGTTTGGAAGTTTTCCTCCCATTTCTATTTTTTGGAACAGCTTCAAGAGAATAGGTGTTACCTCTTCTTTAAATGTTTGGTAGAATTCCCCTGGAAAGCCATCTGGCCCTGGACTCTTGTTTTTTGGCAGATTTTTTTATTACTAATTTGATTTGTTTACTGGTTATGGGTCTGTTCATATTTTTTATGTCTTCTTGATTCAGTTTTGGTAGTTTGTATGTTTTTAGCAATTTGTCCATTTCTTCCAGATTGCCCAATTTATTGGCATATAATTGCTCATAATGTTCTCTTATTATTGTTTGTATTTCGGCAGTGTTGATTGTGATCTCTTTCATTCTTGATGTTATTTATTTGGGTCCTTTCCTTTTTCTTTTCATCAAACTGACTAGGAGTTTATCAATTTTGTTAATTCTTTCAAGGATCCAGCTCCTAGTTTCATTGACCTGTTCTGTTTTTCTTTTTTTCTGATAGCATTAATTTCTGCTCTAATCTTTATTATTTCCCATCTTCTGCTAGTTTTGGTGTTTATTTGATATTCTTTTACCAGCTCTTTAAGGTATAAAGTTAGGTTGTGTAGCTGAGACTTTTCTTCCATAGGAAGGCCTGGATTGCTATATACTTGCCTCTTATGACCGCCTTTGCTGTATTCCAGAAGTTTGGACTGTGGTGTTATCATTTTCATTGGCTTCATGTACTTTTCAATTTTCTCTTTAACTTCTTGGTTAGCCCATTCATTCTTTAGTAGGATGTTCTTTAGTCTCCAAGTATTTGTTGTCTTTCCTAATTTTTTCTTGTGGTTGATTTCAAGTTTCATTGTGTTGTGGTCTGAAAATATGCACAGCATGATCTTGATCTTCTTGTACTTGTTGAGGACTGATAGTATATGATCTGTTCGGGGAAATGTGCTGTGTGCACTTGAGAAGAATGTGTATTCTGCTGCTTTAGGGTGAAATGTTCTGAATATATCTGTTAAGACCATCCAGTCCCATGTGTCATTCAAAGTCATTGTTTCCTTGTTGATTTTCTGTTTAGATGATCTGTGCATTGCTTTAAATGGGGGTGTTAAAGAACACTACTATTATGGTATTATTATTAATGAATTTCTGTATGCTTGTGATTAATTGATTTATATATTTGGGTATTTCTCATTGCAGGCATAGATGTTTAGAATGGTTAGGTCTTCTTGGTGGATAGACCTCTTACTTATGATATAATGCCCTTCTTCATCTCTTGTTACATTTTCTATTTTAAAATCTAGATTGTCTGATATCAGTATGGCTACTCTGCCTTTCTTTTGTTGACCATTAGCCTGATAGATGGTTCTCTATCCCCTTACCTTTATTCTGAAGGTGACTTTAGGTCTAAATGTCTCTCTTTTAAACAGCCTGTAGATGGATCTTGTTTTCTTATCTATTCTGTTATCCTATGTCTTCTTATTGGAGCATTTAACCCATTGACATTTAGAGTCAGTACTAAAAGATATGAATTTATTATCATTTTGTTGCCTGTAGAGTTGGAATTTCTGGTGGTGTTCTCTGGTCCTTTCTAGTCTTTGTTGCTTTTGGTCTTTTTTGTTTTGTTTCATCTTTTCTCCCCTCAAAGAGCCCCCCTTAAAATTTCTTGCAGGGCTGGTTTAGTGGTCACAAACTCCTTTAATTTTTGTTTGTCTGGGAAACTTTTTATGTCTCTTTTTATGTCTGAATGACAGCCTTGCTGAATAATGAATTTGGTGGCATATTTTTCTGATTCAGCATACTGAATATATACTGTCACTCCTTTATGGCCTGCCAAGTTTCTATGGATAGGTCTGCTGAGAACCTGATCTGTAGGTTAAGAACTTTTTTTCTCTTGCTGCTTTCATGATGCTTTCCATATCTCTGTATTTTGTGAATTTGACTATGATATGCCTTGTTGACTGTCGGTTTTTGTTGAAAATAATGGGAGTTCTCTGTGCTTCCTGGATTTTGATGTCTGTTTCTTTCCCCAGGTTAGGAAAGTTTTCTGCTATGATTTTCTCACATAACCCTTCTACCCCTTTTACCCTCTCTTCATCTTCTGGGACCCCTATGATTCGGATGTTATTCCTTTTTAGTGAGTCACTGAGTTCTCTAATTCTTATCTCATGCTCTTTTGCCTTAGTCTCCCTCTCTTTTTCTGCTTCATTATTCTCCATAATGTTGTCCTGTATATGGCTGATTCACTGCTCTGCTTCATTCACCCTTGCTGCCATGATTTTCCTTCAAGATTGCATCTCAGTTATATCATTTTAATTTTGTCCTGAGTAGATTTTCCTTCTTTTGTCTCCAGAGAAAAGGATTCTTGCTTTTTTAACCCCAGCTAGTATTCTTATTGTCTTGATTCTAAGTTCTGGTTCAGACATCTTGCTTATATCCGTGTTAAGTCCCTGGCTATCATTTTTTTCTGTTCTTTCTTTTGGGTGAATTATTCCATTTTGTCATTTTGGAGGAAGAAAAAGAATAAAATAAAATAAATCAAAATTTAAAAGAACACACACCAAAAAATAAAATGAAGAATGCTAGATCCTAGGTGTGTTTTGGTCTGGTTGTTGAAAGAAGTTTGATAGCATAGAGGAAAAAGAGAAAGAAAAGAGAAGAATAAAAGGAAAACATTTGCAAATTTAAAAAAGTAATACAATAAAATAGAATAAAATGAAATGGTTAAAGTAAAACAGAATAAAAGCATTTACAAAAAGGAAAAAATATAGTAGAAAAAATAGGAAAATCATTTTTATAAAAACAGAAAATGAACATATTTTTTTTTTCTCTTTCTGTATTCAAGAATAAGAAAAGGAAAAGAAAAACAAATTGAATAGATGGACCAACAAACAGAATGGAACACTACTGAAATTACATCTAGTTTCCCCTAGAAGTCAACCTATGAAACATTTTATTGTCCATAAACTAAGCAGGTGGAGAGACTTATGTTTTCCCCTAGGGCAAGGTTGGCACAGTTGGATGGGGCTTGGTGTAACGGCTCTGTTCTCCACTAGGTGGCGATGCTTAGCTTACTGGGGTGGATTGGTGTGGGGCCCGGCATTGTACTGCAGTATTGGGAGAGGTGACAATGGCATCCCCCAGCTATCCAGTCTCGAGTATCAGAACTCTGCTCTCATAGCCTGGCAGTCAAGCACCCTTCCTTTGTCTCAGGCCTCCATCTACTCCCTGCTTCTACCCTGTCCTTGGCCAGGTCGTCAGCTTGCTAGGCGGCACCTCCCATGTTTTATTTCAGATGGGACTTTGTTCCAAACCCCTCACTTCTGAGTGCCCTGCGACTTTGACCCACTCAGACCCTCTGGGGAAATTTCTTGCCGAGCACTGGCCAGATGCCGGCTGTCCCTGGGAAACACTTATGCCACCGTGCTGCTGTAGATGCCCAGAGACTGCGGCTGGGTTCCAGTCTGTCCCAGAAAAAGTTCACATGATTGTGTAGCAGCAGCATTTCAGGGATTATGGTAAATCACAACACACATCTGGCACCAGACTTCACCACCTCTTAATGTCTTGTTGCAACACCAGCGAATGTGGCTGTTCTCCAGGGTCCATGGGGACCTTTGCCTGTGGAGAGGCCACACTGCCTTTACCAAATATCCTCTAAGCAGGGGAACTACCTCTCCCCATGTGGCCCGAGGACCCCTCAGACGTTGCTGTCTGCTCCTGGGGATTCACCCTTCCCACCAGAGCTCCACCAGGTATCAAGCTGCAGAGTTTCATAGTCTTAATGGCATCCAAAACCTCTCCTCTCTTCCCTCTCCCTTTCTTATTAATTCCGTTATGGGTGTTTCCACTCTTTCTCTCCAGCTGCTTTCAGGGGAAGTGCTTTTTCTGTACTCTCTGCTTTGTCTCCATCCTCTCTTCACCAGCAAAAACAGCTCCCTACCCTACACAGCTTCTCTCTCCCCCAGTTCACCTCTCTGTGCCGTATACCTCCCGAGTTCTGTGGTTCAAGTTATGCAGAAGTTGAGTTAATCGTCAGAGCAGTTTTCTAAGTATGTGAGATGGTTTGGTGTTGATCTAGATGCATTTCGGGCACAAGAGGCACAAAAAACCTCCTTGTTCCTCCACCATCTTGGCTCCTTGACTGAGTAGTATAAACATTTTAACAGTGTTTGTTCTTCCATTCCCTGAACAAGGAATTTATTCATAGGAATAAATTGTTTGTTTCTTTGTGTCCTCTTTAATTTCTTTCATAAGTGTTCTATAGTTTTCAGAGTACAGTTATTTTACCTCTTTTGTTATGTTAATTTCTAGGTATCTTTTTGTTTTGGATACAATTGTACATGGAATTGATTCCTTGAGTTCTCTTTCTGCTGCTTCATTATTGGTGTATAGAAATGCAATATATTTCTGTACATTGATTTTATATCCTGCAAGTTTGCTGAATTCATGTATTAGTTCTAGCAAATTTTTTTCTTTTAGGTTTTCTACATAGAGGTGTGTGCATACCTCTCCTGCCCCCCCCCCCACACACACACACATGCAAAATGGAGTAATACTTAGCCATCAAAAAAAAAAATGAGGAACACCTGGGTGCTCAGTTGGTTGAGCGTCCAACTTCGGCTCAGGTCATGATCTCATGGTTTGTGAGTTTGGGCCCCGCGTCGGGCTCTGTGCTGACAGCTCGGAACCTGCAGCTTGCTTCGAATTCTGTGTCTCCCTCTGTCTCTGCCCCTCCCCTGCTCATACTCTGCCTCTCTCTGTCTCTCAGAAATAAATATGTTAAAAAAATGAAATCTTGCCATTTTTAACAATGTGATTGGAGCTAGAGTGTATTATGCTAAACAAAATAAGTCGGTCAGAAAAAAGATCATATGATTTAACTCATGTGGAATTTAGGAAACAAAACAGATGAACATATGGGAAGGGGGAAAAAGAGAGAGGGAGAGGGAAGCAAACCATAATAGACAACAATAAGAGAATAAACTGAGGGTTGATGGAGGGAGGTGAATGGGGGATGGGTTAGATGGGTGATGGGCATTAAGGGGGGCACTTGTTATGATGAGCAGTGAGTATTATATGTAAGTGATGAATTACTACATTTTATTCCTGAAACCAATATTATACTATATATTAACTGATTAGAATTTAAATAAAAATTTGGAAGGAAAAAAAGAATAGGATTTATACACTGAAAACTATAAACATTGTTGAAAGATATTAAAGAACACTTAAATAAATGGGAAGATACCTCCCACAAAAAATTAATTAATTTTTTTTTCAAAATAAAAAATAAAGAATAGTTCCTGAGGTCAATGTTTGAGGTTTGTTTCAACCCCCAGGAGGGCTCTCACTAAGCCCCCCCCCCACCTCTCTCTCCCTGTTTCTCTTTGGAAGTTTAGCTGGCCTCACCATTTAGCCTCTACTGTAGTGAATCTATCAGTTTCTTGTCTGCTGCTTTTCATCCCAACGTCCACTGTTTTAGAAGGTGCCCTTTTGCTTGACTTTCTCTCCACTCTATTGGAAATGAAGTCAGTTCTTGGGAATGGATTTCAAGCTGTCTGCTCTACAGCCTTTTTCTCTCCTCGAGTAAAATCTCTGAGCCAGGGTTCTAGAGGTGAGGATAGAGACAATGGCATTTTCTTCCCTGTGTGGCATCCCCTCTTCAGGAGCTGAGTGAGTGCTAGATGGATGTTGGGGGCAGTATCTCCTACGTCCTCAGCTTGCCTCTCTTGGCAAGTTTTGAAACGCCCACCCCATCAGATAGGGCTTGGGTGATTGGGCACCACTATCCTCAGTGTAATCATGCCTAAGGCAGAGCAGCCATCTAGCAAGTGGGGACTGGTTGGAAGAAAGTAGTCCCTCCCTCTCAGCCACACTCTGCCGGAACACAGACTCAGTAACAGGCAGCTGCATGCTGCTTGAGGAATGCTGTCTTTCTGTCCTTCCTGGAAAGATCACCTTCTAAGTAGAACCCTAGGGAAGAGGAATCCAACCCTGTGTTCTTGGCCTTGCCAGTCCAAGTGGATCCTATGTCTTGGTAGCTGGGAAGGAGAAGGAAGGGTTGGGTGTTGGTTCAAATGTCACAGATTCTGGCAGCTCTTACTCAGTTTTAGCAGATTTTCTTGAACGAATATTTCTTCACCCACTGTAAAAACCGTAGTGCCATTTCCAAAGCCTTTAAAAACTATTATGTAAACAGTTTCCACCAGTATAGCTGGGAGTGGGTCTCTGGAATTCCTCGTGCTGCCAGGTCAGAATTGGGACTCCCCTAGTTCTTGTCGCTTGTTTGTCAGTCATAAAAGCAAACCCTCACTCTCTGTTGTCTAGCCTCTCCATATGCTTGTGGTGAATATAGTTTGCAGTATGCCTGCTCTCTTTTTCAAAGCCTCTGTGAAAATGTGGTTGACGTGTTACTGTGAACTTTGCTTCATCCTCCACACACATATGCCCACCCATCTGTAATGCTGCAAAGCACTACTGTGTCTACCCTTCATACACAGATGCCATTAACCACTCTTTTCCAACTCTGAAGACACGGGTTAAAAATGGCTTCTAAGCAAATTGTAGGTCGGTCATAGTTATTAATTTTCTTTCAGCATGCATTTTAAGTTATAATAAATGGTATAGCATTTAAGAAAAATGTATTGAGGCACCTGCGTGTTTCAGTTGGTTGAGCAGCCAGTGCTTGGTTTCAGCTCAGGTTGTGATTTCATGGTTCATGAGTTCGAGCCCCGCATCAGGCCCCACACTGATAGTGCAGAGCCTGCTTGGGATTCATTCATTCTCTCTCTCTCTCTCTCTCTCTCTCTCTCTCTGTCTTCTCTCATTCTCTCTATCCCCCACTCACATGCACACACACACTCTCTCAAAATAAATTTAAAAAATAAAGAAAAACATTTGTTATATATAAAAAAAGAAAAACTTGTCCTCTCTATCTTTCCCTTACCTCCTAATCAGTGCTAGAAGAGAAAAAAAAGGTGGGGGGGGGGGAAATGCCTTTACAAGTCATGGATAAGCACTTGAAGGTACTATTTACTGACGAGACAGGGCTGTCTGTGATACATACTTACTGGTATGCATCATGACAATTTTGGTAAAGACAAGGTCTAAAAATACCCAGTAGTAATTCCCTGGCATAATCTGGAACAATGTGCTTAAAAGAGAGACCAGACTCTTACTCAGGACAATCTAAAATCTTGACAGAATAAGTGAACCCTAAGCCTCTCAGTGCTCTGATTATATACTGATTATATGTATATTGTATATATGATTATATGCTCTGATAATATGTATATTTATGTTGGCTTGTACTTCTTTCCCTGGGATGGGGTCTTTTGAGGTGTTATTTCTATGGTAATGTCTACACCCTATCACGCCTACTGTCTTTCACATGATCATGTGAGGCTACTATAGAAAAAAGTGGAATGGGTAGAAAAACCTTTTTAAATTAACAGTTAGATGGATATGTGTATATGTATGTGTGTGTATAGTTTAATATTTTGCATAGATTTTCATGGATCATAATTATTGATAAAAAAAGGTAAAAGCAGGTAGATAAGTTCTTGCTATTATCTTGTTAAAGATTCTAGCACTAGTTATGCTCTGATCATTTCACAGCTCAAATGTTTTTGTTTCCTTTTCTCTGTGCTTTTCCTTCCCCTCCCCCTCTCTATGTTCTCCAGCAGCTGCATCCTTCTCAATTTCCTCTACTTTTACTGTAATAATGTGTTATGAAGACAAATGGTCTGAACTAATACAGGCGTTAGCTCTACATGCCACATCTAATTTGAGATGTGTGCCGTGGTTACTGGTGTGGGAACATGGAAGAGAGTATGGGCTGAATTAATCACCAAAGCATACTAGACAATAAACCAAATGAAGCAGTATTCTCTTCTTACAGCTTAAAAAGTATATTGAATTCAATGAAACAGGAACCTTTTCTTAAACATTGAATTTACTGAGAGGAAATCAGTCTGCCTAGTGGCTATGATTATAAACTCTGGCGACCGGTTCCCTAAATTCAAATCCCAGCTTTGCAATTTATAAGCTGTTAAACCTAGGGGACTTATTTCCTGTGTTCATATCTGTTTCCTCAATGTTTAAAATGGGGTAAATAGCATCTACCTCAAAAGATTATTATATGGATGAATAAATTAATTCATATGAAGGTGCCTAGAACCATGCCTGAGACATAGTAAGTTTTCAGTAGACACTGGCGATAATATAGTCATGTAATATGCTGAAGCTGGTATAAATTATCATTGCCTTTCATTCATAAATCTATTTCCCATTTCATTAATTGAAATTGTTCACAGAACACTTTCCAGTTTCTTTTTACATTTTTTAAGGGTACAGATCCTATTTAGATGTAGTTCTTGCATCTAAATGTAGCCAAGAAATAACTTCTAGTCTCTGTATCAAAAATCTATTTCTACAGTCAAACATTCTGCTGGCTTTTTTAAAAATTGTGCTTACTGCCTGTGTAAAGTGTAGGCTTTCAGATTTTTGTTGAATGTATAAATGACTCCATGATATAATTAATCATTAAATTGCAAAATCAATTTTCCATTTTCTTTTTTTTATAATTTTGGCTTCATTTTTCCTAAATATGTTTATTATCTGACTAGATTATAACTCCTTACAAAAGGGCTCTGTTTTATATCTCCTGTATCTCCTCATATTAGCTTCAAAGTCTATTCATAATGGAAATAGACTATATGTAAGCAACAGTATATCTGAAGTTCTGCAAAACTCATCAATAATTACACCAGGCCCGATGACATCAATAGAATTGGTGTTGTTTGGAAACTTCATTTAAATTGGTTTTGTTTTTCTTTACTGTTTCAAAGACACATGTAAAAAAAAACTCTTGTAGCCCTCAGGTTTAGCCTTGGCTCAAAATGGTATTCTTGGGAGGGTTTTGCTGAGGCCCTCTTGAAATAGGAGACTCAGGTTGTATTTCTGTGACAGTGAAAGAGATTTGTTCATATTAGATTTTGCTTTTGAGGCATGAATGCATGGGGTTTTTCTTTATTCTTTAGTTTAGGGCCTAGTTAATAGAACACAAGGCAAGAACTCTGTGTTTAAACGTTTTAGATTAATTATTGGTGGTCTGAAGAAATTTGGACTTTCAGCCAGATATATAGCAAAGAACAAACACAGCCTGAGTCAATAAAGAAATATTAAAATGATTAAGTATGATAGATATAGCATTATCTGCAGGAGCTAGGTTTAAGTAGACTTCATCGATTTTTCTTGAAATCTTGTCCAAATTGCCTTTACTCTGTGTGCTTTCTTATGATCGCTTGCTAATATGTTGAGTTCCACTTTGCAAAGATGATTATTTGCCTCAGTTTGAGATCTGTACATAGAAAAACATTTTGCAAGTAAGAGAAAAGACTGCCTTCAAATTTTATTAGCTGGAGCTGGAATTCACTGGCTCACAGGTATGATAATATATTCTTCCCGGCAAAACAAGATTTTTTTTTAATCCAAGAAGATTAAGGTGTTTATTTGGACAACCTCATTTGGTTGGCATAACGGACAAGAAGTCTTTACGTTTCTGATAATAAAAGCTGTGGATATCCTGCCTTATGGAAACAATCATTTGGACTTCATATAAGAGGGATAGTTCTAAAGAAATTCAAATAAGTTAAATAGCTGAGAACCATGTATATGTCAAACATGCTATGTTTCACATATATTGTCTTATTCAATTATAACAACACTCTGTGGTAGGAAGAATTATGTCCCTGATTTTAAGAATATCGATCTAGGGCTCAGGTTAAATGACTGACTAGTCCACAGTAATGAAGCTAATAAGTAGCAATAGGATTTTAATTCAGATATTTTGGCTTTTTCTAGTTCACCATCTTGCTTCCACATGTAGTGCTCTATATAGTGAAGAGTCATATTTATTTTTGCATGCTAATTTTTCTTGCCCTTCATAATATACACAATCTAATTCATTGCAATGATTTACTATTATAATTGCATTTGATAAGTCTACACTATATTTGATGATCCTAATAAAAACTTTATAAAATATTTGATCAATAAGATATTTTATGAAAGCTGATATAGATGTGAAGTCAAATGCTATATGTATAATTTTCATTTTCTGAGTGATCATTTGCCCCTGAAATCCTCAGCAGTAGTTGAATTTCATGTTGGCCATATGTTACCAGATAAATAATCTCATGTTGGAATTTGAAACTTGACTTGTAATAGTGCCTGGGATTTGAGCTTTGACCCACTGTCGTTAGATATTAATGATCAGTATCCAGGAAATAATAAAATTTATGTTAGCTTTTAATGGGATTTTGTTTATAAGGATAGACAACACTAAGCCTCATTAGGTTCATGAAGAGCACTTTTATCCTGAGTATATCCAAGCCTTAAACAAATGGCTTTAAAGATATGAGGTTGAATTCATATTATATAGTGAATGATAATGAACTGCATGGATTTTTCTGTTATTCTCTTTTTCAAGTCTTTTTTCTTCAGTCTACGAGTTAGGTATCAGAATTTGTCTGAGGCTTGTGAGTAGATACCCACATATTAAAAGGGTACTATTTAAAACATAAACCAGGTTATCTAAAGATAAACCAGTCTTGTATGTAACACTTGGATTTGCACTGAGAGACCTAACAAATTCATATAAAAATTCATACAGATGCCTTTTCTAAAATAGGAATACCCATAATCACTGCTACTTTATTCCATTAAGACGTAAATCATATGGTCCATTTTTATGAGTCAACACTGACTATTCCTCCCATTTCTCTGTTCAGAATATGATGCAGGAGAAAGCATCTGTATGCAACACTGAACAGTTTTAAAAGGCAATGGTCATGCTTAAAATGCACTATAAAGGTCACTGCTTGAAAAGGAATAAATGTTGTATCCCAAGGTATCCCTTCTTTGTTATCTTCTGAAAAGCCCTTGGATTCAGTATCTCTATAAGATTTATAGAATACATAACACCATCTTCCTCAGGGCAAAGTTCATTTTGCTCAAGCATTTAATGTTTAATATCTTTCTTTTGGAAATTTTGGCTGCAGAGAGAAGCCTATGAATAATTTGAAGTGATCTAGAGAGACTTCAAAAATTCCACTGTGCATTCTATAGAACACACTTTACATAGAAATAATTCAATCAAGGGCATCTAATTAGGCGTTATATATTAATGCTATGCATCAGTGATTGGAGGTCTATCAATGGGCCAGTCCTTTTATGGAGTTTGACAGTCTAAATTCTTAACTAAAGATAAATGACTTCCTTGCAGCCAAATGATACTTCACCTTGCAATTTCCCTCTCCTTTTAAATGTTAATTCCATCATGAAGGCAGAGACTGTTGTTCATAAATATTATAAACATCTACCATTTGCTTTGTTCAATCTCAATGGTTATTCTCTTTCAATTAGCATCTCATCTTGTGTCTGTAATTACTGGAAATGATAACATAAAATTTTAAAGATACAATTTAGGAAAACAAACACTAGAATGGTTTAGTGACTTCTTTGTGTAGTCCACCCTCCGGTGCGTTTCTGAGAAGACACAAGTGTAGTTCAATAGGCAAACAAGCTTCTTGAAATTAATATTTCAATAAATACTTACTGAAATGCTTTTGTGTGCCATGCACTTTGTTGGGTACTTTTAGTGATGACTCAGCTCAGCTCTGTTGAATCCAGAAGTGTATCTCTTTCAGTTCTATCTCCCTTGCTTCTCTGTTTGTAGGCTTTTAATATGTAGCCGGAGAACTTCGGAAATATATTTTGGATATTTTAAAAGAGAGCCTTATTTTTAAAAATCCTGATTTTAGGAAAAGGGAGAATAGAACACACTACTTTCCTAATATTATGGATATTATATATTTTAACCTTTGGACTGAATGCTCCTTTGGACTGAACACTTCTGGCAATAAACAATGAAACAGCAACATTGTAAAGAAGGGAAAGTCTGATCCAAAGGCAAACCAATCAAAGCTGTACACATGGCTAAGTAGAAGAATGAACACAAAAGGAAATCACTGTTTACAATGAGCAGGTGGTGGGTGGAAGCTGAGATATAAAAGAGCGACAAAAGGAAGAAAATAGGATTCATGCTCTGCTGTTCTTGGAGTTGATGTGACAGCTGCCTGCTGACCTAAAACAACAATGCCCACCCCATGGGGCATGGCATATCAGGCCCAAGGCTGAAGGCACACATACAGTGCTGACTAACTCTGTCTGGGAATTTTAAAACCCAAGAAGTTCATGATAAAGTCAGACTGTTCTTTTTCCTGACAGCCAGTGCAGAGAGCAGGTACGAACTTAATTTGTTCACAACTGTGGAATCCACTGAATGTTTCTACGCAGGACAATTGCCTGTGATGGAGATGACTGGCCGGAAGCTCTCAAAGCAGGAATTGCAGACTTCAGGTTGGTTAGTTCGTAAAAGCAAGGGCTTCTACGGCTGTGACCAAACAGATCCAACAAAGTACATGTTGCTCTCAAGGGGTTGGGGGAGATACCAAATTCATGTTATTCCACCTATGTAATTGGCGAGTGGACCTGGGTCACTGCCAAGAAGTAACACACATTTGTGACACTGGTGTACTGCCCAACTATAAATCATATGGCAAGATAGGTGCTTAGCCTTCACTTGTCTTTTCTCCAAGTAGCAGGTGTCTGGATTTTTAGGAGGAGGCAAATGGGAGATAAAAAGATAATGAAAGGATTCAGACTTAAACAGTTAAAAAAGTTTTTTCACAGTAGCAACACATATGAATTGTAATAGCAAGCATATATATTGAGTGTACTATGTGCCATACACGCTTCTAAGAACCTTACCAATAATAACTGCTTGGGGCGTCTGGGTGGCCCAGTGGGTAAAACATCCAACTCTCAATTTTGGCTCAGGTCATGATCTCACAGTTCATGAGATCGAGCCCTGTGTCAGGCTCAGCATGGCTCCTACTTGGGATTCTCTCTCTCCCTCTCTTTCTGCCACTCCCCTGCTCATGCACGCTCTCTCTCTCATAATAAATGAACTTAAAAAAATAATGGTAACTCATTTATAAAATAGTGTTACTGGTTAAATCTATTGCAGGGAGTTGCTGTGGGTATTAAATTAAATAATATGTGAAGTGTCTTTGTTAGTATGCTCTCAGTAATTGTTCATTTTCTGAGTCCTTGTATGCCAGTAGAATTTAATAAACATAGCTACCTTTTATTGGACATTGTTTATGCACTCTAAGCATTTTAAATACTGTTTCTTCTTTTAACCTTACAAATGCCTTATGAAAACAGGTTCTATCACACTCATTTACAGATGGAAAAACTAAAGCTTAAAAAAGTCCGCTGATTTCTCCAGTGTCATGTGGCTTGTAAGTGGCAGTGCTAAAATTCAAACCTAGATCTGTTCCTAAAATCATTCTTCTTAAACCCCTGACAACACCATCTTACATTAAAAAAAGAAAGAGATTGTAATATTATAGCAGAAGGTGATATCAATATTTTAGTACTTATTTGCCATATTTCCAAAATTCCCAATAACTCATTACTTCACTTATAATAGTATTCTTAATTTACTAAAATCGGTGAAATTTAAACACTTAATGAATTATAAATACAAAACTTATAAGCACAAAATTTACATTAAAAGCAATTTATAACAATACAGGTATGTTATATCCTAAAATAGTTAGGCAAAACTAACAAAAATTCGGTTGTTGTTTTTTTCTTAAGAATAACATACTAAACACAAAAATAAAGAAAGCAATCATAAAGAATTGAAAATAGAAAATCGTCATTAAATCCTTCTTAACAAAGAATGATTGTTTCACAGGGGAGACATGAATATATTTGGGGCAAATTTTTCAGCTGCTGAAAAAACAATTTCTAATTTTAAGCTAATTTGGTAAATTGAGCTATAAGCTAACTTCAAATATTTTTCTGTGTCACCATCTTAGATTAGTAAGCCCTCCTGTTTTAGAATTTTAGAATGCAAATATAGCAAAGCATTGAGAGTCACCAGACATTCCTGGGATAGGTGAGTGTCATTCTCTCGTCTCTCAGTTTCAGACTGGTTTTATAGAAAGGGAATACAGGGTGCACAGATGAAAAGAGACTTCTGGGTCTCCAAGAATTGGCAGAGCAATCAGCTTACATGGTCTTGGTGGTAGGTGAGCAGTACAGTGTTAGGTATGGAGAGGCTGCTGGTGGGCATTGTGCCCTGTTTTGCTAGGCTGGTCTCTATGAGTTGAGAGGGGATGCTTCCAGCCCTATGGGAACTGCCTCCCCACTTCCACTTCCAAGACCACCCCTTACCTTTAATAGAGAAAGAAGAGTGTTGCCTCAAGGTCTTCCATAATCTTTCCTGGTCATTCTCTTTACTCCCATGCCAAGGGCCTCTCTATAGCAAATGCTGAACTTTTTATCAGTTCTCGTTATCATGGTCCCTTCCCAGAGCTAGTGGCATTTTAGGTGAGGAGGAGGATGGAGGCAGTGGTTAGTCCAGGAGAGCCATTATGATGCCTGGGTCAGAGTTGAAGGTCCCTGCCTGTCCTTCCCGAATAGCAGTAGCAGCTGTGGCACAAGACTATATTTTGGACATGCCTGACCTCTTTGGAAGGATCTGATCTCCATTCCTGATTGGATACTGAAATGTCAGTATTTCACCAAAAGTATTGCTTATATTCAGCATTTAAAAATGTGTACTATATAGTGGACACAATATTGCAATTATTAATTACTTTGATTTATAATTGATGCCTTCAATTCAACCTCCCCAAGTGAATAAACAATTAATTAAAAATTTTTTAATGTTTATTTATTTTTGAAAGAGAGAGAGAGACATACCACGAGCAGGGGAGGGGCAGAGAGAGAGGGAGATACAGAGAGTGGGGAAGGGGCAGACAGACAGGGAGACACAGAATCCAAGGCAGGCTCCAGGCTCTGAGCTGTCAGCACAGAACCCAACATGGGGCTCAGACTCATAAGCCATGAGATCATGACCTGAGCTGAAGTCAGACACTTAGCCAACTGAGCCACCCAGGTACCCCAATAAACAATTAATTAGTAACAGATAGATGCATATAGTGACATTGGATGCATTTCTGATTGTGTGTATAAATCTAAAATATTCCCCTTACATGTATATTGTCTTTTGTTTGTAACTAATAGAAGGATTCCTTGAGAACTTGAAATCTAGAAGTAAGTTAATGGAATGGCTTTCCTTCACTAGGTATGGTTGTGGCTCTTGTTGGTTCTGTACTCTGGATTTTAGCATTGTTGAAGAGAACAATGGATTTATGTCTTATTTATGTTAGAATAGACTCAATATTCAACCACCTAAAGCAAGAGTTCAACTCCCGTAAGTGATTAAAAGTGTTGGTGTCAGCTTAGATCTTTATAAATAAATGCTGAACTTCTACTTACTTGGTGTGGCTTGTCACCCCTGTAAGTCAAGAGCAGCTAGTGAAAATTGACAACCATTTTAATAACTGTTTTCATGCTGCCCTATGGAAAGCATCATTAAATCTATAGTGGTGACCAATCAGAAGGGGACACATGGCATCTGCTTTAGAGAAGCCATGCTGTCTAATAAGAATGTTTCAGCACCCTGGCATTGGATCCTCATGTGTTTGCCAAGTTCATATGGGCCTGGGAAATGCAGAACATTCTATATCATTGATAGCCTATAAGGATGATAGGGCCATAGGAAGTTGAATAGATGTTTCATTTTCTTCAGAAAATATTTGCCACAATAATTTTGTTTAGGAACATAAAAAGGAAAGCTAAATATTATTGGCTTGCTAATTAAGAGAGGGAATAAATTTTTATAACAAATAACATATCTTAATTCCTATTTGAAACATTGAAAGCCCCCAATAATTACTAGTTGAGAACAAATGAACACAGGCATCTTTCCACTTTAGAATCACATCTTCTATAAGAAGCATTCTCATTTCCATTGATTTGAAGTTGAGGAGTTAAGGGATGCCTGAGTGGCTCGGTTCAGTAAGCATCTGACTCTTGATTTCAGCTCAGGTCATGATCTCTTGGTTTGGTTTATGGGATTGAACCCCATATTGGGCTCTGTGCTGACAGCTCTCTCCTCTCTCTGCCCCATCCCCACTTGCGCACACGCGCATGCGCGCATGCGCGTGCAAACACACACACACACACACACACACACACACACACACACACACAAGCTCTGTCTCTCTCTTACTCTCCAAATAAACATTAAAAAATAAAATTGAAGAGTTAAAAGTCCCAGAAGTATAAGATAAATCTATGGAGGATTTATCAGATAACTCCTTCTGATCTTAAGTAATTACATAACCACTGTGAGAATTTGAATTTATCAGCATTGTTACCGAAATATTATCATGAAGTTTGGAATGCACATACTTTCACTCCTAATAGAGGAGCTTTGGAAAGGTAGAATTTTAAGGTTGACATGCATTTACAGAATGACTTACAACTTCAGCAACATGAAAATGTCTTTAGCTATTCATTCAGAAAATGAATTGTGCTGGCGGTGTCATAAAAGCAAACTTAGTTGTTGCATTATGAGCTATATAGTCAAGACATCCACCTACCTGTTCCACATGTGAATAAGTGGACCTACTCCAGTAGTGCTTGTGTGTGCACTACAATATTCTGATTAGATTTCATACAGTAAATTATTACCTGGAAGACAGACATAGAATGAAGAATACATTGCTTAGGAAATTGAAAACCTATAATATACCCACAATTCTGGCATTGATCTTCTATTGTGGTCTTAGATAAGACATCTCGTAGATTTCCAGGATCTTCATTTTTTTAATTTCCTTACCCATAAAATGTAGGTAATGATATTTTCCTTCCCAATCCTTCAGGGATGTTGTGAAGGTCAAATGAGGTAATATATGTAAAGGTACTTTTAATCATGCATTAATATTATTATATAAGTTTTAGAGTTAAGTAAATTTTTTTTATCTTTTAAGCCATTTCAAAGAAAGTTGTTCTAAAGTATACTCACCCAAAGTCATGGATTAGTAAATAGAGCATTGCTAACATAAATTTCATTTGAAGATGAGCACTTGCTGTTTACTTTATAGGTGATATTACAACATAATCGTCTTAGGTCTGGGTTCCTTGGAAGCAGAGCCTGAGCTAAGTATTTATGTGCCAGTGATTTATTGAGACAGTGTGGAAAGCAGGATCAGCAAAGTCCCGGCTTCAGTTGAGATTTAGCCTCCAACTGGAGCATAAGTGGTACCACAGAATTATGTCACTTTGAGGCAAAAGGAGTCACCTTTGGTACCTCCATATCAGTCAGTCATTGTCTATAGACTACACCTTGGGTAGGGCATAACCTCAGCAGCATTTCTCAACTGCCTCAATGATTATGCTAAGGAAACTTCAAACAAGTGAGAGAAATTCTCAGGATGAGGGTCCATCTGCAAGCTATTAGTGGTCAACCCTCAGAGCACTTGTTGATGAGGACACCTGACTGCTAACAGGGATTTGGGTGGGTCAACAACAGCCTTCACTCCATTGACCCAGAACTTTATACTCTCAACAAAACACTTGACCACTTCTTATATATGTAACAGATCATTCTTACCCTCTAGGTATATCAATTTTACTCAAACATTTAGATTCTACTTTTTCCTTTTGGAATGCATGATAAATCAGTGTAATTCCAGACAAGGATGTTCACTGAATGGTGAAGTGGTCAAGATCTCTGTAGGTAAAATTGTGGCAAAGAATCAAAGAAGAACTGTGTACTCTGTCAAGGGAACCAACTTAAATGTTCTTCATTATTGTGGAGTAAGAAAATGCCCCCCAAAAGTGGTGCAGCTTGTGTCAGAGATTACTTTCATTTACTCAGAAAAGAGGCAGTATCTGGAATAGTAGCCATAATTAAATTACCACTTAATTAAGTCTTACTTATTGCCTGACACCCTGGATGCTTCATCTATCTCCTGCCCGGATCACAGCCTAGTATTTATATGAATCCATATTCCTGAATCTTTGGTAACAATAATTTCTGTGATCCCTTCAAAAATCAGGCACTGGTTTCTCTTTACTGTTTCAGCAGGGACTACCACATTACTCTTTCTAAGGTGGGATGGGATAAGTTAATCCTTCTACCAGAACTCCCTAAACCTCATTCCAGTTTCCTTGTGGGGCTTATCATTACCCAATATATTTTTATTTTGAGTCTGTTTATTGTTTGTGTCTGCTGGCAAAATTATAAGCTCCATGTGAGCAGAGATGATTTTTTTTTTTGTTCACTGCAGTTTGGCCAGCACCTAGAAGAGTGCTGGCTACAGAGTAAGCATTTAATAAATATATGTTGAATGGGCCCCTTACTATAAATTTTATAAAGAGACTTCTAGCATTCAAATTCAGTTTGCATGGACTAATTTTGAAGCCAGCTTCAGGCAACCAACCAAGGAATAAATAATTGAAAACTGCCCAGCCACTCAAGCTCTCACACCAACTTTTTAAGTGCATACATGTCAATAATTTCAGCACAACCTAAATTTACATTCTTTCCTTGTTGGTTTAAAACTATAAAAGTCATTTCTCATAAATAATCCCCAGCTTTTGATATACACAAATAAATGAAGTCTTAATTTTTGTGGTGTTATGTAAATCTTCATATCCCAGGCTTTATTTCATAATTAGTCTCTAGGATTTACATGGTGGGTATGTATCTGTGGTCAGTGAAGAGATATAAATGGACCTAAAGAATATTGGTCTCATTACAGTCTTTGGTTTAAAATCTAGTTTGTCTCCATCCTCTCACTTTCAATCTGCAGGTGTCTTTAGGTCTAAAATGAGTCTCTTGTAGGCAGCATATAGGTGGGTCTTGTTATATATATATATATATATATATATATATATATAAAACAAGATATATATTTATAATCTGACACCCTATGTCTTTTGATTGAAGCATTTAGACCATTTGCATTCAGAGAAACTATTGACAGATATGCATTTAGTGCCGTTTTATTACCTGTTGTTTCTGGAGGTTTTCTCTGTCCCTGCCTAGTCTTTGTCACTTTGGGTCTTTTCTTCCCACTCAGAGAGTCCCCTCTAATATTTCTTGCAGGGCTGGTTTAGTGGACACAAACTCCTTTAGTTTTGGTTTGTCTGGGAAACTCTTATCTCTCCTTCTATTCTGAATGACAGCCTTCCGGATAGAATATTCTGCATATTTTCCCCATTCAGCACATTGAATATATCATGCCACTCCCTTCTGGCCTGCCAAGTTTCTGTGGAGAGATCTACTGCTAACCTTATTATTAACCTTCCCTTATAAGTTAAGGACTTCTTTTGTCTAGCTGCTTTTAGAATTTTGTTCTTTATCACTATATTTTGCAAATTTAGCTATAATAGGTCTTGGCGTCGGTCTGCTGTTGTCGATTTTAATGGGAGTTCTCTGTGCCTCCTGGATTTGGATGTCTATTTCCTTCTCCAGCTTAGGGAAGTTTTCAGCTATAATTTCCTCAAATAAACCTTCTGCCCCTTTTCTCTCTTTTATTATGGGATTTCTATCATACCAATATTATGTTTGATGGAGCCACTGTCCCCTAAGTCTACTTCCATGATCCAAAATTTTTCTCTCTTGTGTGCAGCTTCCTTATTTTCCATAATTCTGTCTTCTGTATCCATCCTTGTGGTCATTGTATACAGTTGGTTTCAAATATTGGTTATTGCATTTTTCATTTTGGCCTGATTGTTTTTCAGATGTTTTATCTTTGTAGTAAGGGTCTCCCTGATGTCTTCCATGCTTTTCTCAAGCATGGCTAGTATCCTTATGATTGTTGCTTTCATTTCTGGGTCCCTTATATCAGTTTTGATTAGAGCCCTGGCCATGACCTTTTTTATTTTTTATTTTGGGAAGAATTCTCCCATTTGGCATTTAGTCTTTACATAGTAAATCTCTCGGAAAGAGGACCATATAGTCTTCAATATGGCCAAAATAACCTTATCAGACAAAGGTGGAATGCTTCAGCTTGTATGGAACTTTCAGGTGATAAAGGCTTTGGAAATATTTAGAGTCTTCCAAATTCCTTCTAATCTTTTCATTACAATTCTTGAAAAAGATATTTCATTTTCCCCCTAATAAATCCCTTGTGAATTTAACTGAAACTTAAGTTCTCCACATGCAGGGTCAAACTTTTGCATTTGCCTTTCAGCTCTCTTAATCATGCCTCTCCAGGAAATAAGTGATGTATTAGTGCAATGATTGAAAGTCCATATGATTCAATTTTCATGTGCAGTGCATTTAAGTGTATGAGTTTGATATTCTTTCTAATCTGTCTAAATACCACTGGAAATAGACCCACCCATCACCACCACAGTTCTTATTTTCCTCATGCCCTTGAAGGACTATTCTCTAAAGCTTTGACTTTTTTGGATACCTCATTCTGATGTCCACGCTGATAATTGTATTAGATGTTTTTCCATTGCATACTAAGGGCTGACTCATGTAGAGCCAGTTGAATTTTCACTGCCTTCATCTTAAGTGGACCAGCTAACCAATCCAATTTAACCATTTCCATGAAATTTGGTACTGACACTGGTTTTATTAGTCTCATTCTTGGTAGCTTATAATGCAAAGTACTTCTCTTTAACTTAAAGAAAAGTAGTTGTGTGAAATTGTATCAAGCTGCACAAGGAATTAATTAGAAAGCTGGAGAATTGGTTCAGGCAGAAACTAAAGGGGAGCCCAGCTTTGCTATTTGAATATTCACTTTAGGATGCCACCACAGCACTGTCAATTGCTTTTCACCCTAGGAATTTGGTGCAATGATTATGGACACTGTTGAATCCGAGCACAGAGGACCACAGCACTGAATTTTCAATTGTGTCATTTATATCTTTCAAAATAATCTCTTGTAGAATGCTATGCCTTTGTATGAAGTTTTCAAGCTTTAAAATCTGGGAGGGAACATCCAGTTGGCCCTGTATTTTAATTTCTGGGGTTTTGAGAAAGGTGTTTTCCTCCTTAGTTGACTTCTGTAGAAGGAGATAAAGCTTTGCCTTCTTCCTATCTTGGGATTCCTCCACAAAGAGTAAGGAACTCAATGTGACAAAATCTAATATAATCATGATAGTACATGCTAGTTGAGTTTCAAAAAGGTCAAGTGACTTAATCACAGCAAAGCAGGCAATGTGTGACACAGGTGAAAGCTAGTGGTCAGATACTATAATTCTTTGTCCAGTGATAATTTTGCTAAATTAAATCATCTTTAAGGCTTGGCAGAGTTAACCAAGGAAAGGTTAACAGACTTTCTCACAATGCATATACAGGAAGGCTGCTCCCTACAACTGCAGTCATGCATGACAATACAAAGCACTAAAAAAAATGTTACCTCAAGCAAATAGTTTCCCCCCTTTAAATTTCTCTCTCTAAAGTGGGGGTCATAAGCCTATCTGCCAGTCTAGTAAGTTGTTACAAAATATGCAATATAGCACTATATATTTAAACATATGGAATGTATTCAACCTTATTTGTGATGGTACCAAAAGGAATGGCTTGTAATATAGGTGTATACATTCAGCCAGTACTCCGTTTGGGACAGTGCTTGTTTTTGAAATATTGAAATGTTTCCACACTACTGCCTCCAAGTCACTTACGGGTCCTCCTGCTTCCTTCACAACCTTCCCAAGAAGGATTTATCATTTAAAAGAGTAATAGTCAATAGGAATCTTCCATAACCCTTCTCCAATGCAATTATCAGTGTCCATTCTAATTGCTGTATGCCTATATGACTGATTGCTAAATATTTTGAATATTACCCTTATTTATTCTTCATTCTATTTATCTATATGAATATCTATCTATATCTATATCTATGCACATATAATATATATATCATGATATATACATTTATAAAAATATACTACATGATATACATTCAGTATATATATGTATATATAAATCAAGTGTAACTCATTACTTCCAGTTCATAATGTAGATACTGGAAAAGTAATTAACAATGCATTTGAAGAGCAATTGGTATAGGGATTCTGTTTTTCCTTTTTCCTTTGGATGACTTGTGCAATTTTGGCTATTTAGATCCAATTAGTTTTCTAATTGTTCTTCTTGGCTCCACTCAACCAAGATAAAAATCACCTTTGAGCTATGAACCTTGTGGGGAAATACGAAGACTATAACTCTTACAAATAGTAGTGGTTCCTGAATAGCATCCTTTTAATATAGAGTTATATCCTCTATTTTCAGATTGATTTTCTCAAGTGAGTCACAACAAGTTAATGGACATCTGCCATTAGTGACCACAGCCTTCTCTTATGGGCAGTAAAGGTCATCATTGATTAGACACATGACATCATGTTCTCTGATTCTGGGAGGGCAGGGATAGAAGAAAGTGTCCTTACCTGTTCTTTCATTTGCATTTATTATCCAAATGGATCTCTGCATCTGGTTCTTTCTAGTTTCCATGAACATATTCATCCATAAGTGAAATAGGCAACTGCCTATATTGGTATTATTGGGTGGGTGGGGAGTGGGTTGAAAAACCTCTCCATTTGGCCACAAAACTTGCATTTCCTGTTAGATGACCAACACTGTGTCTATTGAAACATTAAAAAAAAAATATGTTCCCTGATGACTCTAGCCTTTGGAAACTTTATGGAAGACGTCATCAATAGCAATCATTTGTCACCATTTGAATTGTATTCCCAATAAAATCATGATAAATTATATCAAACAAGAGTTCATTATGAAACTTGGACTTTATAGGTACCTACTGGGAAGCCAATATCCGTTGGATCAGTTACTCTAATCCTGTTACTACTACACATTCCTAACTCCTTTACCCTTTATCTGATAATCATTTATAATCTCTTCTCTATGGTCCAGGAGGTTGTGGATGCAGATCGTAAAAAAACTGATAGGAGAACCTGAAGCAAGATGACAAACTGGGAAGCCCCAGGCTCTCCGCCCCCATGGAATATCCCATAAACAGCTAGAGACTGTCTAATGTAACTGTGTAGAAACTCAAGAAATCAGTCAGGGATCTGCAGCAGACAAGTGAACACTCAATCAAGAAAGTGTTACATACAGGGTCGTGGGAAATTTTGTGGCATTTGTGTTCACCCTTGCTCCATGCTGTCCCCTGCAGGGCATGGGATACATTGAGGGAAGCAGCAGTTTCCTAGTTCCCTTGCACAAGCTGATCTGCAGTATTCTCACCTGTGTGTGGGCTGCCTGATTGATCTCTATGTTTCATAGCTCAGCGCCAAATGTGGCACAAATGAGATCTCAGTCTGGGAGAAGACTCTGGCTGCTAAGGGCACACTTAGTGAAAACTGCATGAAGGCTAGAGACCTAGAGATACCTGGGGCAAGAGATTATTGATAAGGAAAAACAATAGAATAGCTAAAGCCCCAAGAAGAAGCAGATATGAGAACACTAAGGAAATTAAGACATTAAAAGCAGCAGTGTATACCACAGTGCTGATAAAAAGCATATACATAGGCCCAGAATGGACACATGGTTAGAAAAGGAAAAACCTTTTGCCTTCACCATGGACTCATGTCAAAGCTCAGAACATGCCCTGCAAATTAGTGAACGTCTTTCTTCTTGGATATGACACCAAAAACACAGGCACAAAAGAAAAAATAATAGAAAAATTAGACTACATAAAAATTAAAACCTTTTGCACATCAAAGGATACTAACAACATTGTGAAAAAGCACCTCATAGAATGAAAGAATATATTTACAAACCATATATCTAATTAAAGAGTTAATATATAGAATATATAAATAACTCCCACAACTCTACTAGAAACAACAAAACAAAGCAAAACAACCATATTTTAAAATGGGCAAAATACTTGAATAGAAATTTCTCCAAGGAAGATATACAAATGGCTGGCTAATCAGTGCATGAAGAGATGCACACTATCTATAGGGAGATGCACAATGAAACTCCACTTCACCACCCATTAGGATGGCTATTATCAAAAACTAAACAACAATGAAAACAAAAACAGAATGACAGATGTTAGCAAGAATGTGGAGAAATGGAAATTCTCACACATTGTTGGTGGGAATGCATAATGATGCAGCTACTATGGAAAACAGTATGGAGATTCTTTAAAAAGTTAAAAATAGATTTAGTAGTAAAATTCCATCTTTGGGTATGTACTCATAAAATTAGAGCAAAGACTCAAACAGCTACTTGTACATCCATGTTTCTGGTAGCATTATTTGCAATAGCTCACAATTGGAAATAACCCATGTGTCCACCAATAGAAGAATGGATAGACAAAATGTGGTATATACTAACAGTGGAATGTTATTCATCCTTATGGAGGGAATTCTGACACCTGCTACAACATGGCTGAACTTTAAGAACATTACGTTAAGTGTAATAAGTCTGTCACAAAAGGAAAAATAGTATATGGTTCACTGATATGAGGCATATAGAATGGTCAAATTCATAGAGACACAAAGTAGAATGGTGTTTGCCAGGGCTGGGATGGGGGGAGAATGGGAGTTTGAGTGTCTGTTTAAGAAGATGAAGAAAGCAGTGTAGATAGATAGTGTTGAGAGCTGCACAACAATGTATATGTACTTAATGCCACTGAACTATATACTTAAAAATTGTTTAAATGGTAAATGTTATGTATATTTTATCATCATAAAAATCATAGGAAATACAGTGACTTTGTGACCTCTACCTGGTCTTGAAGACAAGTTTGTATTAACTTGTGTCTGATTTATGTCACAAAAGTAATGCAATAACCAAGGGGAGAAAGTACATGGAAAAAGAAAACCAGCTCAAGTGAATTGCAGACATGTGGGGTAAATAATGAGTAATTACATTAGAAATATGTGCATAGGTCAGAAAATGAGATTATGCATTACACCTAGGAGATAGGATCTTAACCTGAAGGTAGTGGTAGGTTATTGACGGATTTGAAGCAAACCAAGCATGATCAGATTTCCCAGTAAAAATGATCAGTCTGCAAGCTATGTAGAAGAATGATTTTCAGTAGACAACCCTGGAGGTATGGACACCTTATGGAATGTTATGTCAGTGCATGATAAGCAACAATGGAGGTATATGAGGGTATTAGATACTTAAGATGTAAATCTATGGGATGTGGAACATGATTAGAACTGATCTGGGTATAATGAAGGAGGAGGAGAATAGTATGATTCCCAGTTTCTATTTTGATCCAGTCGAGCAGTTTTATCCCTCACTAAGAATAATGATTCAAGAGGAAGAATATGTGTAAAATATAAAGTGGTTGAGATAAAAAAGATAATGATTTGTTCAGGTCATTTATTTAGGTTTAACTTCTAAAGACTGAGGGACTTTGTGAGATATCCATGATGAAATGTTTAGTAGGAAATTTAATATACGAAATGTTTAGAGAATGCCTGTGTTAGAGATGTATTTTTGCCAGTTACCAGTTCACAAGTAGTAGTTGAAACCATGGGTATGTTTTTAATCACCAAGGGAGAGTGGAAGATAAGAGCATTCTAATAAGAACAGAAACCTTGAGAACACCTGCATTAAAAAAAGATCTTTATAGGGGCGCCTGGGTGGCTCACTCGGTTAAGTGTCCGACCTCGGCTCAGGTCATGATCTTAACAGTTTGTGAGTTCAAGCCCCATTTTAGGCTCTGTGCTGACAGCTCGGAGCCTGGAGCCCGCTTCGTATTCTGCGTCTCCCTCTCATTCTGCTCTTCTCCTGCTCACACTGTCTCTCTCTGTCTTAAAAAATAAATAAACGAAAAAAAAATTTAAATAAAAAAAAGACCTTTATTTATTTATTTTTTTAACGTTTTATTTATTTTTGAGACAGGGAGAGACAGAGCATGAACAGGGGAAGGTCAGAGAGAGGGAGACACAGAATCTGAAACAGGCTCTAGGCTCTGAGTTGTCAGCACAGAGCCCGACGTGGGGCTCAAACTCATGGACCGCGAGATCATGACCTGAGCCAAAGTCAGCCGCTTAACCCACTGAGCCACCCAGGCGCCCCCAAAAAAGACCTTTATAAATCCTCAATATAATTACTGCCTCAATTATTGCCTCAATGTGGTGGTGCTGATACATTAAAAAAATCAAACAAGTGGAACCATACAAAAAGTTCAGAAAAAGAGTCAAATACTTGATAGAAATTTAGTATATGATAAATTCGTATTTAAAAAAAAATATAGTGGGGGATGGACTCTTAAGTAGATTATATTGGATCATTGGGTAGATGTCTGGACAAAATAAAGCTAGATCCTATTGCTTCAATTTTCTCTCAGCTTCAGGTCTATTCTTATACCCTCTCCTAGGCAACTCTTGGCCTCCAAAGAATAAGAATCATTCTTTACCAGATGCTTCACACTAGTTCGTATCAATGGGTGGGGGACACTAGACAGAAACTGCTAGACAGGATGTGGAGACAAGGGATTCCTTTTTCCTTTTTTTCTGTTCCTGTTAGTATCACCTCAGCAATGGCTGTTTCCTTGGCATTTGGGATGAGCTTCTATTTCTTTTGATAATTTTAAAGTCAGATTCATTGAGTTTTCTCAGGGGTATAAGCCACTGCGGGCAGTGGCTTTGTTTTAGAAGTCCAAATCCAGATGTGCAGTATCTCTTCTTTAAATTCCTAGGTTCTGAGAGCCCCAACTAAACTCTTCTCTTTGTATCTTCAGGCCTAGGAATATTAGCTACTTCCTGTAATCATTGTTTGTTTCTTCAATGTTTCTTTTATTGTTTTACTCTTCAGCCTTTGTGTAACTAACTTTTTCTATTATTTCTTCATAAAAAATGTCTTGTTTTTTCCTGTTATGGCATAGAAGAGGCTTGGAAGTCTTAACAGCAAGTAAAAAGCTGAACAAACTGAAAAATTAACAACTATTCTTAGATCCATAAGAAAAGATCTTCCATGAGCACCTGGATGGCTCAGTCAGTTAAGTGTCTGACTTAACATGACATCGGCTCAGGTCATGATCTTGCAGCTCCTGAGTTCGAACCCTGCACCAGGACCCTGTGCTGACAGTGTGGAGCCTGGAGCCTGCTTCGGATTCTGTGTCTCCCTCTCTCTCTCTCTCTCTCTCTCTGCCCCTCTCCCTGCTCTTTCTCTCTCTCTCTCTCTCTCTCTCTCAAAAGTAAATAAACATTAAAAAAAAGAAGAAGAAGAAGAAGGTCTTCCAAGGCCAACTACTGCCCTCAAAATTATAGAGACTGACAGATATAGAGAATCACAACTTACCTGGGCATTTATAATGATAAAGGGGTACAAGAAGACCTAACAATTCCTGATGTTCATTTGCTTAACAACAGAATGTCAAAAGATATGAGGCAAAAACTGATAGGCAAAAACGAATAGAACTGTAGGTGAAATAGATGAATTCACTATTATAATTGGAGATTTCAACCCCACTCTATCATAAATGGATGAACCTAACAGGCAGAAAATTAGTAAAGACATAGTTGACCTCAACAACACCATCAATCAACTGGACATAATTAATATATGCAGATTACTTCATTAAACAACAGGAGAATACACATTCTTCTCAATCTTATATGGGGCATTACCCAAGATAGGTCACACTGTGAGCCATAAAACACACTTAAATAAATTTAAAAGAATAGAAATAATATATCATCTACTTTCACACCACAGTGGAATGAAACTAAAAACCAATAACAGAAAAATAGCTGGAAAGTACCAAAATTTGTGATGATTAAACAACAAAACTCTAAATATCACATGGGTCAAAGAAGAAATATCAGGAGAAATTTAAAAGTAAATTTAATGAAACTGAAAACACAATTTATCCAAATTCGTAGGGTGTAGCAAAAGCAGTGCTTAGAGAGAAATTTATTGACTACATATATTAGAAAATAGAAAGATCTAAATCAATACTATAAGGTTACACCTTAGGAAACGAAAATAAGAGTAAATTAAATCCAAAGTAAGAAAAAGAAAAATTATATGAACTAGAGAAAAATCAATGAAATCAAAAACAAGAAATCAACAAAGAAAATCAATGACATCAAAAGATGTCTCTTTGAAAAGATCAGTAAAATTGATGAGCCTTTAACCAGAAAAGACACAAATTATTAATATTAGAAGTGAAAGAAGGAAGGAACATCACTACAGATCCCATTAACGTTAAAAGGATAAAAGAAGGAATGCTATGAAGAAGTCTTTGACCACAAATTTGATAACCTACATGAAATGGACCAATTATTTGAATGACATAATCTGGCAAAACTCATACAAGTAGACAATCTTAGTAGTCCTATATTTAGTAAAGAAGTTGAATCTACAATTAATAACTTTCAATACAAAAAAGAACCAGGTTGGATGGGTTCCTTGATGAATTCTACCAAATGTTTAAGAAATTATGCCAATTCTCTACAATTTTTTCAGAACATAGAGGCAGAAGGAGTACTTCCTAACTCAGTGTATGAGACCAACATTATTACCCTAACAGCAAAACCAGACAAAACTTTAGAAGTAAACAACAGGTTAATATTTCTAATGAACATAGATGCAAAAATCCTCAAAAAATATTAGCAAATTGAATCCAACAATATATAAAAAGAATTATACACCACAATCAAGTGGGATTTATTCCAGGTATGCAAGGCTGGCTCAAAGTTTGAGAATCAGAGCTGGAACACAACCAATGAAAGATAGAAATTAAAGTATACATTTAGAAACTATTATAGCAATTTGAAATTGACAAGACATTCAAGCATTTGGTCATTTTTATGATAATTCATATCCATTGCATTTCACAAAATTAATCATCAGCTACAAATTGAGATAAAAAACTCATCCTTCCTCACACATAATATGAGAAGTACCAGATCAGATTTAGGATTTGCATCCTTGTGGATATCCAGGTGACTTGGGGTGAGTGGAGACAGTTTAGATGTGAATGGGAGATACCAGCGTGGGGTACATAATAGTCAGGTATAATAAGGTACAAATCTGAAGATTCTGGGAAAGACTGACAGGAACTCAGGAATCAGATTCCAGGAACTTTTCCCCTCTTACCATATTAATAGTAGAATGCTGTTTTCAGTATCTTTATGTAGAAATACAAAAAGTAAGGGTTAGTGTCTTCCATTTCTCTGGCTACTATGTGGGAAAATCTTCCCTAAAGCAACACAGCTGATCTCTTGGATCCTCTACCCAGGAAAGGAAGAATGATTTCTTTTTGAGTTTGGGAGAAGAAACTGTGCGTGCCTTTTCACCTCTGTTTGGGGGACCACTTATGCTCAAGAAACACACATTGTACATAATTCCTTTTTGGTGTGATTTTGAAGGTACAGTTTCTCCAAGGAGGAAGCCTGCCCTCAGTTGAACAAATGAATCTATCTCATTTATGAATAAGTGTTGTCAAGTCAACTTAGCCAACAAGTGTAGTCACATTCTCTAGTATTATCAGTTTAATCAATTATAAAGGTGGTTACTTTTATCTCAATTTGTCAGATGCCAGTATCTATTTTTCAGTTGGTCCTGAAGAAAGGTCTTTAAGCAGTTCATGGATCACAAAAGTCTAGAAACTACTGCCTTAAACAGAGTCATAAATGTTTATGGCTCTTTTCAGGAGTTCACTTAGCTTTCTACTGATCAGAAAGATGTATCCAATTTCCATAACTTTGTGCTTTTGCAAATGGTTAGTCTTATATGCTATAGTTTCCTCCCAATGAATTACAGTATCTGTCAAATAGAACTAATCAAATTGCAGTTTTGAAAAATTGTAACTTTGTGACTAATAAATAGTACTGTGTCAGCAGAAAGAAAAAGTGCTCAGAAGTAAGAAAGTTATACATGAAGAGTAATAAATCCCTGAAATTCACATGGTCATTTCAGGCAGGATGAGAACTAAGGCCATGCATTCATGGCATTGCTAAGATATTTGCTTAATAGCCAATAATAAATCTCCATTTTTCATCATTCATAGACTCAATGAGCTGTTATGCTTTATGAATTGACACACTTATCTAAATTTCTTCATTAAAAATTTATTTTCTATTTCATCAAATTCTTCACCATTGAGCTGCGGAGTGTATTTCTTTTTCCCAAGACATAAGTAGATTTTAAAAGTATATTTTAATTTTAGAAGCTGCCTGATAGACACAGTTTTTTGGACTTTATCTGCTATAAGTGTTCCTCTTGAATACTATGATATAACTTTCTCCAGAAATAGTTGGTTTATTAGGAAAAATAATATGTTGGCCTGAAGAAACCGCCTCCTAAAAATCTTCTAATGCTAATGCCTTTTCCACTAAGCCAACCATTGATGGAAGTAAGGTATTTTTCCGATAGATTTTTTTAATGTTTTTATTTAATTACTGGAAAAGAGAATATAGTCACAAAGATCTATAAATAATTGAGAGGCAGATTTATTTATTCAAAATAAGAGGAAAGCTACAGTATAAGTGAAAAGGTAAATACCTTCCAAGACTTCATCGCATATTAGAGAGAGTGATGGTTATGTTTTGTATTAGTTTGACTATTAGTTGACCATTCATTCAACATTTCCTGAGTACTTACTATATGAACAGCACTGGAAATACATCATGGTCTTTGCCTTAGAAAAACATGATAAATTACAGAAATGAGATATATAAACATACAATTGAGATATTATATAATAAATAGCATAGAGGAAGAGAACACTGTGAAAGCACAGAAGCAAGACTTAATTTTCCTTGAGTTTACATAGTAAGGTGATATTTGATTTGGATCTTGAAGAATGGATATGAATTTCCCAGAAGAATAATTTCTGTAAGTAGGTTTTTTTTTTTTTCAGTAAGTATATCACTTCAAAAGCCATGTTATGTTATGGAAGCCAGAAACATTTCCCACGTGACTTGAGATAAGGATATAGGGATTTTTAAAAGTGAACATGGAGAGAGAATTTGGCACCACATGGGAAGACCTTATATTGGAATTCATTCAAGTGTGGAGCCCAAGAATTTTAATGCAGAAACATAAAATTGTCATGCCTTTCTTTTAAACATAATCTTGTCAGCGCTGAATGATAGAGGACAATTTTAGATAAGCGTTTTAAAAATATATATGGTGCTTATTCTATAATAAAGATTTACTAATTTTCAGCTAAAATACAAAATGAAAAACTGCTGCCAGATAATGTTTTATATACACATTTGAACAAAGTGGAACCTAACTGACTAGTAGAGTCCAAGTTCAGGTATATTGACCCAAAGAGTGAAAGTTATTACATGAGGATTGGGATATGGTAGCAGAGGGGTATATTTTCCATTTTTGTTCTTCTGTCCTTATTTTGTGTTGTATTTTTCTCTTTTTTTCCATATACAATGACCATTTGTTCATATGTCTAATTGTTTCTTCCTCTTCCTCCATCTTAGCACTTTCTCAACTAAATCTTCTGGCTTCTATTTCCCGTGTGATTACATTGGGCCCATCTGGATAATCCATGATAGTCCTCATATTTTAAGGTCAGCTGATTAGCAACTTTAATTCCATTTACAACACCGCTTCCTTTTTCTCATGTAATGTTACATACTCATAGGCATGACACTGGGAAGGAAATAAATGAAACAAAATCCTTCCTGTCACAGGATTCAAGCTTATTTTTTTTTAGCACGTGCATGTCTAGTGTTTTTAGAACATTCTTTGGAAATGACTGTTTATCGTTGAATAGCTTTTGCATCCTGTTGAAAATTAATATATGTTTGGGTGTATTTCTGAACTCTGTTCTGTTCGATTGGTCTGTATGTGTTGTTTCACCCACACCGCAGTGGCCTGACTACTGTAACTTAATAGAAACTCTTAAAGTGGAGTGTGCTCTCCAGCTTTGCTCCTCCAGTTTTTCCTGCCTTTCATAAATATTAGTATCAGTTTGCTAACTTCTACAAAACAAATCCTGGTGTGATTTTTATTGGAATTACACTATATCTGCAAATCAGTTTGGAGATAGGGAATTCACAATAATTTTTTCAAACTTACAGTTTATGAACATGGTATATAGCTTTATGTATTTAGGTCTTTGATTTCTTTGTCAATGTTCTAGTTTTCAAAATAACACATTTTTTCTTTGGTAATAGTCTATACATAATAATTACATAATTTTGGTACTAATATAAATAACATTCAGTTATACTATAGGTAAGGGCAGATATCTGTGCCTTAGTTTTAATCTTTGGGAGATTTAGTCTTTTACCATTAAGTATGATAGCATTTATGGGTCTTTTTTGTACAGATCCTTTATTAGATTGTGGATGTTCCCTTCAACAGAGATTTTATTAAGAATGGATATTGAGTTTTGGCAAATGTATTTACTGCATCTATTCAAATAGTCAAATTGCTTTATCCTTTAGTCTGTCAATATGGGAATTACATAGTCCAAACATAATTGATTTTAACTATTTATTTATTTATTTATTTATAGAGGGGAAAAGGGCAGAGAATGAGGGGGAGAGAGAATCCCAAGCAGACTCCATGTTCAGTCCAGCGCCTGACCTGGGGCTCAATTTCATGACCCTGAAATCATGACCTGAGTTGAAATCAAGAGTCTTATCCTTAACCAACTGAGCCACCCAAGCACCCTGATAATTGATTTTAAATGTTAAGCCAACTTTGTAGTCCCATGATAGAATCCATTTTGTCATGACATATTAAGTATTTTATATATTGCTAAATTAGATTTGATAGTATTTACTTGAGAATTTTCACATCTATCTTCATTAGGCATATTAGCATGTAGTTTTCTTAACTTGTCATATATCTGTCTATTACTGGTAACAGGGTAATGATGAATTTAAGCAATTAATTGCGAAGTGGACTTTCCTGTTCTCTTTTGGAGGAGTATGTATAGCATTGGTATCCTTTCTTCCTTAAATGTTTGGCAAAATGGTTATGATATAAGGACTTATAGATTTATTGGTAGACAGTTTTTATAAGTTTATTTAATTTAATTGATATAGAACTGTTCCTGCTATCTATTTGTATTGTTAAAGGATTAGGTCTCATCAAATTTTGCAAATATGTAAATAATTGTATGAAATAATTCCTTTATTAAAATTTCAGCTTCATCAAGGTATAATGGATTATAAAATTCTAAGATATTTAAAGTGTACATTGTGGTGAATTGATATACACATACATTATGAAAGGATTTTCCCATCTAGCTAATTAAGATATCCATCACCTCACATATTTATCTTGTTTTGATGAAAGAAGTTCTAAGCACATATCAATTATTTAATACAGCATTATCAATTATACTTACTACATTTTACATTATATCCTCAGACCTTATTCATCTTATAGCTGAAATTTTGTACCATTTTACCAATATGTCCCCACTCACACACCCCAAACTCAACCCCTGGCAACCATTTTTCTATTCTGTTTCTAGAAGTTTGACTTTTTAATCTATTTAATTTATTTTTATTTTTTAGATTCTACATACAGGTGATACCAGGTAGTATTTGTCTTTTCTTAAATGGTTTTTTTTTTTTTTTTTTTTTTTGAGAGAGAGAGAGAGAGATTGAGAGAGAGAATCCTAAGCAGGCTCTGTGCTGTCAGTGCAGAGGCCAACCAACACAGGGCTTGATCTCACAAACACGGAGATAATGACTTGAGTCAAAATCAAGAATCAGACACTTAACTGGCTGAGCCACCCAGGTGCCCTAATACTTGTCTTTTTTTTACCTGGCTTATTTCACTTAGCATAATGCCCTCAAGTTCCATTTATGTCACAAAGGCAGGATTTCCTTCTTTCTCATGGCTGAATAATATTCCATCTAAGTCATGCTTTTATCCATTCATCCATTGATGGATGTTTAAATTGTTTCCATGTCCTGGCTATTGTGAATAATGCTGCAATGAATGTGGAAGTGAAGATACCTATTTGATATCCTGTTTTAATTTCATTTGGGCATATAGGGAGAACTAGAATTGCTAGGTCATATGGTAGTTCTAGTTTTAATTAAAAAGAAAAACATGGGGCGCCTGGGTAGCGCAGTCGGTTAAGCGTCCGACTTCAGCCAGGTCACGATCTCGCGCTCCGTGAGTTCGAGCCCCGCGTCGGGCTCTGGGCTGATGGCTCAGAGCCTGGAGCCTGTTTCTGATGCTGTGTCTCCCTCTCTCTCTGCCCCTCCCCCGTTCATGCTCTGTCTCTCTCTGTCCCAAAAAAATAAATAAACGTTAAAAAAAAATTAAAAAAAAAAAAAAGAAAAACGTTTTTTGAAGACTGTCTAGTATGTTTTCCATGGGATTGAACCAATTTACATTCCCATTAACATTTTACAAGTTTCCTTTTCTTTACAACTTTGCCAACACTTGTTAATTTTTTTTGATAGGAACCATTTTAACAGGTGTGAGATGATATCTCACTGTGGTTTTAATTTGCATTTCCCTGATGATAAATGATAATAAAACATCCTTCATTCACTGTCTGGAAAAATGTCTATTCAGCTTCTCTAATGATTTTTAAATTGGATTGTTTTCTATCAAACAGTACAAGTTATTTATATATTTTATATATTAGTCCTTTATGTGATATGTGACTTGCAAATATTTTCTCCCATTCAGTAAGTTGCCCTTCAATAAATGTCAAGGGGTTTATTCCCTATGTTTTCTTCTAGAATTTTTATGGCTTTAGGTCTTATGTTCAAGTCTTTAATCGATTATAGGTTGATTTTTTTTGAGTGGTATAAGATGGGGGTCCAGTATCATTCTTTTGCATTTGGCTGTCCAGCTTTCCCAATATCATTTATTGTATAGACAGTCCTTCCCTCATTTTATTTTCTTGGCTTCTTTGTCAAAACTTAATTGACCATATATGTGTGGATTTATTTCTGGTATCTCTATTCTTTTTCATTGATTGTTCTTATGCCAATATATATCTAAAAATATACAGTGTGTGTGTGTGTGTGTGTGTGTGTGTGTGTGTATATATATATATATATGCATGTAATGTAATATGTATACATATGTGCCTGGGCATTGTTTTCACTTAAAACTTTTTTATATGACAAGGAGGTGACTCAAGAAGTAAGGGTTTTGTTGCTTTTGTAAGAGCATTAATTTGCTTCCAATGACAGATGGTTCTCTAATTCACTTCCCTTTGTTTTAGAGTGTGGATAATTATACTGGAAATATCAAAGAAGACAAAGCTATCTTCCTTATCTTGTTTTTTTTTTTCTTATCCAGTCTATCAAGAGGCAAGTATGTTAATTCTTAAGATGGCAATCCCTAGTGATAAAACATACAGCAACCAAGTAATTCATATGTAATACAGAAAATGTCTACTTGATTTTTTTTTTCCTTTCATTTATATTTGGCATGGAGATACTGACAATTCCAGTTTCCATAAGCCGTAAGTTTGAAGGAAAACACAGCCTTTGGACTCTTCCAAAAAATTTCTAGTGGTGTTCTTTTTTCTGTATTTGTGTGAGTAATCAATGTTTTAAATTATATGTATGTTAACGGTTTCTCTTCATACATATACTTATTGGTTAGATGCTCTTTCTCCTTCCTTCCTCTGCCAGTGTACAAATGACTGCAACTGGATAGAAAAATAATGTGTATTTCACATAAAGAAAAATTATTTTCATCGACTTTTAAGTATTTGGTTAAAGGGAGCTTGACAGGAGCAGTTGTGATGTAAGATTAGGAGCTAACACTTTATTTGAGAGACTGAGGGGAAGGGGATTGGAAAGAGGGAGTCACAGCAATTTTTTTTTTTTCAACTTTGCTATAAGGGGATGCAATAAAGCAGGCTGGGCCCTGGACTGGGTTGTGCAAATCACAAACTTCTGAAAGCTAAATGTTTGCTTGAGTTTCCGTGTGTGTGTGTCTGTGTGTGTGTGAATATGTGTGTGTGTGTTTTCAGGCACAAGGTGGTGAACAGATTTATTTATTTATTTTTCCAGAGATAAAGATTGCTTTTATAGGCTACTAAAGGGCATGCGGCACCAATCAGGTGAGTTGCAAAAAGACTCAGAACTTAATCCACATGAAGATAGACCCATTTCCCCAAAGATTGCTGTCAGTGACAACATTTTGTAACTATGTGAACATCAAGCCCTAAATATGTTTGTTTTAAAGATGGCCATGTGCTGCAACTCATTAGCCCTTTTAGAAAGAATGGAGATGATTTGAATTTGGGATAAGTTAAGGAAGCAGGTGATCCTTCCATTTTGTAAATTTACTCTCAAAAGCATGAGTCTGATGGTCAATACAAATTACCTGGGGCCAAGAGAGGGCATGGGGGGTTGGGGGAGTGGCCATGAGCAGAGTGTACAGGATGGTGGTGATTAGACATAGCAGAACCCTTCTTACTCTGTCCTGTTACCCACCCTGCTTTAGCATTCCTGCTCCTGTTCTATTTCTCCAGACTGCTTTTTTAATTTATTTTTAAAAATTTTTATTTATTTTTGACAGAGAGAAAGAGCATGAGCAGGGAAGGGCAGAGAGAGAGGGAGACAAAATCTGAAGCAGGCTCCAGGCTCTGCGCTGTCAGCACAGACCCCAGTGCAGGGCTCGAATCCACAGACGGGGAGATCATGACCTGAGCTGAAGTTGGATGCTCAACCGACTGAACCATCCAGGCGCCCCTAGACTGTTTTTTTTAAATAGAAACAGATACATAAAGAAAGAAGAAAGGAAAGAGAGAGGTTTTATAGTATCTTCAAAATTTTTATGTCAAATGAGGAATGAGGTGCTTTGAACCATTACACTGTTGTGACCCAGATAAAAATAATTCAGCCTTGTAAAAGAGCTTCTTAATTTCTTCTCTTCCTCCTTATTTGTAGTGTCAACAGATCAAAAGATAATTATATTCTAAAACAAAATCTCAATATCTAAAATTATTCATTTTTTTTTACTGCTTGTTATCCCACATAAATAATAACTACAAGAGATGTGATACGTTCATTTGCGTTTGCTCCGAAAGAAAAGCTTACTTATGACAATAAAAATATTTTTTGCAATACAAACTAAAGTAAAAAACCTAAATTTCTCCGTTCACTTTATTGATAAGCAAGAGAATCAAATAAATTTAAGTTAGAATCAAAGGTTCTAGAACTTCCAAGGACCTTAGAGACGGTTTCATTAACTGCTCTCAACTCACACATTAGAAAAATGTGGCTTGAAATTAGCAGGGGATTTATCAAGGTCACATAGAGTATTCTGGCAAAGTGGCTGGGGAACCGTAGTGGCTGTTCACTACCTTGTGAGCGTTTCTGTATGTAATGCTATCTTTTCTGAGTTTTATAAAGGTAAGAGGCCAACACACCAGATTCTCTACCTGGTAAGTAACACCATATATGAAGGATATAAAATAATCTAATCCATTGTGCATTGAAAGTAGATAGAAACATCTTGTGAACACCTGGAAAGCAGAATGAGCGAAAAAAGCAATGATCCTACTTGCTGCAGCAGAGGGGAAGGAAGAGTGAAGTTGACCTTATTTATCTATTTAAAAAGTGAAGACAGAAACTGCAGTGAGAAACAACATAACATCATTGTTCAACCAAGAGCTAATGTTTGTATCGTTTTAGAAAAATATAATCATTATTTGTTGTGGATGACTTTTTGCCTCATGTGGCATTTCTGACATTGTAGTCAATAAATAAAAGTTGTGCTGACAGAAAACTCATGTAGTAAATCATGTCATTTACAAGACAGTAAAATATGTCATGATACTGCATCCAGTACTTAAGCAAGAGCCTCAACAACACATAAATCTTACCGTACTTTGATGTAATCATAGTCTTGTTTCATGCTACGCTTTTCAATTGTACCTGAGCATTCATGATTGCTCTTGTAATAAGTACCATTTTTCTCCTCCATTTCTCTCGTTGCCCAAAGAAATGGTATCTTGAAAGTGCTAAAAATTTGAAGTCTCCAGGAAATTGTCCTGAAACTAGAAACCAGCAGGAAATTGACCTGAATACACCATAGGCAACATCCAAAGTATTGTTTAAAATGTATTCCTTTATAAGAGCAATGGCATTTTTCATAACTGCAATAGTATTCATATTCAAGCTACTGAACTGTGTACATAGAAGTTGACCTATAGTATGATATCATCATAAGTTATAGCACAAGGAGGTTTGCACTTTTTATGGGATGAGCAAGTTATCTGTAGAGCATGTTTAAGATAATTATTGAATATCACAACTGCCACTGAAAGCTTGCTCAGTGTCTGTGCTGAGAAAATTCTACTGCAATCCTGATTCCTTCAAAAAAATATTTAAAGATACTTTGAGGAAAATACCCTTTGGTTTATTTATTTCCTATTCTATTGAGCTTTTTGCCTTGATTATAATTTGTTTTTCCAACAGGCATCTTTAGCCCTGCTCCTCAGTATAATGGTCTCCTGTAGAGATGCTGAAACTGCTATTTGAAGTTTGAAGCCTTCTCTCACATAAATAAAAAGAAAAATAGTATATATCAAGCCCTTTAGAAAATGTAACACGCACCCTCATTTTGTTTGATTCTGAAATCAAATTGGTTAGATGCTTGTTTAACCTTCCCTTTTAAAGCCTTAGACTTTACAGTCAACTGAACTCATGAGATTGCCCTTTCTATACCATCTTCAGGTTGCCCTTCTCCAGATGGAATTTTCTCTTCAGTCTTTTACACAGCACACCATAATCACATGTTTTGCTTTTTTATAGGGCTCTACTTTGCATCTGCAATCTGGTGCCTGCTTCACCTCTCTTTACAACACCTAAGCGTGCGCATGACTTTGAGCACTGACTCCCAATGTACTTCCATCCTAAGATACTATATAAATGGAAGGAAATATAAATGTATCAAGAACAGGAAGGGAAGCTATATATCTGCCTCAGGTATAAAAGAGGCATGTTTTATGTAACCATTTCTACATCCCTATAAATATTTCTGCATTACAGAAATGTACATGTTCACTATGCATGCAATATACACAAAATATGAAAATTAGTGTTTTTTTTCCCCTAGGTCCTTGTGCTTTTGAGTGAAATAATACATGAAAAAGTGACTCTAAATAGCCTTTGTTTTATCACTCTACCCAAGATATAAGTCATGTTTGGTAGCACATATAATGACTGTCTTTAAAAATTAATCTCTAATCATCTCTGGGTTGGTTTTTTGTTTTTTGTTTTTTGTTTTTTTTTTTTACATTTTTAAGAGTAATACATGTGTGTAATAAAACTTTTAGAAAATACTTTAAGAGAAAAAACAAAAATCATCTGTAATCTCAGATCATTTTCACTATTAACATTTTCATGTATTACTGGAGATAAGTGAACATTTAGTAAAATTGTGAGCATATTCTACACATGGTTTTGTTTTATATGCATTACAATATAGCATAAGTTCTTTGCTATATAATGAAATAGTCTTTTGTAATTTTCAGATTGTTTCCAATTTTTCACTACTACAGGAAATATTATGTTAAAATTCTTATGCTTAAAAATTCCAATGTGGAGTTCCTGGGTGGCTCAGTCAGTTAAGCATCAGACTTCGGCTCAGGTCATGATCTCACAGTCTGTGAGTTCGAGCACCACGTCGGGCTCTGTGCTGACAGCTCAGAGCCTGGAGCCTGTTTCGGATTCTGTGTCTCCCTCTCTCTCTGACCCTCCCCCATTCATGCTCTGTCTCTCTCTGTCTCAAAAATAAATAAACATTAAAAAATAAAAAATTTAAAAATAAAAAATTTCCAATGTTTAAATGCCTAAATACCTTTTTAGATCTCTTTTTCCTTAAGTCTGTTGACAAACTGTAAAGGTAAAATATCTTTGTCATTAAATCTATCAATGTTTACATCCTAATTATACCTTTATTTTTACCACATTGTGATAAAAATACAATGATATAAAGAAAATATAAAATGCTTAATATCTCCAAAAAGCTTTCCTCTTGCAGAAAGTAATATATGCCTCATTCAACATCTTGTTAAGTATGTGGAACTAGGGGCATTGGGAATTCAACAAGATATGCTGAAATAATACCAGATGGTCACCAAAGCACCTTGTAGTATGAGAGAATTCTGATAGTGACAGAGATTTAGATTTTCTGAACACTTCAAAGAATAAGAAAGTTGATTTGGAACACAGAATAATTGCTCTGTAGAGAAGCCAGTGAATCTTGTTGGCAAATGGGAAGGAGAAATAAGAGACCAGGATGCTAAAGAAAGAAGAAACTTCTATAACTAGGTCTATGGGCAAATTGGGTGCAATTGTGGGAGGGGAGAGAGCAGGTAAATTAAGAAGAAGAAGAAGAAGAAGAAGAAGAAGAAGAAGAAGAAGAAGAAGAAGAAGAAGAAGAAAAAGAAGAAGAAGAAGAGAAGAAGAAACCATATGAGTGAAAATTAGAAATGTGTCCAAAGAAGAAACAAAAACACCCCTTTGGAAAGTAGTGGGGTTATCTTGGGAAATAGTAGATATGTTCTCTGGTAGTGGTGATCAGTAGGAGAACTCAGGGCTAAAGGTAGAAGTCCCCGTATACTCATTAAGTTTCTGAGAGGAAGAGGAGTCCTCGCTACCCAGAAGAACCATATTTTAAAAAATTAGTTTGTGACTATGACATCAAAGAAGAAATCCTAACAACAGAAAAATAAGTGAAATAACACCACCCCCATGATTACAGATATATATTTGTATTTTTCTTTGTTTTTTATAGTAGTAACAAAAAATGTTACTATAAAGAGGAAAATATAAATCCGTGTTAATAAATGTAAATAATTAATGGTCACTGTAAAATAACATACAATAAATATAAGAAATTAAGTAGAGAGATATGCAGACACCATGAATGCAGTGCCTTGCTTACAGGAGAAAGTAAGAAACTTATATAGGAAAAAAAGAAAGAGAAAAACACCTTTTGGAAATAAAAATTAAATATAAGGAAGTCAAGGAAAAATAGACAATATAGAAACTGTGGCAAAGGGAGAAAGAGGTTGCTTATGAGATAAAGAGAAATAGAATCATAAGAAACAATATTAAAAAAAGATTAGGAGGAAATGATATGAAGAATAGGTATTGGAGATCCAATATATACAAGATTGGAGTACCGCAAAAAGACAAAAAAAAAAAAAGAACTACAGATTTTGAAAATATAGTTATTTATAAAATCATGACATTAAAGAAGACAAAAACTAAAAGGAAATGCTGTTTTACAAGGAGAGATATCTAATGAAGAATAACCCTGAGACACCCCCTTATAAAATTAACTTTAAATAATGATTCTTTTGTGTACACACACACACATACACACAAGCAGACACAATTAATATAAGAATGAAAGGTAGTCTGGCTTCAGATACTTCCACAGGAATATTCAATTAATTTTCATAAAAAACAAAATGGAGTACAGAGTAAAGCACATTAAAATTACTTATAAAGAAAGGGACATTTGAGAAGATGATGGAGTAGGAAGAACCAAGAATCCATCTTTCCATCTGAACAGCAATTGTACCATCAGAAATTGTCTGAAGTGACCATTTTGGAATTCTGGAGTTTGTTTGAACATTTGTAGCCTCCATACTAAAGCTTTGATGGTAAATTGCTATTAATTTCAGTCCCTTTCATCCATTAGTGTGAGGGTAGCTACCCTTTCTAACTCCTCAGCCCCCTGGCAGGAGTTCTGTCATGAGTTACTGTAGCAAGGGTGAGCAATGACAACTTTGCCCACTGGATAGCAGGTCCTGTGTTCTGATAGTGGATTTTTACTTCTGTTAAGATGCTAATGAGCAGCCTAGCCACCATGCTTCCAAACCCCACTGGCTGAAGCAGCTTCTACAAGACTTAAAGGAACCTCAGTTTGGGGGGGACCATTAAAATAATTATCTATTTGGGGGAATTTAGAAAGCCACCTCACATGTCCAGGGAAAGACACAGGGTCAGGAACAACCTGAGATCTTAAACTATAACCTGAGACTGATTATTGGCACAAAGACACCCTACAACAACAATGAACAGTAGACCTTGGGGAAAGCAAGAATCTGATATCTAGAGTTACTGCATTATAAGATCCAAGTGTCTGGTTTTAACAAAGAAAAAAAATCACAAAGTATTTAAAAAAAACAGGAAAGTATGGCTCACTCAAAGGAATAAAATAAATGGACATAAAACATATTTGAGGAGGTAGACATCATATACATGATACAAAGACTTTAAAACAACGGTCTTGGAGCACCAGGGTTTCTCAGTTGGTTAAGCATCTGATTTTGGCTCAGGTCATGATCTCACGGTTTGTGAGTTTGAGCCCCACATCGGGCTTTCTGCTGACAGCATGGAGCCTGCTTGGGATTCATTCTCTCTTTCCCTCTCTCTCTCTCTCTCTCTCTCTGCCCTTCCTTTGCGTTCTCCCTCTCTCTCTCAAAATAAATAAACAGAAAAAAATAAAAAATAAATAAAACAACTGTCTTGAAGTTACTCAAAGACCTAAAGGAAGACATGAACAGAGACAGGAAAACCATATATGAACAAAATGATAATATAGACAGTATTAAAAACAACAGAAAATTTTAAAGAGAAACCAAAAAAAATCTGGAGCATAAAGTACAATAACTGAAATGAAAGTACAGTGCAAAGAATCAAAACCAGATCTACAGAAGCAAAATAAAGTATCAGTGAACCTGAAGACAGGACAATTGATAGTATTGAGTCTCAAGAATAGGAAGAAAAGTGAACAGAGCTGAAGATACCTAGGAAATCATCAATCAGATCAACATATGCATTGTGGGAGTCCCAGCAATGGGGGGCAAAAAATATATATATTTGAGCTATAACAGCTAAAAACTTCCCAAATTTGATGTAAGTTATAAATCTGTGAATCCAAGAAGCTTAATGAATTCTGAATATGATAAAACCCAAAGAGACTACACAAACAGACCTATAAGAAGTAAAGATTTAAAAGAGTAGTAAAAAAAATCTCCCAACAAAGACCTGGAAAAGATTACTTCACTGGGGAATTCTGCTCAACATTTAAAAAAGAATTAACCACACCCATTTCAAACTTTTCAGAATAATTGAGAGAACATTTCCTCATTCTGTAAGACTAGCGTCATTCTGATATCAAAACCAGAAATGACATCACAAGGAAGAAATGCATTTCAATAGAAATTGTGACTACAGATGCAAAAATTCTCAACAAAATTAGCAAATTGAATATAGCAACATATTAGAAGGATTACTCACTATGTCCAAGTGAGATTTATCCTAGGAATACAAGAGTTCTTCACCATAAGAAAATCATTTTAATACATCATAATAATAGAATGAAGGAAAATGCCATATGATTATGCTAATTGATGCAGGAAAGAAATTGACATAATTTAATACCCTTTCATGATAAGAACTCTGAGAAAACTAGGAATAGAGGGAAATTTTTACCTTTTGCCATATAAGGTAACTGATATTGGACAAAAATTTTAGGATATATTTCTAATTAAAATAAATCATCTCAAAGCACTTTATATATTTTACTGTTTGTGGAGGAAATGGAGAAATATAAAATATACATGCAAATAATAGTATTTGTTTATGTTGGCATAAAGAAATACTGGAATATATGTATGTGTATACATGTATATGTGTATATATATATGTGTATATGTGTATATTTCATGGTGTATTATTTTATATATTTTTAAGTTTTTTGAATATATCACCTATTCAAAGTAAATTTAATAAAAATTAAACTCCAAGTTATATAGGGCTGGGCTAAATGCTACCTTCTCTCTGAATACTTTTCTGACTTTCCATGCAGTTAATTTCCCTTCTGCTCTGTGCTTTCATAGCATTTTGTACAATTCTCTACTTTCACACACAGCCCATTGAATTGTAATCTACTTATTTTTCCTTCTCCCTGGAATTTGACTGTCTTGAGAGAGAGGACTAGGTCTTAATCACCTCTCTATCTTATTGCCTACCACTGCCTCCGACATTTGAGAGATACTTAACAAGTTTTAGTTGAAAATGAATAAATGAATATCCTTAACTAATTGACTCATTGGTTAAGATTATCAGCCTGCTACTGCTCAATCTGCACATGATATGAATAGAGAAGCTGTAATTCCAATCCTGTTGTTTTCATTCAGCACTAACATGAACAATCGACTATTTTCATTTAACTTTCCCTGCAACTGTCCCAGCCTTCTGCGATCCAGAGATATGCCAACTCTCTGCATATCGCCCATTTATATGCATCTTATCATCATATTATTTTCTAGAGATCATTTTCTGGGTATGATTCCTCATATAACACTGCTTGGTCTGTACCTTCTTGAGCAAATGGTCGAGGGTATGGGTGAGTTTTTCCTGTCATTTTCCAGCTAAAATAAGCTTGATGAGCCCACAGAAAGCTGTACCACAGCTGGGTGGATTGCTTCCATGAGGTAGTAAGATGAGAGGAGCATCAGGCAGCTGGGTTTATGAGCATCATTGAAGATCAGCAAACTGACACCTAAAAATCAGACAGCTTGGTGTAAATGGCCATCCTAGCCCAAGATTCATTGCCACTTTGTCTCCTAGTCATTACAGTCTCCAACGGCTTTTGTTTTTCAATAGCCATAACTATTTCCAGTGATTGTCTTTTCTGCAGAGTTTGTTTAAGAGAAAAATGAGTTTGAGTTATAATCATTCTCTTAAAGTTGATAAACCCACATGATAATGTTGTAAGAAATATGGCTGGAGATAGAAAAGGCCAAAACTGTGGAATGTTTTGGATGTAGGCCTGAATAATTTGCCTGTTTGGGGTGAATGAGTGTTGTGATATGCAAGAAGGATTTTAAGCAGGAATGATGATGTCATCAGGTTTGTGCATAAAAAATAAATTCATAAGTCTACACAGGCAGTGTAGATGGCATAAAGATTAGAGATAGGAACACCTGCTAGGAGACTTCTAAAATAGTCCAGATGAGAGGCCATGAGAGCTTAAATTAGGATGATAGAAGGCAGACTAATATTTCTATTAAAATCAGTATTTTGTATTTTGGCTGGTGTTGTAGATGTCATTCATATTTTCACAGAATCTGCATGTACTCTACTTATTTCAGGAGTTCTGAAACCTTAATGTGCATTTTATAAGGAGAGATTTTAAGTCGTATATTGCCAGATACCATCTTCTGTCACTTCCATCAGTTACCATCACTTTCTGAAGTGAGCCTAAGCAATTGATTGCACTTCCAGGTTCCCAAGTGATACTGATGTTGTTGTTCCAGGGACCACACTTTGAGAAACACTGACCTATTTGAGTTCTTCTTGAAAGTCAAAATTGACTTAAAAGAAAGTGAGTCTGAATTTTATTTAAGTTTCCACGCTAAGCAACTAAATATGTTCGCCCTAAATATGTTCTTTAACTTTGTAAGCTATGGTGTTCTTACCTATAAGTAAAGTAGTTGCATCTCTAAAGCCTATATTCTTATCATCCCTCTGAAGTTTGCAGGTATCTTGTGAATATAATGAATAGGCCACTACTTCTTAAGAAAAATACAAGAACTGTTAGTTAGGGTATAAGGATTACTATATGGAAATAGAGAAATGATTGTGTTTAAATCCCTCATTCCTGAGTGTCTTTATCAGACAATTTCTGGATTCAGAAATTCTTTTACTTGGTTTTAGTGAAGAAGTATTTTCTGGTTTGGGGATATTGGCAAATGTTCATAATAAGAAATGGTGAAGTGGACCCTGAAGTTTTGGAATATGTCCCCGTGTGCCAAAGTCACGAAATCACTCTTATGACCATGAGGCGCATAAGTCTGGCTAGTGATGATGTAGTAGCAGTGTAAGATGGACCAGAAGATGCACTCATCTGATTTCAATGACTCTTGGGTTGAAAACTTCGTTTTCCTTTGACTCTGCTCCAAGGCAACTCAAGTAGGCTGAGGGATTTTGCAACATAAAGGGAAATGGCCAAGAAGTTTTGGCGCATTTAAGAATCACTTAGTCTAAGCTATTTTTGACAGAGTGCAATAGCTCTAGTGTAGGATTTCACAGGTCAATTTCTCTTTGCCACTGTCCACTGAAGTGTTATATGCTTCTACTTTCTCAACTAATGCAGTGACACATGAATGATCTTCAGGAAATTGCTGTTGGTGTCAGAAACTCAGAAATTAAAATGATCAAATGACCTATGAAAAAATTTAGAAGTTAATTTTAGGTGACATACTTCTCCCTTTCCCTTTATTTAATACATACACAGAAGTTATTACAACAGTCTCCCATGGTATATTCTGGTGGGAGAGTAGTTTTTATGAGAGAACTAAATTGTTCTGCCACACTAATCAATGATGGCCATGTTCATTAATCACCAAAGAATAATTTCTTTTTATTCTTAATTGAAACAATGTCCCCAACAATGCATTTTTGTCAAATATTTGGCACACCCTATTGCTTACCTGTACTAGACTTGGCTTTTAAGGTATGTATGCACTCAAACTCCTTAATCCTCTATATATTCATCTGCAAATGGGAAAACTAATAGATGCATAGATCACATGAATGATAAAAGATACCTTTTAAATTTTTTTAAAGTTTATTTATTTATTTATTATTTATTTATTTTCTGAGAGAGAGAGCATGCGGGCACATGATTGGCGGAGGGGCAGAGAGAGAGGGAGAGAGAGATCTCAAGCAGACTCTGAGCTGTCAGTGCAAAGCCCAATACAGGGCTCTATCCCATAAACCGTGAGATCCTTCACCTGAGCTGAAACCCAGAAATGGACACTTAACTGACTGAGTCACCCAGGCACCCATAAAAGATACTTGTTAATACTTGCCGCCTAATCTTCTTACATTCAATTTCTCTTCAGTCTGTTTTCTACATACTATCTGGACTTAACTTTGTGAAACATTTATGTGACTACCTATTTTCCCACTGGAAAGAGGTTTATTCTCATTATATAGTAGAAGAATATACGTAAATGTCAGACAGACTCTGATATTTGAAGCTCTCCCCAATTTTGGTACACCTGATTCTTTTAGTTTTATTGTCTCTGACTTTCATATATTAGAAAAAAGAAACTAAACTATCTATTATTCCATGAACAACTTGTTTTTAACTAATTTCTGTGCTTTAGCATGGATTTTCTCCTCTACCTGGAATGTTCTTCATCAACTATTGAAATTCTTCAAGACCTAGTTGAAACATCATCTGACATCCACAATAAATAGAATTAGAGCTCAGTGCTCCTTCTTCTGTGATCTATTTTACATTTGCCAAGTATGCAAAGTAATTTATAAATCTTTCTGACCTCTTACTAGACACTTAGTTACACTGAGGTTAGAGGACCTCTGTAGGGCTTATGTCACTGAAAGTGCTCAGTGCATGTCTACTGAGTAAACCGTGAATCAGCATATTCATCCTTGTAAACAGTGAGCATTCTATGATTATGTTACATATAACAGTCTGGGAAAAATATTAAAAACTGCTTGCACAACATTCTTATTTATGCTACTAGTAGACTGTCATAAAGCAGACCTACTTTCAGTACCTTAAAAGAAGCATAGAATACCTTATAAATGTGGTAAACAAAGGAGAAATGCAGAAATATGCCCATGCCTGAATAATGTGAATACATATATATGTATGTTCTTCAAACTGTCTTTTCTGAGCTATAAATATTGCTAAAAACAATAATTGTGAAAAAGCTCCCATCTGCTATGAAAAGGATGGTATATGAAACTTTTTTTTTTTTTTTTAGAGAGAGAAAGCATGAGTGGGGGAGAGGCACAGAGAGAGGGGACACAGGATCCTAAACGGGCTCCTTGCTGACATCAGCGAGCCCAATGTGGGGCTAGAACTCAGCAACTGTGACATCATGACCTGAGGTGAATTGGGATGCTCAACTGACTGAACCACCCAGATGCCCCAAAACACTTTTTTTAACAGAATTCCTTGTGATTTTAAAATTAATTCCACTGTTTACTAGCTGTGTAACGTGAGCCAGTTACTTAAATGTTCTTAGCTTCAGTTCCCTCAGTTGTAAAATGAGAATGCAAATAGTACTGACCTCATGTAGTGGATATGAGGTTTGTATGACACACATGCACATGCACAGGTACACATTTCTAGTCTTACATCTGGGTACATCATACATAATCTATAATTATCAACTATGATGTTAGTGAAAACAGAGATTATCATCTTACCTTCATTAGCATACAGTGGAGGTTGGATGTTTTAATTCATCTTGTTTTGTACTTTATTCTTGAGGCAAACAGTGATTTTGCAATAGTTCAACAACTAGTTGATCTATAGTATGGTTTACAGTTTCATGGATTTTACTAAAATGGTAAAGCCATCTCCTGAACACAAAACATATTTATGAAAATCTGAACTTATGTGACAATCTGTCCTGTAACGTTCCAACACTATATTATTTTTATTTATAACACAAAACAGTAATGATTACTTTTTCAACAATTCCCTGCCTTCTCTAATTTAAATGAGAGATTATGTATAAGTAGCCACTTATGCAATCTTGTTCTATTCTTTGTGATTGGAGAATGTCTCAGGTATGGTGTAACTTGATATTACTTGGTGATCTGTGTCAACCACTGTTGCATTTAAAGTGAAATTCTCAGGACACAAGAATATTGGAATTAACTTACTTAACATATGTATATCGTCCATTAATATACAGTTTCTGTTGTTTCCCTTTTTAAATCTTTCATGATAGCACCATGACTTTTCTTTTTTTTTTAATTTTTTTTTTCAACGTTTATTTATTTTTGGGACAGAGAGAGACAGAGCATGAACGGGTGAGGGGCAGAGAGAGAGGGAGACACAGAATCGGAAACAGGCTCCAGGCTCTGAGCCATCAGCCCAGAGCCCGACGTGGGGCTCGAACTCACGGACTGTGAGATCGTGACCTGGTTGAAGTCGGACGCTTAACCGACTGCGCCACCCAGGCGCCCCGCACCATGACTTTTCTGAAGAAAAAGTAAATCCTTTCCTCTTTCCCAACATACTAAACCTACCCTGAAGCTTCCAGTTGAGTCTAACCTGCTGTGTTTTATTAGAGAAAGCCCCTGCCTTCATGAAATTAATGTTCTACTTGGGAATGGAGAAGTTAAAATTACAATTATCATAATAGGTACCCAGTATTATTATTATTATCTGGTGTCACCACTGTGTAAAAAAGTAAAGGATCTTGATATTGGGTGTGACTATAGTTTACCCCCTACGTCATTATTACTCATGGTTTCAGAATTAGAATTTGAAAGTGGATTAAAAACTACTGGCATGTTTGTGATTGTGTCGTATTATGGAACTGCCAAAGGTCTGCCAAAGGTCAGAGTGACCTGAGTAAGTTACGTAATCATTCGGAGCCAGACTTCTTTAGCTCATAATAATAATAAATACCTCTTAGAGATACTGTAAAAATTACACAAAGTAATGTTTTATGGGTACCTAACAGTGCTTGACAGTCTTTTGTTTTCAGTTGCCGGTGCCTTTTAATTCTAGATAATTAAAACTGGATGGATAAGGTGATAGTCAAATTCTATAGATCTCTTCAATCCCCTAAGATCCCATTGCCTAGTTACTCAATCAAACATTGATTTAGGTACTGCTGTGGAGGGACTTTGCAGACATAAGTCCCAAGTCAGTTGATCTTACAGAGTTTTCTGTAGTTGGAAGCAGAAAAAGACAAAGGGAGTTGGTGTGTGAAGTGGATTCGAGTGACAATTCAACATTGTCAGCCATGACTTTCTGAAAAGACCCTTGGCAAGGAATAGCTAGCAGCCTGCAGGAGGTGAGAGCAGCCTCTGGTCAATAGTCAGGTAAGCAGGGCTTCAGTCCTATGACCTCAAGGGACCAAAGTATGCCAACAACCTGAATGAACTCAGAATTGGAACTGTCCCCAGATCTTCCAGAAAAGACTCTGGTGGCAGACTCCTTCAGTGTGAGACCCTGAGCAGAGAGATCAGTTAAGCCATACAGAACTTATGACCTACGGGAATTATGAGGTAATAAATGTGAATTGTTTAAAGCTTCTCCTTTTGTGGTAATTTGCAATGCCACAGCAGAACACTGTTACCAATAAAATTTAGGTTTCTGCACAGTCACTAGGCCTTCTTTAACTTTTAGTAGTTATAATTAATGTCTGTCTTTCTACATTAAAATGAAACAAAGGAAACCAATCTCAATAAAATTTGCTTCTAGGATAATCATTTTTAAATCACTTGATCTGTGTCCTTGACTTTCTGCAAGTCTCCACCTATACATTCAGATAGAGGATCCCATGGTTGCTTTATTTATGGACAGAAAAGAAAGAGTGCTCAGTGTTATTGAAATATTTTGGTTATGGGGCGCCTGGGTGGCTCAGTCGGTTAAGCGTCTGACTTCGGCCTCAGGTCATGATCTCACGGCTTTTGAGTTTGAGCCCTGCGTCAGGCTCTGTGCTGACAGCCTGGAGCCTCTTCAGATTCTGTGTCTTTCTCTCTCTCTCTCTCTGCCCCTCCCCTGCTCACACTCTGTCTCTGTCTCTCAAAATAAATAAACATTAAAAAAAAATAAAAAAAATATTTTGGTTATAGCTGTACAATAAGCTACTGTCTTCAGGCAACAGTTTACCATAGTACATAAACTCCAAGCATAATGACTTCTTGGACTTCATCCTCATTAATATTACAAAGCATTTGGCTTTTACCAACATGCTCTCTAGATTTTATATAGCATCAACTCTGGTTATGCGTTGAACCTTGTGTCTTTCCTTCTTCTGACTCTGTGGCCATGTCTCACCCCTTAAAAATGTTTTCCCCCAAAAAATCAGTGTTTCTCTAACTGCTTCCTTTCTTTGATTATATGTTTTGATTCACAATTTCATCTATTCATGGCTTGTACCTATTGCCTTTCTATAGCCCGAAAACTCTATAACATGTATAAAACTTAGTGACCATTGGTGACTCCCAACTTTATATTTGCAATCTTAATTCTTCCCAGGCCATTGGAGCTCATATATAATTATTTATCAGATATATTAATTTTGATGTTGAGTTGCCAGGTAAACTATAGGACACCCAGTTAATAATTTTTAAATATATAAGAATGTAACAAATATTGCATAACGCATATGAATGCTAAAAAAATTACTCACTGTTTATTGGAAATTCAGAGTAAACTGATGTCATGTATTTGTATTTGTTAAACTGACAAAACTAACCTGATGCACATTGAAACCTTGAAATCAAGATGTCCAAAGCAAATTAATATTCCTCTCCCTTTATTCAAAGCAGTACATGTAATGTCATTTTCTGTTAGATACATTTAGCTAATCAGGCCTGATTCCTTAGGGTCAAACAAGTAGCTGACTAATTAATTAATAAAGCACAGAGTCTAGACCCCCTATTATAACTGCTCTCATCTACTTGCTACTCCTTCACTTATTAGCTGTGTGACCCATAGCAATCTACCAAACTTGCTAATGGTTTTCTTTACTTTTAGGTAACAAGAAGATGATAGTAATAGTAACTCAAATCTGAAGGGTTTCACAAGAATTAAAATATCAAATCATATAAAGCATTTAGGCAGACATGTAGGAACTACTCAATTCTCTAACTTCCTCATTTATAGCTCACAGAGCATAATTTAAGGTGGTATTGGGTAGTATAACTAACTCAAAGATTTTCAAGGAGTGTAGGGGAGTCATAAGTATCTTGATTTTTTTCAAATATTAATATAAAATATATTTATTTGATAACTTTCTGGAGCAGAAAGAAAATTATTCATCAAAGTCACATTTATTATTTCATGTTTGTGTGTCTATAAATAAGATCTTATGCTGTGTCCCTATCACAAAATTTATTTTTCCTGTAGATGAAGAATGGCTCTTTAGTTTTCTACAAAGCAGGAAGCAATGCATGATTTTAAGAGTCTTTTTCCACCCTCCCCCCCTCTCCCCCCGCAATGAGCTTATAAAAATGAAAGCATTTTCCTTTGGTAGATCTTAGCAATTTGACTATTTGCAATAGGTGTTTGGCTACATTTCCAAATTCTAAAGAAAACATTTAACAGAGTGCTGAATAACAGAAAATGTATAAGAAATGCAAATTTCTTAGCTTGGGGGACGAGAGTATCAGTGGACATTTGAGTTGTCCATGTGACTGGTTTTCCTTGACACTGGTCAAACATTTGACAGTGAGGTGATGAAAAAATGTATACTTTGGTGGGACATTAGATAATATTCAGTAGCCTTATCGAGATGGTCTGTGACTTGACTTAGTCAAACTGTACCTGTAGTATCCTGAATTCAGCATTATAAAAACTTGGACTAATTCAATGATACACTGTATTTAGACATTACAACATATTTAAATCACTAATAAATCATTAGCAACTGAACCTAAGAGTACTTGAGTATCTACTTTGTAGGATTCACAATGCTAGGGACTGTGGGAATTCATTAAGGTAGTGCTCCCATGGAATCTGTACCGTAAGGTGGGTAGACAGAAATGACACGATGGACCGAAGAAGAGATCTAGAATCCTAAAAGTTAGTGAGGATGCTTTGGTAATGATCCATGTCTGTTCTGGAATGATGTCAGTGCAGAGAAGAATATTCCAGGTAATAATCTAACCCTGTGCTTGAGCAGTGGCAACATCGACAAGAGAAATCCAGGTTATAATCCATGATGTGCTGCAGTGGGACTAAAGTAGAGGAGAGAAAAACTCTGCAAGACCTTTTAAAAGAACATGAGATCCCATTGTTATTTAAAATACTTATTAAGGTTAAACATAATGGTCATCACCAACTGAGGAAAGGGAGCTGAAAGCTTTTACATAATCATTCTAAATGAACCCTTTATATCTGAACTGGGAGTATTAGAAATCCTGAGTCCTTTCCAAGAGTTATTTGACAAAAGCTTCTTGACCTGGACTGTGATATGTCACTCATAATGACTCCAGCAACACGAATCTGTGAGGAATGAGTCAGGCCACAATATATCCATAGGCCAGGGGTCAATGTGTTCTTTGAAAGACTCTATCTGTTATCACTGGATAACAGATTGGACTCTGCAGCTCAAAGGTTTGAACCCACTGGATACCACTCACCCACTGCCCTGTATGAGTAATTAATGCCAATCAGAGTATTCCTGGGGTTATCATGAAATTTGAAATTGGGGCCTGGCATTTGAATTTTAAAGAAAATGTTCCCTATTTGACTTTTAACACATTTGTCTATTTTAAGCATTCACACTAAAATGGTATTAAGTGCTTCAGCTTTTCTCATGGGTCCTGTCTCAAAAGCTATATAATAGGATTAGGCTATTAAGAGGAAACAGTGAAGACTTTTTCTCCCTCTGTTTTTAATTATACAGTTTAGAGGGTTTGCTTTTTGTTTGTTTTGTTTTGACATGTTTTCTCTTGACTTAGAAATCTTTGGGTAGAGATGACAATTTCATTGATGGATCTGAATGCTCAACCTGAATAAGACCAAACCTGTATGCTAGGGAGAAGTTGCTGACCTCTAAGCATGTAAATAGACAAGGCGTCAAACAGAAAATGCCAGAAGTTAAATGGCTGGGTCCAAGTCAGAGGTGACAAGAGAGCAAAGCACATGGTAAAGCTATTCTGTCGTGATCATAAGATTTGCATAAAATTACAGGGTTGGAAATGTGCAGGACCCTCATCTCTAAATACAATCATCAGAATTACTGGCAATGATAACATTTTTATAATAAGATAATCCTATCATATCCCTATCATAAAGCTATCATGATCATGATTAGATTACCTACAAGTTGAGACTGCTAACCTTGTAAGGGGTCAGAAGATAAAACAAGCATTCTAGTACCCTTCCCCACCCTTCCACTTGGCCTGGTCTTTGTGTCTCTGCTTCTAAGCAGTTCCCACAAGAAAGAAAGAAAGAAAGAAAGAAAGAAAGAAAGAAAGAAAGAAAGAAGAAAAGAAAGAGGTTACCAAATATCAGATTGTTTCTAAACCTAGGGTAGTTTGAGACAAAATATGTGATTGCTTTGGTTTTTTATTTTATCATTTCAATAAGGGGGCGGAGGGGTATATCAGATAACTTTTCAGTCATTCTGGCTTTTATTTAACAACTACTGCTTCACTGTTTAAACACTCATCTCCCTTGACCTTTAGAACAGTATCTGCTAATCATAATTTCTCATTTTTCTATTTTAAGGTCTCCTTTCATCTGCCCCTAAGTACATCCCCTTCCTCTCTGATCTTTCCACTTACATTTCCTTTCTTGAAGCCCTTAATCACTTTTATGATTTTAATAATCATTTGTAGGTGAAAAATTCCAAATCACTATGTACCCATGACCTCTCTCTGAGTTTCAAAATTATAAATCTAAATATATGTTTGACTATCCTTTGATAATTGTATGCATTTTAATCCTCAACATGTACACAGATACATTAGCTTTGCTCAAACATATTACTGCATTGCCACACATCATATTTACCTTGTGCTTAGAATCCTCTCATTCAATATAGCACTCTTCCTGGGTGCCACATCCTCATAACTATCCATCATAGCAGTCTTCATTCTTTCTAAAATCTGCCCTTCCTTTGTTTTCCTATCATCAAGGCCTAGTTCAGTCCTCCTTCACTTTATGTGAAGCCCAGAAAAATTAGCCCAGAAAAACATAAAATCCTCTTTCCTTGATCATCATATTTATCTTAAACAAATATGTGATCAAATTGCCTAACACTGATTAATCAATTAATTAATTCAATACATACTTATTAGCTAACTAGTATGTACCAGGCACTGTTGAGGGTGTTGAGATTGCAACAGTACAAGAAAAGAAAAATGTGATTACCCTACCCTCATTGAATTTTTATTATGGGGAGGTGATGAAGAGGATGTATATATCCTAAACAGACAAATACATAATAAAATACCAATGTTAATAAATGGTGTATGTGAAGGAGACAAAATGCTTAGACTGAAAATAACAGAAGGACATGGAAACTTAGTCTAGATGCGTTCAAGGAATATCTTGAACAGGGAGAGTCATAGGTTTGTATGACTACATATAAACCTACATTAACACAAGAGAAAGAGCTAGCCATGGGAAATGCATGTATGTGTGTATGAGTTGGGGGCTGGTTGTGGTGGAGTAGAACATTCCAAGCACAGGGAACAGTATTTGCAAAGACCCCTGATGGAAAAGAGTTTGGCATGGTCAAAGAACAAAACATTGCCACAAAGACCAGGACACAATGAATAAGGGTGAGAGTGATGGCAGTCAAGATTGGGAAAATAGTCATATCATCCAAAACTTGCAGTCTATGCTATGGAGTTTGCATGTCTCTGAATAGCAATAAAGACATCAAATTTTTATAAGTCTGAATAATGAAGTTAATGGCCTGTAGGATAAAGTCTAGTATGATACAGATTCTATATAATTCAGCCTCTGTTTCATCCAAGCTTGGTCTCTGGATGCTTGATGACATACACTGTATGTTTTGATGGTTCTTCTACCCATAATATTGCTAGTTTGTCCCTCTATGGCTTTGTTCTTTTTCCCCTTTATGAGAGTACTCTTCCCTGTTCTCTTTGCTGAGCTTCTATATAATTTAGATGACACTTCCACTAAATCTCACCTGCAGGAGCTTCAAGCAAGCTTAATAACATATTTTTGTGCTTTTCTATGTGTATGAGACACCATGTGAGTATCTGGAGGCCATGATTGTGTGTGTGTGTGTGTGTGTGTGTGTGTGTGTGTGTGTGTGTGTAAGTATATATA